>NC_065584.1:160896832-161206207 GCF_024542745.1 Macaca thibetana thibetana | reverse complement strand
ACTTAAGGATAGAATATAGGACTGTCATTTTAGTTTGTTCACCTTTTTTTTTTTTTTTTTGAGACAGGGTCTATGTTGCCTATCCTGGAGTACAGTCACTACTCACAGGTGCGATCATAGCAAACTATAGCCTCTAACTCCTGGGCTTAAGCAGTCCCCCTACTGCAGCCTTCCAAATAGCTGGCACTACAGCCATGCACCACTGTGCTTGCCTGGTTGCTAATTTTTTTCTCATTGTGGAGTCCAAAAACATCTTTTTTTGTAATTTATGTAAGAGTTAATGTCTGAATATGTTAAAGCACAAACTGGATTGTGGTTAAAATATGTCATATATTTTATACTACAGATAGATTGATACACATAGATCAATCACCTTATTTACCTAAAATGTGTCATGGTTTATTTGAAGTGGATATCTCCATTTTATACTCAGATATCAAAATAAGTTTAATTTATGAATCTTCAAAGAATTTAACCCTCTTTTATTTCACTTTTTTCTCTTTTTTTCCCCCTCAGGGAAATGCCTTGGTTCCCAAGACTATCTTGAGCTGGCTAACAGATTTCCTCAGCAGGCCTGGGAAGAAGCTCGACAGTTTTTCTTGAAAAAAGAGAAAAAATAAATGTTTTGGTTGATTCTGTATTTGAGTACCCTTGTTAATATTTTAAATTGTTCAAACAAACATTCTAATTGTTCCTTAAAAACTCATTTTCACATGTTTATACTCTCACCACACTGTAGATATGGCATGTACTTTACACTATTTATAATGACTGTAGATACTTGAATGTTCTACTTGCTAATTTTGCAAGTTGAGTGTATTTCATTTATGCAAAATATCTTGGAGTTTGATAACTTTCATCTTATGATAATGTATACTTTGCATTTGTAATATTGATGAAAGTAGACATAAAATTAGCAAGTCTGTTGTGTTCTTGTAATAAAATAACTTATTCTGTTTTCATTGTTGACTTTTCATGTTAAGGAAATATGAATCTGAAAGAAAAATGTTAACTCCACCCCTTGAAGTATCTTAAATAAAGACTTAATTAAAGTTTACCTGCTCTAAATTTAACTTTTACAGGTCTACGGTAAAGATATTTGCAACACTTTTACATTCTGACTACATAATATGTTTGGGGACTATTTGAAATCAACTTAGGGCATTGTATTCATTGGTCTGCCTGAGAACCTCTCTCCTAGCAGATAATTCTGAGAACCTCTCTTGGCATTGCCAAGCTGAAATTATTCTCCTAAGTAAAAATTAGTGATAAAAAAGATGTGTCCTAGTGAATCACCCTAGAGTATTTTCTCTCATGGTTGTGAAATGAAGCAACGCTGAAGTAAAAGTCACACAAAAGATCGAAATGGTTCTGAATGAGTTTCACACAACTCCTGTTCACTGCTCAGTGTCTGCCTGGAGATGTTGACCTTTTCATGTCTTGTTCTCATCGTTTCTCCACCTTAAGCTCACGGTCAGTGCTAAGCCGTTCACTGAGTGACATCAGTAGTAATTTCTGTCAGATAATGATCAAACATTACCAAGAAAAAAGATCCGGTTGGGAAAAAAAGATGTGAAAATGTATTCGACTCGGAGACTACGGAGCGGGGAGGGACTGGAAAATACAGAAGTTTTATGTTTTTCAAAATCAAACTTACCCACCTAGTGTTCTGGACCCTTCTTATTTGAAGCCTCACAGAGCTGCCGGGTTACATATTTGCTATATTTTACTTCTTTGAAAACAGAAAATTAAAAGGTCTGGTTTAAAAAAACAAAAAACAAAAAAAAAAGCGAGCTCCTCCTTATGCGATCGGCGCCCCAGCCGCCGCGGGACCCTGGCGTCTCCGGGGCTCAGCCCAGCCAATACCCCACCCTGCGGGTCTCCAGCGCAGCGCTCCGGCTCGAGGGCGGGGACCGGCAGCTCCAAGCCAGAGGGACGGGCTCTAGGGCCACCCCTCCCGCCTCGCGTGGCGACTCCGCCGCCGGGCACCGGGGAGCGGGACCCAGGACTCCAGCCGCCGGCCGCGGGTGCTCAGCAACTCCCGGAGCCGCAGGGCCGGGCTGAGCTCCGCGCCTGCGAGGCCGAGGGGTGGCCCCTGGCGCCCCCAATGCTCCTCCCGGGCGGGGGCTGCCGCGGGCCCAGTGAGCGACCCCGGGGAAGGAGGCAGGTGTCGGCCGCAGGCTCCTTCCACACCTGGAACAGGAGTTCCCAAAGCTCGCTGGCCCCGCGCTCTCGAGGCGTGGACGCAGCATCCTTGCAGCTGAAAAGAATCATCAAGTATTTATAAGATTTCCTGCAAGACGCTTCACAATAGAATATACTTATCTGGTCGGAAATTTGCCAGAAGCCATAAATAATTGAGACAGCTGTGACTAACCTCCCAGAAAGCATACCAGAATTCGCAATTAAACATTTAATTGAACGGTCTCATTGCCCCCTCGTCCCGGAGAGGAGGAGGAGTGAGAAGCAAACCCAGGCCCCACCCAGCCGGGAGCCTGCGCGGCTCCAGCCCGGGAGCGCCCCGGTGCCTCCCGGCGCACGCGGTTCCTGGGAGTCTCGAGTTCGCTGCTTTCGGGCGCCCTGGCCCGGCCCGGACAATTTAAGCTCCAGCTCCCTGGGCTTTTCCGGCTTCTAAACTCTCCGGGGCTCGAAGGAGCGCAACGCCCAGGTGAGCGCAGCCGCGTCTCGTTGCAGCTTGCGAGGACGCAGTGCCGCCACAGGTTGCTTTCTCCCGGGGCGAGGGCCGCCCCCGGTTCTTCCGAGGCTGAGGGGCCGCAGCGGAGACCGCTGGGCGGAGGCGAATGGCCTCTGCTGGGCCCAGACTGTGAAGTTGACGGTGCGACTGGGCGTGTTCGGCATGAAAGCGACAACTTCGCCCGGGCTTTACAGCCCAGAATTTGAGTCAGGTAGGAGAGGCTGCCGAGGCCCGGGGGCAGCGACGTTCGAACGCTCAGCGGCGTTGCCCAAGCCAATTCCCCGCAGCGGCAGCGGCAGCGGCAGCGGCTCCCTTCCCCCGGAGCTCTGCGGAACACGCAGCCCCAGACGCGCAACTGGACGTCAGAGCCTCAGCTTTGGGCCCGGCCACTCTCCCGCCCTCCAGACTCCAGCAGTCGCGCGGCTGGCACCTCGAACCCTGAACCTGGCCCCGGGAAGCCTCGGTCCAACCGCGGCCTTCCTGGGTTATTTCTTCCAGGGCTCTTTGCCACGCTCTGGGAAGTCTTGAGTCTCGATAATCTGGGAAGAAATTACTCCTCACAATCCCCTGTTCTTCCACTTCCTCGTCCCTGCTCCCTACCCCCACGCCCGAACCCGGGGGTCTCCAGTTGGCTACTCTCAAACCACGCCTTAAACACGCTCTTTCCCAACGGGGAACCGGCCTTCCTGAGCTCCTGCCGGCCCCGGGCTCACGCCTTGTCCCACTGCCCCGCTGGCTCTGACCTTCTGGACCAGGAGGCACCGAGGCAGATGGCTGGATTCACCTCGCACTCCCGCCTCTCTGGCAGGATTGTTGCTGGGGCCCCGAATGTGCTTTATACATTGAGCCGCTCCCCACCCAACTCCACATCTGGATCCCAAAGGAGTATTTCCTGGTTGTGCCCTTGCTCTCATGACTACTCTCAACCTAGCTCTATTCATCTGCATCTTTCATGCACAGTCTCCATCAACAAGGTGCCAGTCTGTACTTGGCCACTCAATCCTCATAACTGCACTGAATCCCAGTATTTTCAAGAAAGTTTACTTTTACATCCATCAGACCCCGATTTAAAAGCCTCTAATCTTTCCCGCATCAGCTTAATAAACTCTGAATTTCCTGCTTTTATCACCACTCCACTGGGAGCTTCTCTGCAGATACTCATCCATTGTTTCTCTCTCTAGCATGCTGCTATTTGGCTAATTCTCTTGCTCTCTCTGGTGAACACCCATGAGAAAGCACAGTTAACTAAATGTGTGGCCATCTATGTCCTCCCCTAGGCAGAAGAGGTAGAACCTCAAATTTTCTAGAGAACGATCTTAGACAATATCCATTTAAATGCTGTATTTGCAGCTGACAAAATTGAGCTTTGTTATTCCACATTCAAAACATAAAGCCTGATTTCTGTTCCACAATCCATTAAATATTAAAGTTTGTTGGGAATACTGCCACAGGGACTGAATTTCCCAGAATTATGCAGTCTTTCAATATGTATTAAATTTTGTGTAAAAACTTACAGCCATAAACTTTCCATGTCTGGGAATCCCTTTCCTGCCTCAATTGCATAGAGCTATCCAAATTAATAGTTAAGTCTTCTGAGAAAATCATATTCTAAAGTGAATCTAGCTAAATAACTCCCACTTTCCACCTATGGCCTCTTTTATTGAATTGAGTTTTTACTACACAACTGGGTATCTCATGTTAAAAGTTCAGTAAGCATAAAATACAACACTTGTAATTGTTACAGGTAATTTAATTTACGGGGAAATCCCTACTGTATTACAGAAGATGTTTAAAGATGACCTGGAAACCAGTAAAACTGATATTTATTAACGTAACTAACCAAGCGTAGATGTGACACCTCACTAGGGACCATTGTAATAAGGCTTCAGAGTTGAACCCTTTCCCTGGAAACCCAGAGAGAAAACGATGCACCCCTTTAGGTGGGTAGCAACTATGGGAGAGAAAAGCTTGTAATGTTTTATACAGTGATACAGAGAGATGCAGGAATCTTAACACACAATAACCACTTTTATCTAAGTAACTTCCCAGTATTCAAAAAAGACACAATCATATAAATATCAAAAAGAGAAATTCGATTTTTGATTCATGGATGATGAGGAAAGAGATAACTAATGTTAGACGGTTCCATTCATAGCGTTAAAACACTGCAATCTATCAAAAGCAAAAATTCAGAGCTAACCATTAATGAAATTCTTTATTCAATAACCTGTTATTTCCTTTTTAATAAAAAATGAGAAAACCCAAATATTCTGGATAAATCAGAAGTTTTTGAAAGTGAGATTTAGTGGAAGTTTTAGCCCCCTGTCTAATGGCCAGCCAGAAGGTAAAAGAAATCTGTATTTGTTTGGGAAGGAATGGTCTAAGTTAAAGGAAGGAAGCCTCAAAGAACCCAGACCTGATTATTAAAGCCATTTCTGGGCACTTGAGAGGTAAAGCTGGTCCTCATTAACTCTGCGTATCTCTTGCCTTATCTCTAAGTTTGCAGCACCATTTCCTATATCCCAAAGAAGGGGAATGTCCCCTTTAATATTTGTGCTAGCGTCACCTTGACATTCAGGAAGTAAAATATAAATGCAGCTCCATTTTCCCACCTCCTCCCATTTTCTTTCAGTAATTGCCAGCAAGCCTTCTATCATCTGGAAGTGAGGTGGTGGGAGTGTGAAGGAATTCTGCCAAAAGCGCTGCTGAAAAACCCACAGTAGCCTCTGGCCATCCAAGTAGCCACGGTTAACAGAAGGCACCTACTTCTCTAAAGACTACCTGGCCCCCCAGACACGTTTTCCGTGCCAGCCTCTACCTAAGCTAAAATGGCAACCATCCCCTACCCAGTGAGGGCGTTGCCCACTTTAAAAACAACCTTGGACAAAGGATACGCTTGTGGGTCCCTTAACTCGGGGACCAGGAAACGGCAACTCAACGCCAGAGGTTCTTACAACAGCGGTGAAGGCTGGTCTTGGAAAAGAACTGTCCCAGGCTGCCAAAGGGTTAAATATCTGTGAAGAGTAAAACCTGAGCCTCCATGAGTTTTTTTTTTTCTTCTTCTTCTTTCTTTCTTTCTTTTTGGGTTTTTTGCTTTTGTGTGTGCGCGCTTGCCCGGGGGCCTACTGGAGATTCAGTATCTCTCGGTTATTTCCTGCGATCACTAAAGCCGGTTTTCAAGAAAACAAGTAGCAGGGGTTTGAAATGTCACACCAAGTGACCTGGGCACGGCATATCCAGGGGCCATTCCCAGCCCCCCTCCCACCCGGGCCACCCCAGACCCCCTCCACTTCGGTCTGGAAAGAAAATAAACCAAGGACACGCCAGACTGGTTCTGGGTGGACTTATTTTCCCGGCAGCCGCCCTCTTAGCGGGGGCTCGTTGCGGCCCCTCGGTGTATCGCTTGCAGGTGATGCCAAACGCAGATAAGCAGCCGCCGCCCGGCCCCGCCTCTGTCTAGACTGGGGAATTAATAAATGCCGCGGATTGATCACGTCGCGCATCCACTCCGGGAACAGCGCGCAGCAAGGCCCGTCACTGCCGCCCGGTCTGGCCGAGGTCGGCCTTGCTGCTGGGCCGCAGGGCCAGAGGCAGCGCGCGGGGCTTCGAGCCTCACCCAGAGCCGCGGACCGCCGGGGAAGGAAGCGCCGGGAGGGCCGGCAGCGCCGAACGCGAGTGGGGCTAGGAGCTCGGCAGGCGCCATGCCAAGGCCGGTTCCAGGAGCGGGGCACGCCCTTGCCGGCATGACCCTAGGCCGGAGTCCGGCGCTCAGCTGCCACGAGCGCTGCAGGTTTCCCGCCTAAATGAGTCCCGCCTCCTGCCCGCGGGCCTCCGCCGCCAGTTGCCCAGGGGTCGCCAGTGGGGCATGCCTGATTCTGCGAGGTCCTCAGCGCGCATGCGCCCAGCCCACCCCTCGACCGCGCCCAATCCCCACCCGGCCCGCCCCGCCCGCAGCACGCGGAGCCCCGGCAGCCGACGCCAGCCAGACCTGTGGACTTGCCTCCTCCGGCACTCCTGCCGCGCCAACAGCACACGGGAGCGGCGTCACACCGGGTTATTATTTTTTATTAAGATCAAAATACGAGTCCCATTATGAACTGGCTGTTCTCACAATAAATAACAATAACTTACGTTTGTTTGTTCGGCAAAGGCTCACACACTCTGTCCTCCGTGGAATAACTTAAAACATTTTCAAGGCCAGTCTGGTTTCTACTGTTTCCCAGCAATCATGCGCTTTGGGAATTTGAGTGTCTGTTCCTCTGAGTTATCCCCTTCCTCTTCCCCGCTAGAGCCCAGGCGAAGACGCCAGGGAGCGCGGAGCGGGGGCAGGGCGGGGGTCCACGTGGGCGAGCTCGGGGCCGGCCGAGGTGGGGATACAGGTGGGGCGTGGAGGGACAGAGCGGCGGCCACGCGGAGAGGAGAGGGCAGAGCTAACTCTGGTAAATCCCAAATTCTGGTTTTTAAAAAGTAAAGAGTCCTCGGAGCACGGGTCTGCCGTCTGGTGAAAGCAGGTTGCATCCTGGCACCTTGGGCTGTCCAGACCGTTTCTCTCGGTCCTCTCTCATAAATAACAATAGAATAATCACGAAGGCGAGAGAGCTTTCGGAACTGGAATGGCCTGAGCATGGGTGTCTCATGCAGGGAGCATGCGAGGTCCGCGGGCTGGCAGGGAGGGGTCCCCCTCACGTCTCCACGGGACTCGGCACCATACTGTTGGGGGTGTCCGGGAGCTGCGAGGACAGGGAGGTCACGTCGCTGCCGGAGGAGTTGCCTAGGGAGCCGGACTCGGAGAAGGAGACCTGGGGCAGCGGAAACACCGGGAAGAGGCAGGTGAAGAGGCACCCGAGCTGGTGCTCCAGGGCCGCGTGCTCCGAGTCGGGGAATGTCCCTTGGGGACCGGTCGCCGGCTGAGAGCAAGCCCAGCGGAGAAGGAGGCCAGGTCCCCAGGCGCACGCAGGGCGGGATTAGGGCGGGGGGAGCGGGTTGGTTAATTCTGCGACCTCTCTTGTGCGCACTTTAATCCAGGGAGACCTGGTTTAGGGTGCGTAATGGGCCGAGGTGAGGTTTCAGAGCCCGCCACTGTTCCCCCTCCCCCACCGCCTAGGGCTGTCCCCAGCCCCTCAGCCCAAGGCTACCCCCTCCCCTCTCTGCCAGGCTAAGTGGCTAAATCCCCAACCCGCAGAGTACCGAGGTCGGGGCGGATAGGGCAGGGCCTCACCAGCTGCTGGAAGGCGGGTTGGTCCAGGTCGCTCTGGAGGGCAAATTCGCTGAGCGCCTTCCACGGCGGCTGGTACGTCTGCACCTCCACTGCGCTGCCCTGCACAGCGTTCTCATGGCGGATGGGGCTGCCCGCCACCAGGGGCGTCCCGGTCAGTCCCTGAAGGCTCTGTGGGGCAAGCAGAAGGCCTTGGGTGCTCGAGTTAGGTCTGGCCTTTTGTGCCACCTTTGAGACTGGAGCTCCAGGCCCTGAGTGATTTAGGGTCTGCATTACTTTGTGGGGAGGTGCACACTCGACCGCATCGGAAGAGCCCTTTCTCCACTGGGGATCTGCGGGGGCTGCAAACTTGCCACGATAGGTCAGCCTCGGTGCTGGGAGCCAACCACCCGGTGAGGAAAGGCAAGGCCTGCACTCCCACCCTTCTGCAGCTGCGGACAGAGGGACACAACCCACCAGCCCGACTGGCGGGCGCTGCGCACAGCCATGCCGCCCCGGGCTCCGCCAGCGCCCGGGACCCGCAACGCGGGGCTGCACCTGGGGCAAGGAGAAACCCCGATCCCAGACAAAATAGGAAGCCCCAAATCCAAGGGAAGCCTAGCTCTGAAGGTACAGACATACACCATCTGGAGCGCCCAGTTCTCCCTGGATCTCCCAGGGCTCGCCCACAAAAGGGCACACAGATACCGCGTCGGAAGCGCAGGCCCCACCCAACTCGAGCCTTCGGCCCCGCGGCCGCTCACCGTCTTGTCGCTGTGCTGCTGCTGCTGCAGCTGCTTCATGAGAATGGATTTCTTCTTGTCCTTGCAGCGCTTGTTCTGGAACCAGACGCGGATGACCCGCGGGCTCAGGCCGGTCATCTCCACCAGCTGCTCCTTCATGAGAGCGTCGGGCCGCGGGTTGGCGGCGTAGCAGGTCCGCAGAGTGTGCAGCTGCTTCTCGTTCAGCACAGTCCGCACGCGGGTCGTCTTCTCCGTCTGCTTGTGCACGTGCGGGCGCAACGCGGGCTGCCGGCCCGACCCAGCATCTGCCAGGACAGGGTGGGGCCAGAGGTTAGCGAGGGGCCGCCACCCACCCGCCCGGAGCCCAACCTCAGGGCGGCCGAGACCCCGGGGCCCGATTTCGTTTCTGTTTTATTTTGTTTATTTCGTTTAATTGTTCCTCTTCCTCTCCATCTGTTCGCCTTACGAGGAGAGAGCTGTGCATTTTCGTTCTTTCTCTCGCTCCCGGGCCGGACTGCCCCGCAGCGATCTCTCCCGAGCTCAAGCAGGGCGAGGAAGCTCGGCGACAGGCCGCTGCGGGGAGTGAGTGGCCGCTCAGGGATGTGCCTCTTCCAGTCACAGGACCCTCGGAACGAGCGAAGCCCTCCGGAAGAAGTCGGAGTTTCAGAGGAAGAGGAAAGAGGCTCGCCCAGGACTCTGGAGAGGGAAAGGGAACGACGTGGACCGGGGGCGAGGTGCTGCTCAGGGGACTGGGTGGGAGGTGCACATATCCTGGGCGCCTACGAGGGCCCTTCCCTCCTTCAGAGCCCATTTGGACAGGGCACATGTGTAGAAGGGTACATGTGTAGAAGACTCATCCAGGGTTATGGACGGGCCTCCAGGGCCTGCAACAGTTCCTTCCTGCCCGCCCTTGGGCTTCCGCCCCGGTCTCCTTCCTCAAGGCTCCAGGTTCCCCAGCCCAGTGGCCTCGCACCCACCACGCTGGTGAGCAGCCGCTGGCACTCTCCTCGCTTGGCCCCAGGTTCTCTCCATCCCGGGGAAACAGTGACTGATTCCAGAGCCTGCAGCCTGAAGCCCGAAACAAACAAAGGGGAGCCTCTCCGAGATCCCAGATGGGGGTGCACTGAATACCCGCTTCCTCCCATTTCACATCTCCATTCTACATTCCCGACCTACACACCTTGGATCTATACTGCACCATTTAGGTTTATGTTCCCCTCTACGCATTTCTAGATCTGGACAAATATTTATAAATAAGCCCATCCAGCCCAATTTCCTCTTTCTATAGGGAGGAAGTGGAGATCCAGAGAGGGGAGGAGTGGGGCAAGGCCACACAGCACCGAGAGGCCCAGCCTGGTCTGCGGATCTGTGCTGCAGGCCTATGGCTACCTGGGGGAAACTGCCCTGCTTGGGGCGGAGGCACCGCTGTTTCTGTTCAGCCCTACCTGCCCATTATACACTCAGACCCCATCTCTGGGCAGCTACTGATTAGGACCCACAATATTCCAGTGAGAGTCCAATATGCATTGATAACACTCCCCCTTCCCCAGAACAACCTGGCTAAATTGTTCGTCAAACTGGGCCTCAAAACAAGACGGCAAAAACCCCTCTTTGTTGGGTTCTTGGCTCCTGGCTGACCAAGCCCCTGCCCAGCTCCCAGTTGGGAGCTGCGTTACTTACACAAATACCCCTGAGCAAACCTTCCCCTCTGACAATAACACATATTCCTCCAAGAAATTCCTAATCCAAGCCCCAAGGCGGACACCACTTAATATTCCCTGTTGTCATCCACTATTCTGCTCCTAGCACTGTGCCCTGCATGTTCCTGGTCATGGAGAACACGATTCTGCACAATTCCCCGTGCTCACTCATATGCACGCGCAGTTTCTCCCGGGCACACGAGAACACACACAACCTTGTTCCCAGCACACAGTTCCGCACTAATACAGAAAAACACTAACCCGGCAGACCCAACCACACACAACTGACAACTTCTCGTTAGGGACACAAGCACGCAAGCACACCCCGCTCACCCCGGCGCAGGCCCCGCGCTTACCTGGCAGATGCAGGCCGCGGGAGCCGGGGAGCGGGCCGGGGCTGCGCGGGCTGCCTGCAGCGGCGCGCTCGAGCAGGAGGCCGTGGTCTGCGCGGCAGAGCAGCTCGTGCTCCCGCAGCGAGAACTCGTCCCCAGGCAGCAGCTGGCGGCTGCACACGGAGCAGCGGAAGCACTCGATGTGATACACGCTGTCCCGCGCCCTCATCACCAGGTCGCTGCTGCTGAAGCCCACCTGGCACTTGGCGCACTTGATGCCGAACAGCCTGCGGGCCCAAGGCGCAGCGGTGTCAGCGCTGGGCCTGCGGCCGCCCTCATCTCCCCGGCTGCTACCGGCCCCGGCGCGCGCCCAGGACAGTTTGTGGCCCACCAGGGGACTGCGGTGACCCGCCTGCGGGCATTCCCGGGCCCGGGGGCGCGCTGCGGCACCTATGCGGGATGAGGATGGCGTTCTCACCGGGCAGGGCCGGGGCGCGCGGGCAGGCCGCCATCCCCAGCCCCGGCGCGCGGTGGCCCAGCCCGCGTTCCCGCCGGCCTTACCTCACATAGTCCCGCTTGCAGTAGGTCTTCCCGTCTCTCACGAAGCACGTGCACGTCTCGTCCAGGTACTGGCTGCACTCGGCGCACTTGAGGCAGGCGGCGTGCCACTCGAGGTCGGGCGACACCCGCAGGATAAACTGGTCGTGGATCTGACTCCCGCAGCCCACGCACATGGCCGTCCCGGGCTTCTCTGCCGGGGAAGGGCGCGGGGCCGCGTCAGGCCTGACTGCCCGGATCCCGGCCGGCCTCGGCCACTCCAGCCCCAACCCAACCCGCTCGCTCTCTCGCTTTCTTTCAAGACTTGCGACCATAAGGAAAAGTGATGAGCTCTCTAAAGGTCCAGAGCATTGGAAACGAAAAACCAGTATCTTCTGGATTGCTTAAGGTTTCTTCTGTCCCCTACCCCCAAATATTTCGCTAGTACATTCATTAATCACAGTCGTTTTGTCGACGTGTCTTGAAACTAAACGCTAACACGAAACTAAGAAGAGAGTAAATACACAGGCACTGCGGTAGCCTGGACATCAACACCTAACGGTGCTGTCCCGGCATTTCCGCTCACACACTCCCACTCACAGCGGCTGCCTCCTATCCCAACACAGACACATCGTCTTTCGGCAGTCCCGGCTCATCCTCCCAGACATTTCTTAGTTTAAATATCCCAGAGCAAGCGAGAGAAAGCTTCCTAGCTTTGAAACACCGAAAGGCAAACAACCAACCACCAAAAAAAAAAAAAAAAAAAAAAAAAAAAAAAAAAAAAAAAAAAAAGGCCCACATCCCTAAATCAAACCTAATTGCCTTTGCGCAAAACAGAAGCAGATTTCGCAGCCCAAAGTCATCCCAGCCGGCTTGAGAAACAGTGTTTACTTATAAAATAAAACAACAGGATTCCCAAAGATAAGCAGTCCTGCAGGAGATATGCATTCGTTTTTCCTCTCTTAAACTATCCTGACAAACAGAAGCCACTTGTAGAATCCACTAAACATTTTTTTGCATTAGAAATTTTGCATATTAAGCACACACACACACCCCACCCCACACACACACAGAAAGACTTACTCTTGGAATGATCACCCATAGCACCCAGAAAAGGATAATGAAAAATAATATCCACCATGCAGAAAAAGAGATGTGCGCAAAGTGTGCGGCCAGGGGCAGAAGAACGAGGGTCGCGCGTTCGGCCTCGGCTCTTTGCTAACTAACTCCTACTGCCCCGCGGAGTTGAGGGAGCGATTCCGCACCGGCCCGCACGCAGCATGACGTCAACACGCACTCGCCCCGGGCCGGAGCTGGGGGCGGGACCTGTGGCGTCACGAAGCTTCCCCAGAACTGCCGGGGAGGCGGGGGAGGTGATGGGGACCGGGGGCTGATGGGGGGGGTGGGTTGGGTGGGAGGCTGGGGGTGAAGGGAGATTGGCTGGGAGGAAGTGGGCCAACCCTGATTGGCCCGGAATGAACAATGGAGTGCAGCCCCCCCACCTCCGAAACCTACAAGGATCCTCTCTCCCGCCCCGGGTCTGGCAATCTGGACTGGACCTTGCGTCACCGCCTAGCTGTCTCCGCGGCCGTTACAACTCTGAGCTTCCTCTTGGACTTTCGGGGCGGTTTTCCCAGGCGCGCTGGAGCTGAGTGATGGATACCTGAGGGTGGAGGTGGCTCTCCTGTAAGAGCTCCTTCTTATATAAATTAAAAAAAAAAAAAAAATTAAACCCACTCTCAAGACGAGAGAGCCGAAGACAAGAGGGTCTAATTGGACGTGACCGTCATCGTCCAGCTGGTCACCTTTCTCTTCTCATGTGCCTTTGTTCTTTGGGTCCAAGCTAGAGAGAGAGGGTAGAGAATGACCACCTGGCTTCTGATAAACTCTATTTAAACTTTCCTGTCCGCACAACCTGTAGAAAACTTCCGATTAGGGCATTAAGTGGGTTGAGCCAGAACCCAGATCCAAATGCGCTCACCCGGGACTGGGACGGGTACTGACTCCATCCTTGCTGCTAGTGCCGCTGCTGCTGCCCCTCCTCTCTCTCCTCCACCACCACCTCCTCCTCCTCCACCTCCTTTTTTTTGTTGTTGTTTTGTTTTGCTTTTAATTTGTTGTTGTTTTAAATGTAACATGGACTCCCCCGCTCCCTCATTTTTCCCCCACCCAAATGGCATAGCTCCTTCTAGGAACACTGCTGGGGTCGATTGCGCGTCCCATTTCCAAAATAAAAGATTTTTCTAAACTCTTGTGCTTCATTTCACAAACCCACTGCAATGCAAATAATCAGAAACGAACGTGAGACGCTGGGTAATTTACAGTGCTATCTGCGAGGCGGCGGCTCGTTGGTCCTGAGAAAATCTGAGTGTTCTGAGCAGAGTCCAGGCATTCTTTCTTTCAAAGAAATCGCTGTGGGTTTTGTTTGAAAGGGTTCAAAGACCGGCCCATTAATTACAAATAACATTTATCCAACCATGGTGTCTGTTCTTGTTTTCCCAGTAAAAGGAGTACCAAGAACTTGGTGTGCGCCTGGGTGGGGCGCAAGGTGAAACGCCTGCGGATAAAGTGTCTCCACCGCCATTCCAGACCCTGGCCCAGACCTTCGGGCTTGTGGGCCTGAGGGCGCAGTCGCTACAGCCGTTCTACTAAGAGCGTGACGTTGGTTGGCCTCGAAACGGGTGTAGCCAAGATCGCAGGCCCAGGCTTTGCAGAGGGCCAGGGCGAAGCCCCGAGTGCACGCTAACATTATTTGACCATGGTCCACGGTGAACGTTCCTCACCGGCCCCGCGCTGGGCCGAGCGCTTTAAGTCCCGTACAGTAGTGTCAGGCTTTTGACCTCCGCCTCTACCTTTAGAAGGTCTAGTCTTCTCACCGGTCCGGCTCTTTTTTTTTTTCTTGTTGCGACAGAGTCTCGCTCTGTCGCCCAGACTGGAGTGTAACGGTGCGATTTCAGCTCACTGCAACCTCCGCCTCCCGGGTTCAAGCGATTCTCCTTCCTCAGCCTCCTGAACAGCTGAGATTACAGGCGAGCGCCACCGCGCCCGGCTAATTTTTGTATTTTTAGGAGAAACCGGGTTTCACCATGTTGGTCAGACTGGTCTCGAACTCCTGACCTCGTGATCCGCCCGCCTCGGCTTCCCAAAGTGCTGGGATTTACAGGCCTGAGCCACCGCGCCCGGCCACCGGTCCGGCTCTTGTTACAGCTTACCACCCCTCAGCCAATAGGCCATTTCTTGCTTCTTCAGTCAACAGTCCCCCAAAGAGCACTCACCCTGAGTGTGTGCGGGCAGGTCAGGGGTTGGGGGATGCTGCGTTTGAAGGAATGTGTTTATGTAAATGGGGGACAAGAGTGAGGGGGTGGGTATCTATGCCTGAGGCTGTGCCAGGCCACCTGTGTGACCTCGGGCATCTTATTTTAATTCTCCTTCCCTCAGTTTCCTCATCTGTAAAATGGAGGTATAATAATTGTAGCTATCTCTATTTTGTAAGAATTAAATAAACTGTCCTCTGGAAAGGGCTTAGAGCAACACCTAGCACAGAGTAAGTACTCTATATGTGTTAATTATGACAATTATGATTGTGGCTATATCCTTATGTCGGGAGCCTCTGCCCATCCTGCCTGCATGTGTCTGGGTGGGGAGGGGAGTTCTAAGTATGTCTCAGGGTGTGTCATCTGATGATTTCTTTGTGTATTTCGATGTGTGCTTGCTCTGTGTGTGTCTGCTGTGTAGATGGGGTTTGGAGATGTGTAGTCTGTGCATAGACTTTGTGTACAGGTTATATCTGTGAATGTGGGTGCGCAGTCAGAACTGGGAGGGGACTCTTGGTGTTTGTGTGTCTGCATGTAGAGCGAGGAGGTGCATCTGGCCCAGTGGCCCTACCCTCAGGTGACCCTGGAGTAGGCCTGGCTCCCAGTACCTACTAGGTCTTGCTCGCCAGGCCAGGAGCAAACAAATCTATAATTCAGGGGTTCAGACAGCTGGCGGGGAGGGGGCAGCTCCAGGCAGGAATCATAGGCCCAGCTTTTAACCCTCTACTGCCCAGAGAAACTCTTCCCGTTCAGAAAACCCTGTCCTTAGAGACTCCACTAGGGAGGTGGCGTTTGGAGAGGGTTGCCTCTTCTGGGATGCTGGGAAGCCGGGTCAAAACAAATATTTGTTCAGGGCCACCATGTGCAAAGCCCTTGTTGTTAGCCTGTTAGGTCTTAAAAGTAATGTCATGTTGTGGGTAGTACTGGGCCCCTCCAATCCTCGAGGAAACTGAGGCTCAGAGAGGGGAAGTTACTGCCTCAGGTCACAGATTAAATCAGATCTGGCATTGAACCCAGGCTGTCTGGCTCCATCTTGCTTGCTTTTTTCACTGTGCCATTGAAGAGCCACATGAGTGTAGCTCCACCATTCACCCATTTCACATCTCTGGAGCTGTAAAACCAGAGATCCATTTCAAAATCACTCCATGTGTGACTTCTGGTCACAGCCACCCCTGGGAGACCAGCACTGAGATGAGAGAAGAAAATACCTGCACCTGCTGGGCACGGCCATAGGCAACATGGATGTGGCTCTGCCCTGGTTCTCTGCCTCCTGGCTGCTCCCTTCTCAGGTATGGAGGGGCCACATGCTCTCCACATCCCAGGCTGGCACGCAGGAGACCTGGGTGCCTTGTATCCTGGGTCTTAGAGCACTTTCTCCTTATCAGGAATAGCAGCTTGAGCTCCATAGCTATGCTTGATCCCATAAAACTAGCCTGTACTGGGGAGAGTTCAGAAGCACAGAGAAGTCTCCCTGATTTTTTCTCCCCAAAACCTCTACCACATCACTCACAAAGGCACAGCCCCATGCACAATGTCCAGCCAACACAGAGGAGGCTGTTGCTAGTGTGGGAGCATCAGTCCTCACTGTCAGTCCTCACTCAGAAAGGAAAATGAGGCCTGGTGACCTGTTACCCAGCATGTGATGGAGATGGAGCCAGAAGCCAGGTCCCCTGACCCAGGCCAGACCTCTTCCTGCTGGAGTCCCTGTGGATGAACTTCTGCTGTCCAGGGCTGAGACCTTGCTGCCCAGCTTAAGTCACTGGTCCAGGCTTCTCCTCTTGCTCCAGTCTCCATCCCCCTCCATTCTCCTTCTGCCCCACTCCCAAAGACTTTTACTTTTCTCCAAAGGTAGTTGGAGACATTGAATACAGCAGGCAAGAGACAGCCTCAGCATCCACAACTTCACCCACCACAGGTGTCTGAGAACTTGCTTTTGGGATGGGGATGGAGCACCATGTTTCAAAGAAGCAACTAAGGCCTGGGGGCAGGGAGGAAACTTGGCAAGTCAAGGTCAGGCTTCAGGCTTTTTGACATCCAAGACCTATGCTTTCTCCCCAGCCTTGCCTGCCTCCCCAGCCCCAGATTCCCTTTGAGCAAACAGGTACCCACAGGCACTGCTGGGCCCCTCTCCCTCCTTCCTGAGCCCCCTTCTCTCTTCCCGAAGTTACTGAGCACGTGTTGTAGCTGGGGCTCTGGGCTAAGCAGCAGTATGAGGTCTCATTAAAGTGCCCACCAATCTCCTGAGCAGGAATGGCCACGTAATTTGCAGATCCCATTGCAAAATAAAAATTCACAACCCTTTGTTTAAAAAATTATTAAGAATTTCAATGGCTGGGGTGGTGGCTCACGCCTGTAATCCCAGCACTTTGGGAGTCCGAGGCAGGTGGATCACTTGAGGTGAGGAGTTTGAGACCAGCTTGGCCAACATGGCGAAACCCTGTCTCCACTAAAAATACAAAATTTAGCCAGGTATGGTGGCACATGCCTGTAGTGCCAGCTACTCGGGAAGCTAAGGCATGAATCACTTGAACCCGGGAGGCAGAAGTTGCAGTGACCCAAGATAGCGCCACTGAACTCCAGCCTCGGACAGACACAGACTCTGTCTCAAAAAAATAAAAATAAAAATTCAAGACAGCAATGGCAGAGCATCAAACCAAGTGTGTCCTGCCCCTCCATATACAGGGTTTCTGTGAAGTTGGCCCTGCCTCTGAGGCAGGTCCTAATATCATCTTTCAGCTGCTGAGAAATAAATAAACCAATAGCCTTCAAAGTTAACACAACTAGGAAAGAGATGGGACTGTGACTGAGACTGAATCCCACACCCTACAGCCATCCATGAGACTCAAACCCACACCCCACAGCCATCCATGAGACTCAATCCCACACCCCACAGCTGTCCATGAGACTGGTTATGAACCTGTGGCACTTGAGTGTGTCCAGATGGGAATAGTTTTGTTTGTCACCTGGGTTATCATGGACGTATGCCAAGGTGATTCTGTATTAAAACAAACCAACCCATAATCTATACTACTCTTGTCCTGAGGGTATCAATGGGGAGTAGCCAGTGGGGAGGAGATAAAAAGACCACATGGGGTCATTACACAAGGAGGAGAAAAATTAACCCTTTAAAAATATATATATATGGAGCTGGGTGCAGTGGCTCACTCCTGTAATCCCAGCACTTTGGGAGGCCAAGGTGGGTGGATTGCCTGAGCTCAGGAGTTCGAGACCAGCCTGGGCAACATGGTGAAACCCCATCTCTACTAAAATACAAACAATTAGCCAGGTGTGGTGATGCACACCTGTAATCCTAGCTACTCGGGAGGCTCAGGCAGGAGAATTGATTAAACTCAGGAGGTGGAGGTTGCAGTGAGCCGAGATAGCACCATTTCACTACAGCCTGGGTGACAGAGAGAATCTCCGTCTCAAAAAAAAAAAATACATATATATATATATTATATATATATTTTTATAATTTTATATATATATCTCTCTCCATATATATATATGGAGACTGTCATTTCTTTCCAAATCACATTCTGAGGGTAGCCCAGGGATACCCTCCCAAGCCCAGATCTTAGGAGGGGATGAGGCCATGGGAAGGAGCTGTGCCCAGTGACTTTGGGGGAAAGCTGCATTTTCCTCATCTTTCCAGAAGGGGGAACCCAGGCTGGCTAGTGTGACTTGGGTGTGGTTCTGAGCAGTTTGGCCAAAGGCACTGGCATTCCCAACCATGGGTCTTAACCTTCTAGTGTTCTGCTTTCTTCTAGAAGTACTTTTCCTCTTGCCAAGATCCAGGTCCTGGGCAAAATGAGAAAGAAAGGGAAGGAAAGAGGGACAGAATGAGCTCCAAAGGGAATGAATTCCCTGAAGCAGGACTGGGTGCCTTTTTTGCAGAGAGGCCAGCCTCTTGCCAAATGGGACAGGTTTGCAGCTGAGGCCCTGGATGGACGAGTGCCCTTCACTGAGACAGGCAGTAGTAGAGACGGGAAAGAGAAGCAGGAAGGCGCAGGTCAGCACTGAGAAGAGGCTGCAGTAGAGCCATGACCTGGAGCTACCACAGGACACAAAGGGTAGGCAGTGCACAGAGCAGGGTGAGGAGCCTCTGGTGTCTCTTCCAAGCCATTGAGGATGAGCTGGATTCTTCCAGACATGAAAGGAGCAGGAAGGTCTCCTAGGAAGAGGGAATGGTCTGGCAGACAGAAGAAGGCAGTGTGTGAGTCAAGTGCTTTTGGGGGGAAATGTGGGCAGCTAGGAGAGGCTGGAGCCAGGGGTGACTATGGGCAGTGGCACAAGCAGAGTCACGGACACTGGGAGAACCCATAGCCACCCAAGGCAGGCCCACATGGCGGGACGGCCAGGGAAGAAGCAGCAGGCGCAAAAGATGTTTGGGTGAGCATGGGAAGCTCAAGTGGGAGGAGCTTGGAGGAGCTTGGAGGTGATTCTCTTGGAAAAGGGGAAACCTCCCCTTGCCTGGCTGAAGAGATTTAAGTGGGGAAATGGTACAAACACAGCTATGCCGTGGAAAGAGGAACACTTAGATGTGACAAGCAAGACAAGCAACAAGGACATGCGTCAGGAGGGCCAGGAGGAGACGGGACCCAGGAGGATAGCGTGCATGTTGACTTGATGAGTGGCTCCCCTCTCCTCCCCAGAAAGGGGCAGGACAGGGCGAAGCCTGGTTTAGGGGAGGGTGTGAATGGGTGATAAATTAATCTCAAACTATTGACATGGGGTGAAGGGAAGAATTTCTGTTTGTAATCCAGAGGATGGTGGAAAAGAATACCCCTCACTTGTAACTTACAGATGTTGTTAAATATATTGAAAAATACATCTGGGTTGAGATCCGGTTAGAAAGATTCCAGGGAACAATCCTGCTTTGTGAATTGTATCATCCCAGAGTGGGAGTTACTTCAGGTTTTTCATTGTGCTTCAATGCTCCAGCACCCGCGAGTCAGTAACCATGAGCATGGCATCAGAACTGTCATGACCCATGTGCACCTTGCATTTCTCTTTAGCAGTATTTCTAGATACAAATTTTTCCAGTAGGAAAACTGAAGATTGTAATAAGCTCCTCTGTCCTGCACAGATGTGTGTGGATTTAGGTTTTGCAGACTTTGCGGGCTGGTTACATCCCCTTTATCAATCAGAGATGCTTGCCTTTATGATATTAAAACAAATGAAAAACACCTTATTCTCAAACATGAGATTATCTCGTCATAAAGTTATTGTCCTTTTAAAGGCTTTTAAGGATGCCATTTATTCTCTCCAACATGTACTCTTAAGCTAAATGTATGTGTGGTTTTTTCTTATAACGAGGACCAATCATTCCTGTTCTAGTTTGTGTATTCATCACCTTGCAACAGCTCTAACCAAAGTCCTCAAGCAACCATTTCTCAAAAGAATCTCCAGCAGATCCTCTTTCACTGGGAAACATCTCCTGGAGGTTAGAGTTACTGGTAAATTCCAAAAATAGATAATAAATGAGATAATAGAATCTGGGTTGTCACCTCTTGTCCAATGGGATTATCCGATGTCTAATCATGGACAGATTGTGATTTATGTGATTGTAGACGGGGCATTAATCCGATTCAAGAGGGAATCCAGTCAGATTTTCATCTGCTCCGAATGTGTAATTGGTTTGGAGGCAGGAGAAAAGCAGCTTGTACCAGATTTTGCCGCATCACTGTGATGAGGTCTATTTTGATCAGCTTGAGTTATAGACAATATAAATTATTTATAGCAGCTTTAGACATGCCTTATACTTGTAAAGACCTTCAGAACAAAGTAATAATGCTCCTCTTGCCGTTGGAGGAATGAATCTTATTCAGCTAAATGCCGGCACCCACAGCTTATAAAAATCAAGAGGGAGAAAAGATTAATGGCTTATAGGTCCATCACCAAATACTGACCAAACATTACAAGAGTCAAGAGGTTGAGCGAGGCCCAGGAAAGGCGGCCAACTGCTGCATGAAGAATGGTCCTGGCCCTCAAGGAGTTTCACTCTGACTGAGAAGACCCAGATTCAGGAAAGCACAGGCAACCACATAAGGCAGTAAGTGGGGAGAATTCCGCATGAACTAGACAAGCTTCCTGAAGGACTTGGAGTTGGAGTTGGGTCTTAAAAGGTGAGAAGGCTTCAAATGTGGCCTGTGTAGGAGGAGGGAGAGTGCTGGGAGAAAAGGCAGGAATGCAGGCATGCTGTGGACACAGGGAGGACCCTGGGTTAGAGTGGAGGGTAAGGGAAGGTGCTATCATTTACTAAGCAACTGCTATGTGCTGGGTGCTGGCTGGGACTGCATTTATCTCATTCGGTCCTCACATACCAGCAGAGTGCTTTTGGCTAAGAGAAAGCCCTGCTAAAAGTGGCATTAGGCTGGAGCAGTGACTCACACCTGTAATCCCAGAACTTTGGGTGGCCAAGACAGGTGGATCACTTAAGGCCAGGAGTGCGAGACAAGCCTGGCCAACATGCAAAACCCTGCCTTTACTTAAAAAAAAAAAAAAAATTAGCAGGGCATGCTGGTACATGCCTGTGGTCCCAACCACTCGGGAGGCAGAGTCAGGAGAATTGCTTGAACCTGGGAGGCAGAGGTTGCAGTGAGCTGAGATGGCGCCACTGCACTCCAGCCTGGATGACAGAGTGAGACTCTGCCTCCAAAAAAAGAAAAAGAAAAAAGAAAAAAAAAGTGGCATTAACCAGGAATGAGTTGGCTCAAACAATAAGCACAGAGGTAGGGCAGACCCCAGAGATGAATGACTCAGTGACTCAGTGATGTCAACAGGTCCTTTTTATTTTTCTGCTCTACTATCCACAGATGTAGTCTCATTTTAAGGATAGTTCTTGTGGTCACAAAATGGCTGCCAAAATACCCAGGACCATATGCTCCCTTGGAGAAGCTGGCTTCTTTTCAGAATCCCCCAGGAAACCTCTTTTCTGTTCCATTAGCCCAAATTGGCTTAGATGTGCCATTTCTGAACCATCACTGGCAGAGAATTGGGATTATCTTATTGGCTTAGACCAGTCAGCATAGGTACATGCACTCTACCAGTCGGTGCTAATAAATGTTCAAGTTCTCTGCAGCCGGGTGCAGTGGCTCATGCCTCTAATCCCAGCATTTTGGGAGGCTGAGGCAGGTGGATCACTTGAGGTCAGGAGTTTGAGACCAGCCTGACCAACATGGTGAAACCCTGTCTCTACTAAAAATACAAAAATTAGCTGGGCGTTGTGGTGCACACCTTTAATCACAGCTACTCTGGAGGCTGAAACAGGAGAATTTCTTGAACCCTGGAGGCGGAGGTTGCAGTGAGCTGAGATCATGCCACTGCACTCGGCCTGGGCAACAGAGCAAGATTCCGTCTCAGAAAAAAAAAAAAAAAAAAAAAATGCAATGGCTGGTCAGGCATGGTGGCTCACACCTGTAATCCCAGCACAGGCCGAGATGGGTGGATCACTTGAGTCCAGGGGTTCAAGACCAGCCTGGGCAACACGGAAAAACCCCATCTCTTAAAAAAATACAAAAATTAGCCACCACAAAAATTAGCCTGGCATGGTGGCACACACCTGTAGTCCCAGCTACTTGGGAAGCTGAGGCAGGAGGTTAGCCTGAGCCCGGGAGGCAGAGGTACAATGAGCTGAGATCACACCACTAAACTCCAGCCTGGGTGACAGAGACTCTGTCTCAAAAACAACAACAACAAAAATGCAATGGCTGTTTATTATTTATGACAAAGGGGTTGATACCCTTACAAGCCTTAATGTGTTAAGAACTCAAATATCAATAGGAAAGTGATGAATGCTAATACTAATGGAAAAATGGGCTAGAAAGAAGAAAAAATATGATCGATTACACATAAAAACCTGTAGTTTCGTTAGTTATATTAGTTATCTATGCTGCATAGCAATTACCACAAACTTGTTTCTAAACAAGTCATAGACATTCCCGTGGGGGTATTACCCAAAGATGTGACATTGGGGGTCACTTCGGGGTGTGTTCACCACATAATAATCAAAGGAAAGCAAATTAAAGCATCGTGAACTGCCATTTTCAGTCTCTCACACTGAAGGATTTTTTTTTAAACCCCAAACCTGAAAATTCCCAATGTTGGTAGACTCTGGGAAAATTGCCCCTTTCATAGCTTGTTACAAGGAGTGTCAAATGATACAACATTCTGAAAAGCAGTATGGAAAAATTTGCCAAAGCCTTAAAACTCTAATCTCTTTGACCCAGCAAACCTTTGGCTAGAAATTATCCTATGGAAGTACTTATGAATAATATACACCAACATTTAACCACGGGATTCTACACTGAAGCCTTTCTTTCTTTCTTTCTTTTTTTTTTTTTTTTGAGACAGGGTCTCACTTGATCACCCAGGCTGGAGTGCGGTAGCATGATATTGGCTCACTGCAACCTCCACCTCCCAGGTGCAAGGAATTCTTATGCCCCAGTCTCCGGAGTAGCTGGGACTGCAGGTGCATGCCACTACACATGGCTAATTTTTGTAATTTTTTTTTTTTTTTTTTTTTTTGAGACAGAGTCTCGCTTTTTCACCCAGGCTGGAGTGCAGTGGTGTGATGTCGGCTCACTGCAAGCTCCGCCTCCCAGGTTCACACTATTCTCCTGCCTCAGCCTCGCAAGTAGCTGGGATTACAGGCTCCTGCCACCATACCCGGGTAATTTTTTGTATTTTTGGTAGAGATGGGGTTTCACCGTGTTAGCCAGGATGGTCTCGATCTCCTGACCTCGTGATCCACTCGCCTCGGCCTCCCAAAGTGCTGGGATTACAGGTGTGAGCCACCATGCCCGGCCAATTTTTGTATTTTTACAAAATACAAAAGATGGGTTTTCGCCATGTTGGCCAGGCTGGTCTTGAACTCTTGGCCTCAAGTGATCCACCTGCCTTGGCCTCCCAAGTGCTGGGATTACAGGTGTGAGCCACCACGCCCAGCCTGAAATCTCTTTTCTAAGCACTGAGAACATAGCCTCGAACAAGAGACATAAATCCCTGCCCTGCCTCATGGAAGAGGAGGGTCTGGGACAATCTGTGAGGCCAGAAGCCAGGGATGGTATCAATCTCCCCTCCTATCTCTCCACAGAACTAGCAGAGGAGAGCAAGTTCGACCCTGAGCTACTGAACCATAAAGTCTTCAGGTGCCCTGGAAAAAAAGCCATCCAAGGGCATTAGAGGGAAAGACAGACATCCACTGAGACTTCACTTAGTGTCTCTTGGGCACCTGCAGATGCCTCAGCATCAGAGAAAGTTCTGGTGTCCATTTCCATCCCTGGGTATATTGGAAAGATATGCATGTTTTATTAAGCTCAGAATAATACTTCAATATTTGTATATAAATCCGAAGCTTCACTTCAGCATTATGAAGGCTAGCGAGATGCAAGACTAATTTGATAATGTAGGCAAATTCCTTTGCCATTAATCCCATGAATCATACATGTCTCCTCTAAGAGCCTGAAATATGAATATTTTAGTACAAGTGAAATATCAATAAAGTCAAGTCTCACTAATTGGGACAAACCAGGAGAAGTCAGACTACATTAGAAAATATTTTAAACTCGAGGTCACCCTTTTTATAGTACATACATGTCTATATGTAGATTATATTAAACATCCATAAAATTAACAAAGTGTATGAGTCATTGTCAAATAGCTGCTTTCACACAGAGATAAAGAGCCTGGGAATTTAAAAGCTTATTTGTTAGTATACCCATGGATGCAGCTAATGTCTGAAAGAACAGTTTTGGAAAATAAAACCACCCATGCACAATTGTGGATACCTTCAATTTACTTAGTATATCTTTTTCTCACAGACGATTATAATGGCTGTCTTCATTCCAGTTGGGATGCTTAATGTAAGTTTTCAGCTTCTAAACTGTGAACTGTCGAGTCCGCCAACTTGTAATTGTCACATTTTGCAGGGCAGGGGAATCCCCTACTTTCCCAAGTGTGAATTACTTGGATTATGTCGGTACCTTAAATTAGCAAGGACTCCTTTTGTTATTCAACTTTTATTTTAGATTTGGGGTAGGTACATGTGCAGTTTTGTTACATGGGTATATTACTTGATGCTGAGGTTTGGGGTACAACCGATCCCATCACCCAGGTAGTGAGCACAGTACTCAACAGTTGTTCAACCCTTCCGTCCCGCCCTCCCTGCCCCACAGTAGTCCGCACTATCTATTATTGCCATCTTTATGAAGGACTCCTTTTTAAATTAAATTTTATTTTTTTGAGACACAATCTTGCTCTGTTGCCCAGGCTGGAGTGCAGTGGTGCGATCACAGTTCACTGCAGCCTCGACCTCTCAGGCTCAAGTGGTCCTCCCACCTCTCAGGCTCCCAAGTAGCTGAAACCACAGGTGCACATCACCACACCCGGAGGATTTTTGTATTTTCTGTAGAGACAGGGTTTTGCCCTATTGCCTAGGCTGGTCTCGAGCTCCTGGGTTCAAGTGATCCACCCCCCTCAGCCTCCTGAGTAGCTGGGACCACAGGTGCTCGCCTCACTGTGTTGCCCAAGCTGGTAACTACTGAGTGAGGTTACGAAAGACTGCAGCTTTGGCCAGGCACAGGGGCTCATGCCTGTAATCCCAGCACTTTGGGAGGCCGAGGCGGGCGGATCATGAGGTCAGGAGATGGAGACCATCCTAGCTAACACAGTGAAACCCCGTCTCTACTAAAAATACAAAAATTAGCTGGGCGTGGTGGCAGGCACCTGTGGTCCCAGCTGCTTGGGAGGCTGAGGCAGGAGAATGGTGTGAACCCGGGAGGTGGAGCTTGCCGTGAGCCCAGATCAGGCCACTGTACTCCAGCCTGGGTGACTTTAGCCTGGGTGACACAGCAAGACTCTGTGTAAAAAAAAAAAAAAAAAAAAAAAGAAAGAAAGAAAGAAAGAAAGAGAAAAGAAAGAAAGAAAGAAGGAAGGAAGGAAGGAAGGAAGGAAGGAAGGAAGGAAGGAAGGAAAGAAAGAAAGAAAGAAAGAAAGAAAGAAAGAAAGAAAGAAAGAAAGAAAGAAAGAAAGAAAGAAAGAAAGAAAGAAAGAAAGAAAGAAAGAAAGAAAGAGAAAAGAAAGACCTGGTCTCCTCACTCCCCACCCCCTTTCTGTCTTTATCTCTGAAAGAAGCCGTATGGAGAGGTCCATGTGGTAAAGAATTAAAGCCTCCTGCCACAGCCACATGAGTGAGCTTGGAATGAGACTTCCTGTCTCACTCGAGTCCTCAGAGACCACAGCCCTGGCCAATGTTTTCAATGCAACCTCATGAGAGCCAGAATTACCCAGCTAGGCCACTCCATGAATCCTGACCCTCACAAACTGTGTATGATAATAAATGTTTCAAGCTGCTAAATTTGAGGGATAATTTGTTACACAGCAATAGATAACTAATAAAACATACAACCCCACACATTTCTCACCTAAACCCTGTGAGAGGCCAGGCGCAGTGGCTCTCGCCCATAATCCCAACACTTTGGGAGGCCAAGGTGGGCAGATTGCTTGAGACCAGGAGTTCGAGACCAGCCTTCGCCAATGTGGCGAAACCCTGTCTCTACCAAAAATACAAAAATTAGCTGGGCGTGGTAGTATACACCTGTACTCCTAGCTACTTGGGAGGCTGAGGCATGAGAATTGCTTGAACCCAGGATACAGAGGTTGCAGTGAACCGAGATCACACCACTGCACCCCAGCCTGGGTGACACAGCAAGACTAGGTCTAAAAAAAAACCCAAAAAAACAAAACCCTATAAAGAAGGTATTAGCCTCACTCTTTCTTTTTTTTCTTGTCTTTTTTCTTTTTTTGTTTTTGAGACAGGGTCTGGCTCTGCCACCCAGGCTGGAGTACAGTAGTACAATCATAGCTCAGGGTAGCCTCGACTTCCTGGGCTCAAGTGATTCTCCCACCTCAGGCTCCAGAGTAGCTGAGACTACAGGCACACGCCACCAAGCCCGGTTAATTTTTGTAATTTTTGTAGAGACGGGGTTTCGCCATGTTGCCCAGGCTAGTCTTGAACTCCTGAGCTCAGGCAATTCACCCACCTCTACTTCCCACAGTGCTGCTATTGTAGACATGAGCCACCACACCCAGCCTAGCCTCACTTTTTTTCTCAATGAAGACACAGAAAATCAGTGAGATTAAGGAACTGTTATAAAACTTCTCAGCTTAACACAGAAAAAACTGGATACAAACCCAGGTCAGGCACCTGCTATCTCTGAAAAAACAAAATAATCACACTTCTCTTGCTCAAATAATCTTACCATTAAAGTCTGTCACTCTGTTATCATTTGGGATTTCAACATCTGGTAATAATAAGAGTAGTAATTATTAAAAATATACCATGGGAAGCTGTTTGTGTAACCCATAAATGTTCGAGGTTTCACGGTCATGATTTGCAAATAGAGAAATGACAACATGTGGGAAGGGAAGAGATAACTTGAAAGGAGAATCGGAAAGGGGCACAGTCAAAATCATCTATGGTTATTTTTAGCACAAAGAAAGAACTGTTGGCAGACATTGCTGAAAAGGTAGGTCCATTTTCATCTGCGGTATTTAGAAAGGCACAATGTCATTGCAAAATAATTGCTTATTGAGAACACAAACAGGCTTTGAAAATATGAAGCAGGTTTTAGAAATACAGACCCATTTCTACATGGCCCGTACAGAAATGGCAGAAGGGGTCACCTAGAAGCAGCGCCCTGGGGTCCGATCTCCATCAGCTTCCAAATGGTTGGTAGCAACAGTGGGTCTGCTGTGCACATGCAGCTTCCAAACACATCCCTGCACCTCCCCACCTATTCAGAAGTTCTGGAGCCGCTATAGAAAGCAGTGTAATTTGAGCCATGCAGATGGATAATAGAGAGAACTGCAGGGTGTTGAGCACGTTAAATTAGGTGTAAAGTAGCAGTTTTCATTCACAGAATCCTGAAACTCTGGTGGGTCAAGGTTGGTGTGTGAGACACATTACAAGGCCTTTGTAATTATTAACAGTTAAGGCACTGGCCTTTTTAGATGATTTACCTTTTGTTTTTAAAGACAATGTAAAAGAGAGAATTTATCATAACATCCCCCACCCTCACAGGATACGTGTATCTTGCGTATCCGTTTTATTGAGATAAAATAAATAAATAACATACATCCTATGCAATGTACCCATTTAAAGTGTATAATTCAATGGCTTTTAGCATATTTACAGAGTTGCATCACTATCACCACAATCAATTTTGGGATGTTTTCATCATGTCCAAAAGAAAGCCCGTGCCCATTAGCAGTCACTCCCCATCCCTCCATCCATCCTCCCAGTCCGAAGCACCACTCATCTACTTTCTGTGTCTATAGATTTGCCTATTCCGGATATTTCACAAAAATGGAATACAATATGTTGTCTTTTGTGACTGGATTCTTTCACTTAAGTTGTTTTCGGGGTTCATCTATGTGGTAGCATGCATCAGTACTTCATTCCTTCTTATTACTGAATTAAAATATTCTGTTGTATGAATATAACACATTTTGCTTATCTATTCATCAGTTGTTAGACATTTGGATTATTTTAACTTTTTGGCTATTATGGATAATGTTGCTATGGATATTTGGGGTTTTCATTGTTGTTGTTGTTGTTGTTGTTATTGTTGTTGTTTTTGAGATGGAGTCTCGCTCTGTCGCCCAAGCTGCAGTGCGGTGGCGTGATCTTGGCTCACTGCAACCTCCGCCTCCCAAGTTCAAGTGATTCTCCTGCCTCAGCCTCCTGAGTAGTTGGGATTACAGGCATGCACCACCACACCTGGCTAATTTTTGTATTTTTAGTAGAGATGGGGTTCTGCTATGTTGTCCAGGCTGGTCTCGAACTTACGGGTTCAAATGATCTGCCCACCTTGACCTCCCAAAGTGCTGGGATTACATGCGTGAGCCACCACGCCCGGCCTGCTATGGACATTTGTGCGCAAGTTTTAATGGGACATATATTTTCAATTTTCTTAGATGTATACCTAGGAGTAGAATTGCTGAGTCATATGGTAACTCTATGTTTAACATTTTAAAGAACTGCCAGACTGTTTACCAAACCAGCCGCACCATTTATGTGGGATCCCCAGCAATGTATGAGGGTACCAATTTCTCTACATCCTTGACAATACTTTGCTGGGAGACTTGGGGTGACGGGTGTGATAGCTAAAGGGTCAGAGGTTTCTTTCTGAGGTGATGAAAACATTCTCAGACATTGTGGTGATGGTCATACAACTCTTTGAATATACTAAAAATCATTGATTTATATACATTAAATGGGTAGCTTGTATGGCTTGTGAATTATATCTTAATAAAGATTATTTAAAAAAATCAATCAAACAAAAGCAGCAAATGCCGGAGGGGTGAGGAATGGGGAGAGAGAAGTGCAGGCCAATCTGAGGTTTTATAAGTGCATCTGCTCATCTGGTCATCCACTCATTCATTTGTTCATTCATGAAGTATGCATTGAGTATCTGCAGGTACCAGACATTGTTCTAGGTGCCAGGGATACAACAGTGAATAGAACAAACTCCTGGCTCTGAAAAATTAAACATAGTAAGGGAATGGAAGAAATATGAAAGGTGGTCAGGAAAAGCCTATTCCAGAGGGTATAGTAGTACTGAAGCTAAGACCTGAATGAAGAGTGGCAGCAAATCACGTAGAAGATCTGGAGCAAAAGCATTCTAAACAGAAAGAACAGCAAGTACAAAGGCCCTCAAGGCAAGACCGTGCTTTTTTTTTTTTTTTTTTTTTTTTTTTTTTTTAAGGCAGGGTCTTACCCTGTTGCCCAAGCTGGAGTACAGTGGCACAATCCTAGCTCACTGTAACCCTGAACTCCTGGGCTCCAGCGATCCTCCCATCTCACCTTCCCAAGTAGCTAGGCCCACAGGTGCACACTACCATGCCTGGCTAACTTTTTGTAGAGATGGGGTTTCGCCATGTTGGCCAGGTTGATCTCTAACTCCTGGCTTCAAGTGATCCTCCCATCTCAGCCTCCCAAAGTGCTGGGATTATAGGCATGAACCATCACACCTGGCCTAATATTATTTTATTTTTTTGAGTCATAGTCTCGCTCTGTCGCTCAGGCTGGAGTGCAGTGGCATGATCTTGGCTCACTACAATCTCTGCCTCCCAGGTGCAAGTGATTTACCTGCCTCAGGCTCCCTAGTAGCTGAGATTACAGGCAAGCAAGCACCACCACGCCTGACTAATTTTTGTTTTAGCAGAGATGGGATTTTGCCATGTGACCTCAAGTGATCCACTCACCTTGGCCTCCCTAAATGTTGGGATTATAGGCATGAACCACCATGCCCAGCCTGATATTCTAAATACATCACATAAGAATATATGTTGCTTTTTGGCTGGGGGTGGTCGCTCATGCCTGTAATACTAGCACTTTGGGAGGCTGAGGTGGGTGGATCACTTGAGGTCACATGGTGAAACTCTGTCTCTACTAAAAATACAAAAAATTAGCTGGGTGTGTTGGCATGCACCTGTAATCCCAGCTACTCAGGGGGCTGAGGCATGAGAATCGCTTAAACCTGGGAGGCGGTGGTTGCAGTGAGTCGAGATCGTGCCACTGCACTCCAGCCTGGGTGAGACAGCGAGACTCTGTCTTAAAAAAAACAAAAAGAATATATATTTCATTTTAAATTTTCTAATTTTTTGGATGGTTGTTTTCCTGTGAGTTGGAAATACTGTGGTGAGTGCTTAGTCTGTCAACAAATACCATATTCTTTTTTTTTTTTTTTTTTTTTTTTTGAGACGGAGTCTCGCTTTGTCGCCCAGGCTGGAGTGCAGTGGCCGGATCTCAGCTCACTGCAAGCTCCGCCTCCCGGGTTTATGCCATTCTCCTGCCTCAGCCTCCCGAGTAGCTGGGACTACAGGCGCCCACCACCTCTCCCGGCTAGTTTTTTGTATTTTTAGTAGAGACGGGGTTTCACCATATTAGCCAGGATGGTCTCGATCTCCTGACCTCGTGATCCGCCCGTCTCGGCCTCCCAAAGTGCTGGGAAAATACCATATTCTTTTAGCACAGCTATACTGTTATTGCATTAAAAAACACAATTAAAAACAGAATAATTCACATTCCACTGGATTATTGTTCAGGCCTGCATATCAGCCCAGCTACTGCTTCTGCCCAGTTCTGCTATCTCATCCCTCACACAAGTGTGGCTCCTAAGGGCACCCCTAACTATCATAATGTATTCTGAACTTGTTTCGATCCTGCATCCAAGAGAAAGCAGGAGTGTGGGAGTGGTTGAGAAAACAGGTTGTAAGATGGGGGTTTGGAGCTGTATTACTCTTTCCCAGACTGGCACTGAGGACCTCAACCCTGCTGGTAGCTGGAACAAGCCTTTGGCATAAGCTGGTATCTGATTGTTAAGACTTGCACTAGTGGCAAATTGGGATGGGATGCTTGTGGAAGGTAATATGGGGGAACTAATAAAGACAATGACATCGGGTGGCAATTGCTAAGCTTCATGCCCTTGACAAAAAATTATAAAGGAGTAGGAATGATTAACAGGCAATTGAGAACCATGTATAAAAGCTAGAGGACCTTCTTGACAGCACACAATGAGGCAAACTTCAAGGTTCTAACCTTCAAGGATCATTTTTCTCTTTATCTCACTAGTATTGTCCCTCCAGGAACAGACAGAACCTGGAAGATGACAGCAGACTATCACAAACTCACAGAAGTAGTAGCCCTGTTGCTGCCACCACACCAGTTTTGGTATCTTTGCTAGAGCAGATTAACACAGCCCCGGGTACATTTTATGTGGACGTTGATTTGGTGAATTGGTTCTTTTCTAGCCCTAGGAGAAAAGTGAATCAGAAACAGTATGCATTCACATGGAACAAACAACAGTCTACATTCACAGTTTTGCCCCAGGGCTATGTTAACTTTCAGCATCTATCAATCACAATATAGCCTGAAGAGGTCTGGACCATCTGGACATACTGTAGAATATCGCATTGATCTTTTACATCAATGACATTATATTGATTCAGCTGGGTGGAAAAAAGTGGATAGCACATTAGAGGCCTTGGATGACACATGTATTCTACAGGGTAGGAGATTAAAAACTGCAAAGATTCAGGGGCCTCCCACATAAGATGTTTAGGGGTCCAGAGTTAGGGCATGCCAGGATATATCATCCAAAGAAACAGATAAATTATTGCATCTTGCACCTCCCACCATGTAGAAAGAAGCGTTAAGGCCTGATAGGCCTCTTTGGGTTCTGGACACAGTATATTCCACATCTGGAAATACTGCTCCAACCCATGCCATCAATGCAGGTGACATAAAAGGCTCCCAGCATTAACTGGAGCTCAGAGCATAAAAAGGTTATACAGCAAGGTCCAGGCAGTCTGCTACTTGGTCATTTGTGCTTCCATAGATGGTGTTAGTGTTAGTGGTAGGAAAAGACGCTGTGTGGAGTTGATGACAAGCTCTACTGGGAGGATGACAAGCTCTACTGGGAGAATGACAACACAGGCCACTGCAGTATTGGAGCAAGGCCACACCATCTGCAGTGGAGACTTATGTGCCTTTTGAGAAAAACTCCTGGTGTGCTACTGGCCTGATCACAGACACCAAGTGACCATATGCCAGGAATTACTCATCATGAGCTGGGTTCTGTCAAACCCACCGAGTCACAACACCAGGCAGTCAGTAACAATGCATCCTAGGGTGGAACTGGTACATCTGGGACTTAACACAAGTAAGAACAGAAGGTACAAGCAAGTTCCATGAGCTGGCAGCCTAGACCCCCATGAACACCACTACTACATTGGCACCCCTCCCCTGGTGCACCCTTCTGGTTGTATGCAGGATCCTTTATGACCAGCTGACAAGAGGAGGAAAAATCCTGTACTTGGTCGATGGAGGGTCTGCTAAGTATGTGAGTTCAAGCTGAAAATAGATGGCAGTTGCATTATAGCCCCACTTAGGGACAGCCTTGAAAGACAACAGTGGGCCGGGCGCGGTGGCTCAAGCCTGTAATCCCAGCACTTTGGGAGGCCGAGACGGGCGGATCACGAGGTCAGGAGATCGAGACCATCCTGGCGAACACGGTGAAACCCCGTCTCTACTAAAAAATACAAAAAACTAGCCGGGCGAGGTGGCGGGTGCCTGTAGTCCCAGCTACTCGGGAGGCTGAGGCAGGAGAATGGCGTAAACCCAGGAGGCGGAGCTTGCAGTGAGCTGAGATCCGGCCACTGCACTCCAGCCTGGACCACAAAGCGAGACTCCGTCTCAAAAAAAAAAAAAAAAAAAAAAAGAAAGACAACAGTGGAGGAAAATCCCCATGGGCAGAGCTTCAGGAGGTGCACTTGGCCATCCATTCTTCCTGCACAGAGAGGCATCTCAAGCATAGAATATCTATGTACTCAGTGGCAGTGAGGAATGGCCTACCTGGCTAGCCAGGGCCCTGGAAGAAGAAAGGTTGCAATGGAAGATGGGGAACAGGGAGGTTGGGGTAGGGGCATGAGGATAGATGTCTGGAGTGGGCACCAAGTATGAAGATCTTTGTATTATATGGTAACACCCACCAGAAACCACCCACCACTGAAAAGCCACCATGTAACTAAGAAGACAAAAATATCTGGGCCAGTTGACCTTAGCTGGCCTCTGTCATCAGCCACCCAGTGCTGGTACTAAGGGCACATGCATGAAATGACTACAGTGGCAGAGACAGAGGCAGTAGCAGCCTAATAGCATGGGCTCCCACTTACAAAGGCTGATTGAGCTACTGCTGCTGCTGAATGAGCCCCCAATATGACACCATTCCTCCAGGAGACTAGCTGGCTCCATGGTGCAAGTTGACCACATGGAACCCCTTCTATCTGGGAAAAGGCAAGATTCATCCTAACCACATGGAACCCCTTTCCTCTGAAAAAAGTCGAGATTCACCATGTCAAGAAAACACACATATTCTGGGTACTATTCACCTTTCCTGTCCTCAGGACCTTAGTCAGCACCACTATTTGAGGGCTTATTGAGTATCTGATTCACTGTCACAGGATCCCACATAACATCCCATCAGGCCAGGGACCCAATTTACTGCAATGGAGGTGCAGAAATGAGTCCGTGATCAGAGGATTCCCTAAGCAATTCACAGGCTGGATCATCCAGACCCTGCCAGCTTGACAGGATATCGGAATGGCTGCTGAAGGCCCACTGGAAGCAGTAGCTTGGAGGTAGCACTTGATAAGGGTGGGCTCATCTTCAAGGATGCTCCTTGAACCAAAAACCTTTATATAGTGCTGGGACCTGCAAGGTTAGAGGTCTTTGTCCCCAATGGGAGAATCTTTCACCAGAGGATACAGCAAGAGTCCCATTGAGCTACAAGCTACAGTTGCCACCTGGGCACCTTGTACCAGAAGACCAGAAGGGGAGTCGTCTTGGCTAAGAGTAATCCACTTGGGTGCCTCTGAGTCCTCCATTGCCCAATTATGACAATAAACAGGCTTGGAAAGGGCATGCTGGTCAGGGGTTGAGATTCTCAGTTCATGAGGCAGGCATTAGCCACTCAGACCAGGGGAGGTGCTAGCTGCACGAGGGGGAGATTTAGAATGGATACTGAGGAAGGAGATGATGAATACCAGTTGTGACCCCCAGAGACCTGCAGCAGCTGGGGCTATAGTTTGTCCCAGGGACCTTTCTCTTCCAAGTTTCCAGCAGGAATCCTGGAGGAGTCGCTCCTGAAATTGACCTGTGGAAGAGAAAGAGGTGTTGCTCCAAATATGCTGGAATCATCTTCAAGGGTTGGCTGTGGCAGTCCTTGAATCCTTCCTCCACCCTCTCTTTTCTGCCCTTTCTTCTTTGGACAAATATTTACTTTCTTTTTTTCTTTTTTCTTTTTTTTGAGATGGAGTCTTGCTCTGTCATCCAGGCTGGAGTGCAGTGGTGTAATCTTGGCTCACTGCAATCGCTGTCTCCCAGGTTCAAGTGATTCTCATGCCTCAGCCGCTCGAGTAGGTAGTATTACAGGAACACACTACCACACTTGGTTAATTTTTGTATTTTTAGTAGTACCGGAGGGGGGGTCTCGCCATGTTGGCCAGGCTGGTCTTGAACCCCTGACCTCAAGTGATCCGCCCACCTAGGCCTCCCAAAGTGCTAGGATACAGGTGTAAGTCATTGCACCTAGCCCATTGGACACATATTTCTATAAATGTTCGCTGAACGTCTAAAAATGAGAACCAGAAAAATAGGCTGGGCACAGTGGCTCACGCCTGTAATTCCAGCACTTTGGGAGGCCGCGACAGGCAGATCACCTGAGGTCAGGGTTTCGAGACCAATCTGACCAATATGGTGAAACGCTGTCTCTACTAAAAATACAAAAATTAGCTGGGCATGGTGGTGGGCACCCATAATTCCAGCTACTCGGGAAGCTAAGGCAGGAGAATCGATTGAACCCAGGACGTGGAGGTTGCAGTGAGCTGAGATCGCGCCACTGCACTCCAGCCTGGGCGACAGAGCGAGAATCCGTCTCAAAAATAAATAAAATAAAAATAAGTAAATAAAAGGAAACCATAGGTCCTGCCACCAAAGCAGCTCATAACGGAGTAGGAAAGTTGTATACCTCTAGGGAAAATCCTCTAATAGAAATGTCTTAGCACACACATTTCTCTGGTACATGATGTGGTTGTGATTGTAGAACTCTGATATCCCTTCATCCCAAAGACTCAGGGGGCATTTCATGTGTGATCAGAACAAGTCATGTGTGATCAGAACAAGGTGTCACAGACTTTGCCCATTTTCAGCCTCTCCCTCAGCTCTGACCTGTTCTACCAGGAACTCCCAGGGGCAACAAGCCTCTGCCATGCACAGCTGCTATTGATTTGCCCAAGCCTGGGAGCTGCTGAATCTGCCCAGTGGGGGCGGGGCGGGGCAGCCGCTCTCCCCTTGTGTTTTGCTTTGTCATGGGTGGGGAGGCAGGGAAGGAGGTTAGTTTGTAGCCCAGTCTTTTACATGGTTTTTAGTAAAATATCCTTTTGGTAGGAACCAAAAGTACCCTTCCCTCTTCCTTCCACTCCCATAGGTCTCAGATTCTAGTCCAGTGCGGGACTGGGTTAGGAGGCAAATACAGTGAGACATGGAATACTAAATTGCCCCTCCCACAGGCAGATTGACTGGGGGGCAGGGGTCCACAGCTCTGTCTGTAACATGAGTTCAGACATGTTCACAGTGGGTGCGACTTAAGTTTAAGATGGGTCCTCACCTCCTTGTTCATAGAGCTAGAAGAGTGAAGAAGAGGAAAGGATTAATTCATCCTGGAAAATTGAGAAAGAGCTTACAAAAGAAATGTCACTTGAGCCAGGCATGGTGGCTCATGTCTGTAATCCCAGTACTTTGAGAGGCCAAGGTGGGAGGATCACTTGAGGCCAGAAGTTCGAGACCAGCCCGGGTAACAGAGTGAGACCCCACCCCTACAAAAAAAAAAAAATAGCTGTGCATGGTGGCACATGACTGTAGTCCCAGCTACTTGGGAGGCTGAGGCAGGAAGATTGCTTGATCCCAGGAGTTCGAGACTGCAGTGAGCTGTGATGGCACCACTGCACTCCAGCCTGGGAAACAGAGACTTTGTCTTAAACAAAACAAAACAAAAGAATTGTCACTTGATCTGGGTTTTAAAGAGGCCTGTCAGATGGGGAAGGGAATTTCAGACAGAGGGAAGAGCTAAAGCACTGGGCCCTTAGAGAGATTGTTGGTTCAGACAAAGCTCTTGCTCCAGGGAATTTACACTCCAATGCGGGGAGATCTGCAATAAACAAACAAACACGTGCATCCTGTTAGGCGGTGATAAATGCCAAGAAGAAAAATCAAACACCGTGATAGGGCATCTGGGAGTGGCATGGGTGCCATTTTAGGTAGAGAGGCCAAGGTCGGCCTTTCTGCAAATGTGTTTTTTGAGCAGAGACCTGAATGAAGTGAGGAAGTAAGCCATGTGGGTAACAAGAGAAGGGCATTTCAGGCAGAGGGAACAGCCAGAGTGCAAAGCTCTGAGAGGAGCAGGCTTGTGTGCTCAAGAAGGCCCGTGTGTCTGGGGCACAGTCAGAGAAGAGGGCAGTGGGAGGAGAGGGAGCCACCCTAGGGCTTTGAGCAGAGGTCATGATCAGTCCATCAGTTTGGAGAAGAGGCTTCTGGAAACATGGGTAGAAACATAAAGACCAGCTAGGAGGCTTTGCAATGATCCAGGCAAGAGATGACAGGGTCCTGAGTGAAGGTGGTACTGGCGGAGGAGCAAAGGGGTGTTGGAGGATATTGCTGGATTCTGGTTATCTTTTGAAGGTAGAGTTAACGGGATTTGTTGATAGACTAGATAACATTGGAAAGGTAGGTTGTTGCTGAAATGGGAATTAAGACAATTTCTGAACATACCACTTCCTTTCTTAAAAATTTCGTGATAAAGTCCAGACTCATTAGCAGTCATTTATTCATTTGCTGATTCATTCAACACATACTGATTGAATGCCTAGTGAGGGCCAGGAATTGTGCTAGGTGTCGCAGGTAGACAGAAAATTTAAAAGTAGGGCATACTTTCTGCCCTTACAGATCTTTAGTCAGATGGGTGACACAGACAAGTACTTAGGTCATTACAACCCATGTGACAATTGCTACCATGGGGAAATACAGGGGGAAATAGGGGCATATGGGAAAGGTATCTAATTGGAGTTAGCAAGGCTCCACTCATACCTTACCCCGAGATCAGCTCAGTTTTTCAGTTCACTCTAGTAATGCTGCCCATTGCGGGGCAGTGAGACAGTACAGTCTGAGCTCGGTCATCAGCGGGTGGCCAGCTTTGTCTCTGCAGCTCCGCGGCCCGGGATTACTCGAAGGTCCCCTGGGAATAGCCTCACCTTTGCCCCACTTCCCAGTCTAGCCCCTAACTTCCCGCCGTCTATTGGCTGCGCAGCCGCCCAATGGGCAGGCGGGAACCGCGGGCTCGCGCTCCCAGCCTAGGGCGTCTGATCTCGTTCGCGCGTCTCGCGAGCATTAGGTGACTGGCTGAGGCGACGCCAGTTGGCCGGGCACGGGGTTGCTGTGAGGCCGAGGTTGCGGCGGAAGCAGAGAACATGTTCCGAGCTGCGGCTCCGGGGCAGCTCCGACGGGCGGTGAGTCCGGACTGGGAAGGCGAACCCAGGGACGGTCCCCCGTCAACCCGCCGTCCCTATAGGGTCTTGCAAACCTCACCGCTCCCTCAGACCCGACCAGCCTACGCGCCCACAGGCCGGTCCCCGCCTGGGACTTGGGTCCAAAGTTCTGGGGCCTGCCCTGGACTCCTTCGGGGCCGCCAGTTCGGGGCAGAAGTCAGAGGTTGGGGGTCAGGGTGACTCCGAATGGTGTGAATTTGAGCGTCTGCTGCCCCTTCTAGCCCACTCTCTGCCCTGACGCTTCCCACATTTGTCGGTCACTCTGGACACTTTCGGGCCGCCAGGCCCTCCACACTTGCTCCACACCCGAGGGAGCAAAATGTCGCCGGGGAATGCCCTGTTGGGGACAGTTTCAAACCTGCATTCCTCCCGGAGGCCGGCATTTCTGGAAGAATTAAACACTTTGGGCGCATTGTGGCCGCTCCGACCCACTCACTGTCAAGGGCGGGGGTGGGGCGGGGGGGTGGGAGGCGGCGTGGCCAGTTATGGAAGCTGGCTCTGCTTTCTGGTTTATGGAGCAGGGCTGAGTTGAGGCGATTGTATTTGTAAAACCTGTGATCCGATTTGACAGCTTTAGCCAGTTTTGAAAGGCAGACGTCTTTTTATATGCTGCAGGCTGACCTGCTTTTAACCAGCAGATTGTAGGTTAAATAGCTTAACTGGTGACAGTGGTACATTTTCAGTGTTTCATTAGTGACAAACCACGTTTTTCTCTTCTGTTGTGAGAAGGACTGATAGGAAACATTTTTGTTCTCATGATGTGGGAGAGTACTATTTGGAGACTGACCAGGCACCAGTCGAGTAACAATAATTTATATTGTGGATTCTGTAGTTTTCCAAGTTTACATTTAGGTGAAATGAGAAACAAGATTGGTAAACCTGGGTCAGAAACTTACCTGATGGTTTGTACCTTTTCTCCTTTTTTTTTTTTTTTTCTGTGCATGAATATTTTCCCATCCACTCCTGGGATTTTTCTCTCTGAGGCATAGCTGGAGCTCTTTCTAGATGTCTGTAGACATTAGACTTTTTTTTTAATTTATTTAAGAGACAAGGTCTGACTCTGTTGCCCATGCTAGAGTGGAGTGCAGTGGCACGATATGGGCTCACTGCAACCTTCGCCTCCCGGGTTCAAGCGATTCTCCCACCTCAGCTTCCTGAGAAGCTGGGACCGCAGGTGTGCATCATCACTCCTGGCTAATTTTTTTTTTTTTTGTAGAGACGGGGTTTCGCCGTATTGCCCAGGCTGGTCTTGAACTCTTGGCCTTAAGTGATCCACTTGCCTCGGCCTCCGAAAGTCCTGGAATGACAGGCCTGAGCTACCGCGCCTGGCTGTAGACATCTTTTTTCTTGTGCGTATTCCTTGTTTGATAAAAAGTCTGACCCTGCCTTCCCCTAAAGAGTTCAAACCCATGTCTTTCAGGTTAGTGTCCTGTCTTCCCCTCAGGACGTATTTTCTCCCATTAGGGGATCTGGACATAAACAAGTGAAAGTCATGAATTTGGGGAAATTCTGGGAACCCGAGCCAGAAGAATGCTGGTCTATGCAGCAGTTGGAAAACAGTTTTGTGGACAGATTACAAGTCTGGCCTAAGTGAAATTATAATTGTGGTGGGGGATGGAATTTAGGACTCAGTAACTTTGTAGAGCTAACAGAAAAAAATAGAATGATTAAGTAATTCTTATTATCCCCATCATTGGCTAATGTTTTAGACATTACTTCCAGATACTCATTGTGGTTTGCCAAAGACTTTGACCTTGACTTATTTTTAAAATTTGAAGTCAAGCTAAGTAGAATAGCTGTTTTAAAGTCATTAAGAATGTTGGAGAGATTTGAATTTCTAGCATAAAAGAAATGGTAGCAACACTTCTAAAGTGAACCCATAAATTAATAGGGACATATACCTGTATTTAACTTTTTTTTTTTTAATTTATTTATTATTATTATACTTTAAGTTGTAGGGTACATGTGCATAACGTGCAGGTTTGTTACATATGTATACTTGTGCCATGTTGGTGTGCTGCACCCATCAACTCATCGTTTACATCAGGTATAACTCCCAATGCAATCCCTCCCCCCTCCCCCCTCCCCACGATAGGCCCCGGTGTGTGATGTTCCCCTTCCTGAGTCCAAGTGATCTCATTGTTCAGTTCCCACCTATGAGTGAGAACATGCGGTGTTTGGTTTTCTGTTCTTGTGATAGTTTGCTAAGAATGATGGTTTCCAGCTGCATCCATGTCCCTACAAAGGACGCAAACTCATCCTTTTTGATGGCTGCATAGTATTCCATGCTGTATTTAACTTTTTAAATTTTGAAATATTTGCACTTATAGAAGAGTTGCAAGAATAGTACAGAGAAATCTCAAAACCCTTCCCCTGGTTTTCCCATCCTGTTAGCAGTTTGACACATGTGCTTTATCTTTCTGCATACATACATAATACTATCTGTCTGAACTATTTGAAAGTATGTTGCAAATGTACCCTTTACTCCTAAATAATTCAGTGATATTTTAAAAGAACAAAGAGGTTCACTTTCTAACTACACTGTAATTGGCAATATCTGGAAGTTTCACCATAAAATACTGTTTTCTAATCTCTGGATGTTCAATTTTGCCAGTTGTCCCATTAGTACAGTTTGTAGCAGTTTTCCTTATTCTGGTCTAAGATACTCTAGATGTCAAGTGGTTATCATGTCTCTCTTACTCTGTTAGAAAGGTTCTTCAGCCTTCCTTTGGGTTTGATAACATTGGTGTATTTGAAGAGTACAGGCCTTCTATTTTCCAGACTGTCACTCAATTTGGGTTTATCTGGTGTTTCCTCATGATTGGATTCAGGTTATGTATTCTTGGTGAGAATATCACAAAAGTGGTATTGTGTTCCCCGTGCATCATATTAGGAGGTACTTAATGTTGGTTTATCCCATTAGTGGTAATGCTAACTTTAGTTACTTAGCCAATGTGTTGTTTGCCAGGTTTCTGCACTGTCAAGTTAATACTCCTCCTTTTGTAATTTTTAACTAATTTATGAGGAGATACATTGAGACTATGTGACTCTTCTATTTCTCATCAGACTTTTACCCAGTCTTAGCATCTGTTGATGATTTTTACCTGAGAAATGATTACTGTGATGCAAAATGGTGATTTTCTATTTCCATGATACCTTCTACATTTTTTAGCTATTCTACTATAAGGAAGAACATTATCTTCTTGCATATTTATGGATTTATGGATACATAGATCCTTATTTAGGATAATACATTTCTACCTTATGCTCACGTTGTCTCATTTGTATAGTGGGGCACATTCAATCTGACTCTTGTTTGTTTACATATATATGTTTATGATATCACAAAGTCAAAATAGCTTATCTTAAATCCCTACTCTTGAAATAAAAAAAAAAATTGTTCTGTAGCTAACCATTAATACATTTAGGAAGAGGATACATTTCCAAAACCATATTAAAAAAAATAAAGTTAGGAATTATAGTTAAAGGTTACCATAAACTGTTAACAATGTGAATATAGTTAACACTACTAAACTATACACTTAGAAATGGTTAAGATGGGGCCAGCCGTGATGGCTGACACCTGTAATCCCAGCTCTTTGGGAGGCTGAGGCGGATGGATCACCTGAGCTCAGGAATTCGAGACCAGCCTGGGCAACATGGCGAAACCCCATCTCTAGCAAAAAAAAAAAAAAAAAAAAAAAAAAAAAATTAGCCAGGCGCCATGGCGCACACCTGTAGTCCCAGCTGCTTGGAAGGCTGAGGCACGAGAATTGCTTGAACCTGGACGTTTGAGGCTGCATTGAGCCCAGATAGCACCACTGCCCTCCAGCCTGCGCAACAGAGTGAGGCGCTGTCTCAAAAAAAAAAAGAAAAAAAGGTTGGTAAATTTTATGTAGTTTTAAAAATCACTTTGTTAAACTATTAGAATATAAGTTCAATGACTTGCATTTGGTATCTAAGTTCCATTTTTAGTTCTGACTGATTTGTGCCATTGAGTAAAGTCTTTCATCCTTGTGTGTGTGGCAGTGGTCCTTAAAGTCATCTGTTAACAAAGATAGTTTTTGTATCTATAATAAAGAGCTAGAGAACACACCGAGAGGAAAATAGGTAGGCATTTGCAATTAGTTAATATTCTTGCAGGGATATTAATCCTAATTATTGTTACTATTTTATTAATTTGCTCTTGAAATTGATTTATTGAAGAATAAGAAGATGCAAAAAAATTTATGTGGTGAGTGAAACAACAGTTTCAAGGTCATTTGAGTACCCTTGTTACTGTGTTTATTGTCAAGTGGGAAGGAATATCAGGATTGAAAAGCTAAGAAATTGGTGTGAAGCAACATGACACTTTTCTGTCTAGTATTGATGAATAAGATTGAAGTCTGTAATTTGTATGGAAATTTTAATTTCTACTGAAAGAAGAAAGAGAGCCAATTTTGGTGTGATTCTAAAAGAAAATTTATTGCATAAGGTGAATTCAGTAAAATTATGATGCCTGCCAATGTGTCTACTAAGAGTCTTGTCTGTTCTTTTTTGTTTTGTTTTTTGAAACGGAGTCTCTTTCTGTTGCCCAGGCTGGAGTGCTGTGGTGCGATCTCAGGTCACTGCCAGCTCCGCCTCTCAGGTTCATGCAATTCTCCTGCCTCAGCCTCCCAAGTAGCTGGGACTACAGGTGCCCGCCACCACGCCTGGCTAATTTTTTGTATTTTTAGTAGAGATGGGGTTTCACTGTGTTAGCCAGGATGGTCTCCATCTCCTGATCTCATGATCCAGTTGCCTTGGCCTCCCGAAATGCTGGGATTACAGGCGTGAGCCACCGCGCCCAGCCTGTCTGTTCTTAAAGTGAAGTAAATTGACTGTGTTTTCAGTATTACAGTCAATGTTATATAACATTTATGGTTATGATTAAAAACTGCTATATTTTATTACTAAAAAGATTAAAGGAAGTATTTAAAGTACAGAAATACAATATACATTTTTAAAATTACAAAATGTATGATAAAATCGGGCTAGGTGACTTTATACATTATTTATCCTTTTGGGTATGACTTAGAAAGATTTTATAGCTTATTCTTGCTGTTTTTCTTTTTTCTTTTTTTTTTTTTTTTGAGACGGAGTCTGGCTCTGTCGCCCGGGCTGGAGTGCAGTGGCCGGATCTCAGCTCATTGCAAGCTCCGCCCCCCGGGTTTACGCCATTCTCCTGCCTCAGCCTCCCGAGTAGCTGGGACTACAGGCGCCCGCCGCCTCGCCCGGCTAGTTTTTTGTATTTTTTAGTAGAGACGGGGTTTCACCGTGTTCGCCAGGATGGTCTCGATCTCCTGACCTCGTGATCCGCCCGTCTCGGCCTCCCAAAGTGCTGGGATTACAGGCTTGAGCCACCGCGCCCGGCCTGTTTTTCTTTTTTTAATTAAGAAGCAAAAAAACTGGCTGGGAGTGGTGGCTCATGGCTGTAATCCCAGCACTTTGGGAGGCCGAGGTGGGCGGATCACGAGGTCAGGATTTCGAAACTAGCCTGACCAACACGGTAAAACCCCATCTCTACTAAAAATACAAAAAATAGCTGGGCGTGGTGGTGCATGCCTGTAATCCCAGCTACTTAGGAGGCTGAGGCAGGAGAATCGCTTGAACCCGGGAGGTGGAGGTTGGAGTGAGCTGAGATTGCGCCACTGCACTCCATCCTGGGCGACAGAGCAAGACTGTCTCAAAAAAAAAAAAAAAAAAAAAGCAGAAAACCCTCCCCTGCCCTCTATACCCTCATTACATCTAGTTTCCAAAGATGGTTGGGGCGGAGGTATGGGTTAAAATCATTCTTACTACTTTAGGTTATGAGTGGGTTTGTAAGGGTAGAGAGTTAGATTCCAGCTTTTTTTCTTCTTCTGGCATCTGTGGTAGTTTATGTGAATATACAGTTCACGTTACAGGAAGAACTCTAAAAAACTGAAAAGCAAAAACAATGTCAAAAATGAGGCTGACGCTGGGCACAGTGTCATGTGCCTGTAGTCACAGCTACTCAGGTGGCTGAGGCAGGAGGATCACTTGAGTCCAGGAGACCAGCCTGAGCAGCATGGCAAGCAAGACCCACTCTCTAACACCCACCCCCACAAGGAAAAAAAAAAAAAAAAAAAGCTATTGAGTTGAACAAGAGAAGGACCAAACTGTGTTCATTGGACTTAGCCATAAGGAAGTTTTTGGTGATTTTGGAAAGATTAGATTCAGTGTTGTGGAAGTAAAAGCCAGTTTGGGTGAGTAATTGAAAAAATGGAAGGTGAGGTAATAGAGTTGGTGTCTGTGGAAATTATTTTCAAGAAGTTTGGCTTTGAAAGGGTGCAGAGAGGGTGATAATCTCTTTAAATCCTGCCCACAAGAAGTATACTATCTCATAAAGGCCAGTCAACTTTATATGGGTATGTGGCTGGCATGAGAAAGAAAACTTCGTATATTACTATTTGCAACCAAGTCTAAACAGTATAGAGAACTTCTCTAAAAGCATGATGGGGTGTCTGTTTTAGTGATGTAACAGTTTATATACTGTTTAGTTACCCTTACACATGTTTAGATGATTACATTATCAATGAGGAAACAGTTGCTTTTTAGTTTTTGATAATTTTAAGAAAAGTTTTCATTTAGTTATTATTTATTGAGGGCCAGCTGTGTGCCAGAGAAGTAGATACCAAGTTCACAGTGGAGAACAAGACAGACCTAGTCCCTGCCCTTGTGATGCAAACAGATTGAGGAAGAAACACATTATTTTAAGTGTGGTCATTGTTACAGAACATAGAGGGTGTTTGGGAGAGGTTTTATATTGTTAGAAGGTTGGAAAACACTAAAAGGGTATCTGTGAAATTACGTTTGCACACTGAGGTGCCTTTTTTTTTTTTCTTTTTTTTTTTTTTTTTTTTTTTTTTTTTTTTGAGATGGAGTCTCACTGTGTTGCCCAGGCTGGAGTGCAGTGGCGCGATCTTGGCTCACTGCAAGCTCCGCCTCCCGGGTTCATGCCATTCTCCTGCCTCAGCCTCACGAGTAGCTGGGACCACAGGCGCCCGCCACCTCGCCCGGCTAGTTTTTTGTATTTTTTAGTAGAGACGGGGTTTCACCGTGTCAGCCAGGATGGTCTCGATCTCCTGACCTCGTGATCTGCCCACCTCGGCCTCTCATAGTGCTGGAATTACAGGCGTGAGCCACCATGCCTGGCCCAGGATTTTCTTTAGATAAAAACATCACTTCATTTTTTAGTCTTGTCTAAAATTATTTATCATTGCTGTATTTTTTTACCCCAACTTTTTTTTTTTTTTTTTGAGATAGAGTCTTATTCTCTCGCCTAGGCTGGGGTGCAGTGGCGTGATCTTGACTCACTGCAGCCTCAACCTTCTAGGTTTAAATGATCCTTCCATCTCAGCCTTCCAAGTAGCTGGGACTACAGGAATGCGCCACCACATCCGGCTAATTTTTTAATTTTTATCTTTCATAGAAACAGGGTCTTACTATATTGTCCAGGCTGGTCTCAAACTTCTGGGCCAATTTTAGGTTTGCAGGGTATCTATGCAGATTTATTATGAGTAAATCGTGTGTCTTGGGGGTTTGGTGTACAGATTATTTTGCCGCCCAGGTAATGAACATAGCACCCAATAGGTATTTTTTTTTTATTCTCACCCTGCTCCCACCCTCCACCCTTAAATAGGCCTGGGTATCTATTGTTCCCTTCTTTGTATTCCTATGTACTCGATGTTTGGCTGCCACTTACAAGAGAGAACATTCCATGTTTGGTTTTTCTGTTCCTGCATTAATTCACTTAGGATAATGACCTCCAGCACCGTCCATGTTGCTCTAAAGGACATGATCTCATTCTTTTTAATGGCTGTGTAGTTCCATGGTGTGTATATACCACATTTTCTTTACCCAGTGCATCCCCTGCATGGGCATCTAGGTTGATTCCATGTCTTTGCTATTGTGAATAGTGCTGCCATGAACATATGTGTGCATGTATTTTTATGGTGGAATGGTTCATATTCGTTTGGGTATATACCCAATTATAGTATTGCTGGGTCGAATGTTCTAAGTTCTTTAAGAAATCGCCACATTGCTTTCCACAGTGGCTGAACTAACTTACATTCTTACCAGCAGTGTATAAGCGTTCCCTTTTCTCTGCAACCTTGCCAACATCTGTTGTTTTTTGAGTTTTAAGTAATAGCTATTCTGACTGGTGTGAGATGTCTCATTGTGGTTTTTATTTGCATTTCTCTAATGATTAGTTATGTTGAGCATTTTTTATATGCTTGTTGACCACATATGAGAAGTGTCTGTTGATATCCATTGCCCATTTTTTAATAGGGTTGTTTTTTACTGTTGATTTAAGTTCCTTATAGATTCTGGTTATTAGACGTTTGTCAGATGCATAGTTCGCAAATTTTTTTTACCATTCTGTAGGTTGTCTGTTTACTTTGTTGATAGTTTAGTTTATTTTGCTGTGCAGAAGCTCTTTAGTTTAATTAGGTCTGTCTTGTAAATTTTTATTTTTGTTGCAATTGCTTTTGGAGCGTTCATCATGAAATCTTTGACAGGGCCTATGTCCAGAATGCCATTTCCTACATTTTCTTCTTGGATTTTAATAGTTTGAGGTCTTATATTTAAATTCTTTTTTTTTTTTTTTTCCTGAGATGGAGTCTTGCTTTGTTATCCAGCCTGGAGTGCAAGGGTGCAATCTCGGCTCACTGCAACCTCCGCCTCCCGGGTTCAAGCGATTCTCCTGCCTCAGCCTCCTGAGGAGCTGGGATTACAGGTGCCCGCCACCACGCCCAGCTAATTTTAGTATTTTTAGTAGAGACGACGGGGTTTCACCATGTTGGCCACACTGATCTCGAACTCCTGACCTCAGGTGATCCACTTGTCTCGGCCTCCCAAAGTGCTGGGATTACAGTCATGAACCACCACACCTGGCAGAAGTTTTTTTTTTTTTTTTTTTTTTTTTTAGATAGAGTTTAGCCTGTGTTGTAGTACACATTTGTAGTCCTAGCTACTCAGGAGGCTGAGGCAGGAGGATCCCTTGAGCCCAGGAGTTGGAGGCCAGCCTGGGCAACATAGCAAGACACTGTCTCTAAAAATAACATTTTTTGAAAATAGACTGTTTTTTAGAGCAGTTTTAGTTTCCCAGCAAAATCCAGTGGAAAGTACAGAGAGTCCTCCTGGTCCACACACCCACAACCTCCTCCACTGTCAATATACAGCACCAGAGTTGTCCATTTGTTACAATTAATGAATTTACATTGACATCAGCATTTCCCAGAGTCCAGAGTTTACATTAGGATTCACTCTTTGTGTTGTACTTTCTATGGGTTTGGACAAATGTATAATGACAGGTATCTACCATTATTATATCATACAGAACAGTTTCACTGCCCCCACTCCTGCTCCCCCCAGAAAAAAACAAAAACAAAAACAAAAGAACTCTATGCTTTGTTCTCCTAATCCCTGGCAGCTGCTGATCTTTTTACTGTTTCTGTAGTTTTGCTTTTAGCAGAATGTCATATAGTTGGGATTAGACAGCATGTAGCCTTTTCAGACTGTTTTTTTTTTTTCACTAAGTAATATGCATTTAAGGTTCCTCCATGTCTTTTTCATTGCTTTTTACTGCTGAATAAGATTCCATTGTATGAATATTTGTTCACCTACTGAAGGACATTTTGGTTGCTTCCAAGTTTTGGCAGTTATGAATAAAGCTGCTGTAGACATCTGGTTTTTGTGTGGACCTAAGTTTTCAACTCTTTTGGGTATGTACAAAGGAGTGCAGTTGCTAGATTATATGGTAAGATTATGTTTAGTTTTGTAAGAAACTGCCAAACTGTCTTCCAAAGTGGCTGTACCAGTTTGCATTTTTACTAGCAACGAATGAGAGTTTCTGTTGTTCCACATCCTTACTAGTATTTGGTATTGTCAGTATTTTGTTTTTTTACCATTCTAATAAGTGTGTAGTGGTATCTCATTTTAATTTGCAATTTCCTAGTGAGCATCTTTATGTTGAGCACCTTTTCATATGCTTTTTGGCCATCTTCTTTGGTGAGGTACCTGTTCAGATCCTTTCCCGTTGTTTAAATAGGGTTGTTCATTTCTTATGTTGAGTTTTAAGGGTTCTTTATATATTTTAGATAAGTCTTTTATCAGATATGTCTTTTGCACATATTTTGTTCCAGTCTATGGCTTGTCTTCTCATTCTTTTGATGAAGAGGTGTTTTTTTGTTTTGTTTTGTTTTGTTTTTTTATTTGGTTTGAGATGGAGTGTCTGTCGCCTAGGCTGGAGTGCAGTGGTGCGATCTCAGCTCACTGCAACATCTGCCTCCAGGGTTCAAATGATTCTTGTGCCTGAGCCTCCTGAGTAGCTGGGACTATGGTGTGTGCCACCACGTCCAGCTAATTTTCGTATTTTTAGGAGAAATGGGGTTTCACTCTGCTGGCCAGGCTGGTCTGGAACTCCTGACCTCAGGTAATCCTTGAGCCTCCCAAATTCTGGGATTACAGGCGTGAGCCACTGCTCCTGGCCAATGAAGAGTTCTTTAAAAACAATGTTCAGTTCACTTATTGGGAGTCAGCTCTGTGCTGGTTACTAGAGTCTAGGGTTATAGAGGTAAGAAATATCAGACGTTGTGGCCAGGCGTGGTGGCTAACGCCTGTAATCCCAGCACTTTGGGAGGCCGAGGCTGGTGGATCACGAGGTGAGGAGGTCGAGACCGTCCTGGCTAACATGGTGAAACCCCGTCTCTACTAAAAATACAAAAAAATTAGCCGGGCATGGTGGCGGGCACTTGTAATCCCAGCTTCTCGGGAGGCTGAGGCAGGAGAATGGCGTGAACCTGGGAGGCAGAGCTTGCAGTGAGCCGAGATCGCGCCACTGCACTCCAGCCTGGGCGACAGAGCCAGACTCTGCCTCAAAAAGAAAAAAAAAAAGAAATATCAGACATTACTCCTGTACTCAGTATCAAAGGGGGACGACAAGACAATCAGGTGAATATAATCAGGTATGATAAGTGCTGTAACAAAGGCAATTACAGGGTACCATGTTGGTGCTAGCAAAGCTAACTAGTCTGAGATGGTCCAAAGAAAGCTTTTATGTGTAGCTAACATTTATTGAGGATTTAATATGTTCCAGGCATCATTCCAAGAGCTTTACATTTATTAATTTTACCCTCACAACAATTCTATGAGATATTAATATTATCATCATCTCCATTTTACAGTCAGAGAACTGAGGTACTGAGAAGTTATGGTGGAGGTGGGATTCAAACCTGGGCAACGTGGCTGGCTCCAGAGCCTGTACTCTTTACCACTGTAACTGTACTAATGCTTTTTGGAGGAATTGACCTTCCAGCAGAAAACCTAAGGATGATTAATTGGAATTTAGTAGGGTAACAGGGAAAGAGGTCCACTAGGCAGAGGGAGCAATGTGTGGGAAGGCTGGAAGTCTGAGAGAGCAGGGCAAGTTCAAGTATCTGAAAATAAGGCATAAATGGAGCGAGGGATATATAGTTAGGGAGGTAGATCAGGCCATAAAATAAACACATGGTAAACCAACCTGAGGAGTCTAGTTTACCATATCCAGGGGAGGCAGGAAGCAACAGCAGTGTTTTAAGCGGGGGAGAATAACATGTTAGATTTGTGTCATGGAAAGATCACTGGGAGAAATGGATTGGTAGGAAGCAGAATTGTAGGTTAGAAACAAGCTGGGGTGGGAGACTGTGTGGGATAATAGAGGAGAAGGATAATAGCCTGCACCAGAATATTGGCATTGACGATGGAGAGAAGTGAATGGATTTATGAGTAGCTCTCTTTAAAAGGAAGAATTGTTATGACTTGAGTGGTTGGTTAGATGTAAGGTTGAGAGAAAACCCAGAGATGATTCTCTGATCACGGTTTGGGCAGCTTGAAGTCTGGAGAAGTAGCAGTATAGGGGCTGGAGGAACAGAGGGAAAACATGAGTTAAGGTTTAAATTTGCTGAGATGGAAAGTGTTTGATGAGACAGGCAAGTTAAGCACTTAGATATACGGATGTAACCTTATTATAAGTCTAGCAGTCAGGAAAGAGATTTGAACCCCATTTGAGATTTATATATATAAAATATTTGAGCCATTCTTATATAGGGGTGAAGTTAAACCGTGGAAGGCAGAAGGGAGTAGTCAGTAACTTCAGACATTGCTGAGATAACAAGTAAGGTGAAGCCTGAAAAGGGTTTGTTGGTAATTTGGGTGAGGGCAGAAACCAGATGCAAGTAATTGAGGAGTGAACGAGAATGAGGAATTAGAGAAGTTAGAGTGGAATGTGGGGTTGTGGCTTTTTAGCAGGATTGTTGCGAATGGGGAGAGGCTCAATCATGTTTAAGTGTTGATGAGAAGGAACCAGGGTAAAGGGAGAAGCTGGAGACATGACTGGGAAGTGCAGATTACAGAAAGTCTCTGAGTAGATGCAAGAGAGTGGAATCTAGATCCCAGATGAAGGGATTAGACCCAGGAGAAAGGATCCACAGCGGCTTCCATTGTGATAGGGCAAGGACAGGAGTTTCTATGTTGAGTATCAGGAAAGGAAATTAGGTCCACCCTAATGGCTTCAGCTGTCATTGTGAAGTAGGAGGTGAGGTTGCCTTCTAAGATTAGGGGGCAGAATGTGTTGGCTGTTTAAGAAACATCAGGAGGCAGGCATGGTGGCTCATGCCTGTAATCCCAGCACTTTGGGAGGCCAAGGTGGGAGGATCGTTTGAGCCAAGGAGTTCAAGACCAGCCCGGGCAACATAGCAAGACCCTGTCTCTACAAAAAATAAATAATTGACTGGACATGGTGGCATGTACCTGTGGTCCCAGTGACTTGGGAGGCTGAAATGGGAGGAATGCTTGAGCCTGGGAGTTGGAAGCTGCGGAGAGCTATGATTGTGCCACTGTACTCAAGACTGGGTAATAGAGGGAGACCTTGTTTCCGAAAAAGAAAAAGAAGAGAAACATCAGGAGAGGATATTTGAAATCATTGCTGTGGAGGGTGAGAGTGCCAACAAGGAAGTTGTGGTAGCATTGCTAGGCAGTTTTGAGAGCCTAGGTGAGGCTGGTGGCTAAGAATTTATGGGTGACATGGGCCTGCATAGTTAATTTTTATTTAAATAGCAGTGTTTGAAGAGGTTGAGATTCCTTTTGAGGCAATTACCTCATTAAGTATTTCAGTAGTTATCTTTAAATGTTTAAGAATTTGGCTCCTTTTCCTCTCATAACTGTTGTTAAAAGAGGATCGATCCTAAAGTGTAGAGAGGCAATGGGTTATAAAATAATAAAATGAAAATTTGTTCCCTTTAAAACCTTTTCAATACTGGGCATGCATTTTTTTTTTTTTTTTTTACTCTTTAGTCATATTCTATACTACTCTTCTACTTAAAATAGGATTTTAGAGTTATAGAATTTTTAGAGTAGGGAAAGAGGTCTTTTGAGATTGTATTTTTCTTTCTGACAATGCTATTTTTTTTTCTTTTTTAAGCACGAGAATGTTTGCCAAGTGAAATCTTACAGGAATGACCCATGTATAAAACAGCTAAAAATGGTGGTGCTTTGATTTGTGCTGGTAATTAGGAACTCAAACTCTGGAGTCAGACTACCTGGACTTAGAATAACCTGACTCGGCTTCCTACCTGTGTAGCTGCTAAGCTCCAGTTTCCTCATCTGTGAAGTCGGGGTAATACTAGTACCTCCATCATAGACTTTGTAGGAATTTTAAATAAGATACTATGTATAAAACTGCTTAGTACAGTGCTCCATCAATGTTAGTTTGGTTAATCTGGTTAAAGCAAAGTTGGGTAGGGGGTCATTCTAGCAGCTGTAGATGCCTAGTCCCTACCTTACCCCATGCGGTGGCTCCTGAGATGGCTTCCTAGAACCTTATATAGATGCAGTTTGAAAATCTCTAATCTTGGCTGGGCGCGGTGGCTCAATCTGTAATCTCTGGACTTTGGGAGGCTGAGGCAGGCAGGTCATTTGAGGTCAGGAGTTCAAGGCCAGCCTGGCCAACATGGTGAAACCCCACTCTCTACTAAAAATACAAAAATTAGCTGGGCGTCATAGTGCATGCCTGTAATCCCGGCTACCTGGCAGGCTGAAGCAGGAGAATCGCTAGGACGCTGGAGGGAGAGGTTGCAGTGAGTCAAGAGCACGCCACTGCACTCTAGCCTCGGCAATAGAGCGAGAGTCTCAAAAAAAAAACAAAAAAACAAAAAAACAAAACCTCTAATCTGATTCATCCTCCTAAATTTGCAGATGGGCTTTAGATTGTAGAATACCATTTTAAAGGTTCAGGCCAATTTCTTCTGCTCTAGTTCCACGCAACCATTATTTTTGAATTAGCCACATAACCGGGCCTAGAGGCTATAGCTTCTCTCTAGGTGGTATGTGAGAAATGGAATGTAAAACATTGAATTAGAAGGAAGTTTAATATTTTAAAAATTATAAAGGAGTCAATAAAATAGAGTACCTTTATGATGTATATAATGCTTAGTAAAAATTGATCAGATAGATGGACTGAGTGAGTGGGTTCTTAAATATATTCTTTTGTTGTTTATGCTTATAAATCTAATTTTGATAAATCTTTTAAAAAGTATATAATCTCCAGTTGGAAGTTCTAAAAGCTTGATAGTTCCTTAGGATAACTACGTAATTTATCTTATGATAGAACTATAATTTACAGCAAGTATGGGCCTTCTGCCACCAAATCTTAGATTTATTCTTCAAATGGTGATGGAAATCTCATAATTTTTATAGCAAATGATGTGTGAAACATAATCAAAAATATGATGTTGGATATATATTGGTGATAAATAGCTTGTTACTGGCAATTCTTGTGAAATGTGATTTAAGTAATAATTTAAATTTTTTATTTTTAATTACCTAATTTTATTTAATTATTTAATTATTTATTTATTACCCAAAGTAATAACTTACTTTGAGTCTTAATTACAAAGTCCTTTCCAAAATATGGTGCTCTTCCAGTGAAAAAAGAAAAGGTACCATATAATTAATTCTGCAGATATTCATTGGAAAAGAAACATTGTATTTGATTCTGGGGATACAAAATACAAACAGGTGTGGTATTTGCTTTCTTTTTTTTTTTTTTTTTTTGAGACAGAGTCTCGCTCTGTCGCCCAGACTGGAGTGCAGTGGCCGGATCTCAGCTCACTGCAAGCTCCGCCTCCCGGGTTCCCGCCATTCTCCTGCCTCAGCCTCCTAGGTAGCTGGGACTACAGGCGCCCGCCACCTTGCCTGGCTAGTTTTTTGTATTTTTTAGTAGAGACGGGGTTTCACCGTGTTAGCCAGGATGGTCTCGATCTCCTGACCTCGTGATTTGCCCGTCTCGGCCTCCCAAAGTGCTGGGATTACAGGCTTGAGCCACCGCACCAGGCTGGTATTTGCTTTCTAAGAACTTTCATTTCATTCCAGGAATTGTCCTGACTTTCCTTCAGTTCATACCCTCCTTTTAAGTTTCCAACTCTGGGTAAATTTCATGCTATGCTTTCTTCACTCCAACTCCAGAGCTTAAGGTTATTGCTGAATTAAGCCACACAACCACACCATTTGATCCACAGTTCCTCTTTTTCTCACTTTTCTTTGCCATTTTCCACAAGAATAGTTCCAGTATTTTATTTTTTCCTCATGCCTATGATGCCATTCCTCATCTTTTCACATGATAGGAACACCTGAACTTCCTTCCTTTCTTCCCCACTTGACTCTGCTTCATGATCTGTAGCCTTCAACATTTTGGATCTCTTCATTATTTGAAAAACTGTTCTATTTTATAATTGTAAGTGAACAAGTCTAATTTCCTGTGAAATATTTGAGCACAGGGACCATTCTTGTTCATCTCTGTGTTCCTTGTGTTTGAAATTATTCCACATGACCATGAGTGATTGGTGGTTTCTTGATCGTCTGCATTAGATAGGGCTGGATATTGGTTGGTTCCAGTATACTGTCTGCAAGCTTCCTTTTTTGAATCCAGAAGCATATTTGAACAGTCAAAACCTGGCAAAATTGCTGTTTAGTGTCATATTTTAAAAACACATTTCCATTATCAGTTATTTTGGTACTGAATGCGTTTTGACTGAAGCAATAGGGATCAACTTTTGTGACTGATTTCACACCCATTATTTCTGATTATACTGTACTCCTGTACTGTAGGAGTACAGTATGTATGTAACCAAATGTAATTGGTAGTAGAATTTGACCAGTTCCTAGTTAGGTAGTTAATATGTTCTGTCTAAGAAATTTACATTTAGTTATATAGTAGTTTCTTATCAGATGTAGATTAGTGGGAAAGTTGTTTTGAAGTAATTAAACACTTTTCCTAACAATAGAAGACTAATTTGCGTTCTTATTTTTATTAGATAAGAATATTAGTAGGCTGCGTGCGGTGGCTCACGCCTGTAATTCCAGCACTTTGGGAGGCTGAGGCAGGCGGATCACGAGGTCAGGAGATGGAGACCATCCTGGCTAACACAGTGAAACCCCATCTCTCATGAAAGTACAAAAACAAAATTAGCTGATGTGTTGGTGGGCGCCTGTAGTCCCAGCTACTTGGGAGGCTGAAGCAGGAAAATGACATGAACCTGGGAGGCGGAGCTTGCAGTGAGCCATGATCGCACCACTGCACTCCAGCCTGGGCGACAGAGCAAGACTCCATCTCAAAAAAAAAAAAAAGAAAAAAAAGAAAAAAAGAATATTAGTAGTACAGTGGTAGACACAAATAGCTAGATTTTCAATATTGAACAAGTATTTTATAAATAAATTTATAGAACAGTATTGTGTATGGAATAGTTTTCTTTAAAGCTTACATCCTTAACAATTAGAGTAAAAAAAAAAAAACCTGTGATAACATTCTTTACCTTTTTTTTTTCCTTTTTTCTCTTTTTAGGCCTCATTGCTACGATTTCAGAGTACCCTGGTAATAGCTGAGCATGCAAATGATTCCCTAGCACCCATTACTTTAAATACTATTACTGCAGCCACACGCCTTGGAGGTGAAGTGTCCTGCTTAGTAGCTGGAACCAAATGTGACAAGGTGAGAAATTTTTAAGGTCAGCCATAGCAAATATAATCTCCATCAAGAGACAGGAAAAGATGGCAACAGAGAATTATGTTGAGGACTGTAACCCAAACTGGGCTCTAATCCTCATTAAATGGCCAGTGTCACAACCATTACCATGTGTGAAAAAGGAACTAAAAGGTTTCCTCACTAAGTATTTTATCTTTTGAAATGAGGTAGAATACTTGATTTAGTTCCACTGGCACCATCATGTGCCATCAGGTACCAAGTAGAATGATAATATTTGAGTCCCCTTAGAGGTTAATAACTGATCTCTTTTTTGTGTTGATGAATATACTTGCTAATTGCTTCTAATTCCTGAAAGTGGTAAATCTGGACAATGTAATATGGATGTTTTAATTGGTAGAAGAATTTGAATGTTAAGTACTATTCTTTCCAAACTCTAGCTGGTACTAAAAGATGTTGTTATTTTTTGTTGTTGTTGTTGTTGTTGTTGCTGTTGTTGAAATCAGATGATAACAGCTTGGGACACTAACCCTCTAGAAAGGTGCTAGGATATGATTTGCAGGGTCTGTGCCACTAGGCTGCAATGTAGATGAGTGCTTCAATTAAGCTTACATAGCTTGAGCCACCAGTTCCCTCTCACATGGTATAGGAGTTGCTGAGTGTGTAGTTGGGGGCTTAAACTTCACAGAGGAATAAATCTGAAGGGAGTATGTTTTGAGGATTTTATGTTTTATTAAATAAGTGATGCTGGCCGGGCATGGTGGCTTATGCCTGTGATCTCAGGACTTTGGGAGGCTGAGGTGGGTGGATCACTTGAGGTCAGGTGTTTGAGACCAGCCTGGGCAACATGGTGAAACCGTGTCTCTACTAAAAATATAAAAATTAGCCGGTGTGGTGGTGCGTGCCTGTAGTCCCAGCTACTTGGAAGGCTGAGGCACGAGAACCACTTGAACCTGGGTGGCAGAGGTTGCAATAAGCAGAGATTGTACCACTGCACTCCAGCCTGGGTAACAAAGTGAGACTGTCTCAAAAAATATATTAAAAATAACAATAATTCAGAGCATGTGAGAATGCAGATTCATACTGCTGATGTTGCTTCTGATTTTTTACGTGAACTTGATATCTTAAAAGAACATATTATGGTGGGCTTATGTTTAGTTATGTGGGTTTCTTTACCCAATTCCTGCTAACAACTATAGAATCTTACATAGTTGATACAGCCACAATGTGTGATGTGTGATGGCTAAGCTATCTATTTGTATGTATGTATTAGCCACAGTATATGATGGCTAAGCCATCTTTTTGGTTTCCCTGTTTTTGGATATGTAGGAATTTGTGATTTGTTGTTTGTTTTGCTGTGATTTAAAATAATTATTGTAATGTTACTTTAAAAATACTTTGATGCTTTATACTACTTTGAGAAGAATCAAATAGAAATCATCTTCTGTACTCAGTTACAATCCTAACCTGTCATGTTCTAATTTTAAAGAAAACAACTAATACCTATATGAAGAGATCATTAATAGAGTTCAGCTTTATAGCATTTTATTCAGCTATTTGTCATAAACAGCAAGTTATTCTTCTGTATAATGCCAGCAGTTTTTGCCAGTAAAAACAAGAGAGTTTCAATGGGAAAATTCTGCCCCATTTTCTATCCCATGCTGCTATGCAGCTACATTGCGATTAACTGAGTTTCTTAATTGGGAATTCTCTTAAAGTTTGAGAAGCTAAATTCTGCTGCATCCATAATAGAGGGCCTCTGTAGTACAAAATGGTATGCCGGTGAACACTTGGTTTAGGAGAGGTATTTTTGCAGTGCGTCCTTTCTTCATGGAATATTGTTGCAAGCTAACAGTTCATATGAGGGTAGCAGAAGGCACAGCCGTTTAATCCTACTCATCAGTGAATCAATGAATCAGTTTGGAGGTAAACAAGGAGACAGAAGACGATAGTATGACTGATATGACTTAGCTAAAGTGGAAACCAGCCATGATGTAATAAAGATACTTTAAAAGGGGAAATCTAATTGCCTTCTGAATATAGAAAATCTGAATGATCACAAAGCTTTCTCAGAACCCCATTCTGATTCTAAACAGGAAAAATGAAGAATTAAAATAGGAAATATTTAGCTTTGTCATAGATAAATGTGTGTATGTGGGCAGGAACTCAGTGGTTGACAATGGGATGTTACTAAGAGAACTTCATTTTCACCATTTCCAGGATATTGAACTTAACACTTGGATTGAACCAAAAGTAAAAAGCACAGTTTATAACTAAATTTGAATAAAGAGCCATGTTGATTTTGGTTTGTCAATTAGCACTTTTCTTTTTCAAGGCAGGAATATTTGTTGAAATGCTTGGTAGTTGGACAGTGTGAGGTCAGTCAGTAGTAAGATCTATTGGCATTAGATTTTCTTTGTTAAGGAATGTATTTTAATATTTTAATCCTTTTTTTGTTTGTTTGTTTGAGACGGAGTTTCACTCTTTTGCCCAGTCTGGAGTAAAGTGGTGTGATTTTGGCTCACTGTAACCTCCGCCTCCTGGGTTCAAGTGATTCGCTTGCTTCAGTCTCCCAAGTAGCTGGGATTACAGGCACCCACCACCATGCCTAGCTAATTTTTGTATTTTTAGTAGAGATGAGGTTTCACCATGTTGGCCAGGCTGGTCTCGAACTCCTGACTCCAGTGATCCACCTGCCTCAGCCTCTCAAAGTGCTGGGTTTACAGGCTTGAGCCACTGTGCCCGGCCAGAATATGTTTTAATTCTTAACTGGCCCTTTTGCTAATAAGAGTAATTTTTACAGTTGGCCATTAAGATTTTATGATCTGTTGATATTTATAGTGGTGGCTTTATTTGTATATTTCTGATAGATGGATAATTAGGAACTTATCTTTTAATCACAGGTGGCACAAGATCTCTGTAAAGTAGCAGGCATAGCAAAAGTTCTGGTGGCTCAGCATGATGCGTACAGAGGCCTACTTGCAGGTGAGGTTTTCCAGTGGAAAAATATGTCATGTGTAAATTATGCTTGAATATATGATTATGAAAGTATTCCAAAATATTTTTTATCAAATGTGTTTAATTCTCAGAGGAACTGACACCATTGATTTTGGCAACTCAGAAGCAATTCAATTACACACACATCTGTGCTGGAGCATCTGCCTTCGGAAAGGTGAGAAGGTTGAGAATGTGGAATCTGATGTCACTGCTTGAAGGGGTTAGATTTCATTGTGCTGAAAGTGTGCAACAGACTGTTTATATAGCCAATCTGGATTTATCTGAATTGATGTGGTAGTTTTGCTAAAATTTATTCTTTCAAGATTTTGTCATAATTTTCTGTTAAAAAACTACCATTTCCAGGTTTTCAAATTAAGTTGTGGAGAAAACTCTAATTAGGCTATTATTTTAAAATTTTCTGCGTTTAAAAGTAATGATGAATTCTGCTTGCATGTGAGAGAGAGCGAGCGAGCAAACGAACAAGAGTCATTTGTATTAGTAGCCCGTTTTAAGAGATGGTTTATTTGGGTGGCTGATGGATATCTAGAAAAGCCAAATTTTATCTACATGAGGAATTTGGAAAGGGCTGTGTAGTGGTTGAAGACATCCTTAAGGTAAAGAAAGCCGTAATCTGATCATGTGCATTGTGATGTGTCTGAAGAATGAGTGTGTTACCAGATGGGTAGCAGTCTACATAAAGTTAAAAATGGAGTGGAAGAGTGTAATGGGAGCCTAAGACAAGGAATGTGTCGTGGATTTTTCTTGCTCTCTGTGGCCGTGAGTGTTATCTTAGCTCTCTTTTCTTTTATTCCATTCTTAATAAGGTGTCATTTTTAGTCTTTATTTTTACTTTTTTTTTTTTTTTGAGATGGTGTCTTACCTTTGTTGCCCAGGCTGGAGTGCAGCAGCATGATCTCAGCTCACTGCAACCTCCACCTCCTGGATTCAAGCCATTCTCCTGCCTCAGACTCCTGTGTAGCTGGGATTATGGGTGTGTGCCACCATACCTGGCGAATTTTTGTATGTGTAGTAGAGACGGGGTTTCGCCGTGTTGAACAGGCTGGTCTTGAACTCCTGACCTCACGTGATCTGCCTGCCTCAGCCTCACTCTGTTGCCCAGACTGGAGTGCAGTGGCACGATTGTAGCTCAACATACCCTCCAGCTTGTGGGCTCAAACGATCCTCCTATCCTAGCCTTCTGAGTGGCTAGGACTACAGGTACATGCCACCATGCCCAGCTAATTTTTAAATTTTTTGTATAAATGTAGTCTCCCTATGTTGTTCGGGCTGGTGTTAAACTCCTGGCCTCAAGTCATCCTCTCATTTCAGCCTCCCAAAGTGCTAGGATTATAGACATGAGCCCCTGTGCTTAGCCTATTTTTACTTTTAAAAATTGTGAAATAAGTTATACACGAATACATCCTTATTAGGAAGAATGCATGTAGTACAGCAGTGTGCAGAGCAAGGTGTCAAAGTCCTGCTTTCTTATTCCCAACTCACCCTCCCCTCTTTAGGAGTATAGCTGTTAACAATTGTACATTCTTTTAGGCCTCCTTCTGTGGATTTTTAAATTACAGTACATGTACAGCTATATATTTTTTACTTCTAAAATGGAATAATATGGCATGAATTGTTTTGTGACTAGTAGCTTTTACTTAAGAGTATGACTTGGGCAGGGTGCGGTGGCTGACGCCTGTAATCCCAGCACTTTGGGAGGATCGTCTGAGCCCAGGAGTTCTAGACCAACCTGGGCAATACAGTGAGACCTCATCTCTACAAAAAAAAAAAAAAAAAAAAAGAAAAAGAAATAAATATTAGCTGAGTATGGTGGTGCACACCTGTAGTCCCAGCTGCTTGGGAGGCTGAGGTGGGAGGATTGCTTGAGCCCAGAAGGTTGAGGCTGCAATAAGCTGAGATCACACTGCTGCACTCTAGCCTGTGCTCCAGGGTGACAGAGTAACACCATCTCAAGAAAAAAAAAAAAAAGAGTATGACTTTGGCTCATAATGTTTCTCTCTTTTTTGTGGCTGCATAAGATTCTATATTTAGCTAAGGACAGTTAACTTGTTTCCAGTTTTTTGCATTTATATACTTTGCTGCAAGAAAACATGCTCATGCGTGTATCTGTGTACACATCGGCTGGAATTTATTTACATTAGAGTTCTAGAAGTGAAATCACTGAGTCAAATGCTATGTGGTTTAAAAAATTTGATACCTATTGCTTAATTACCAACACTTGGTAGTATACATTTTAACATTTTTCCCCCAGTCTGATGGGTGAAAAAATCTTTGTGGACCATTCTGTCTCTGAGAGTTGTGATTGTATATTGGATGATTTAAATAATTTCATGAGCCTTGAGTTTCTTTCTATGATGACAGTTCACCTAACAGATTGTTAGACCATGAAAGGGTGTTTGTCATTAGCTAGATTTTAGTACTCTGGCCATGATTGCTATGTTGTGACAGATGGGAGTTTTGAGAATAAGGGTCATATAATAGTAGCTGGTCGTGCGGCCTGTAAATGGGTTTTGAATGAGAAATGTCTATCAGAAGAAGCCAAACAATTTGCTGTATGATAGTCCTTCACCAGCTGTGGTTTTGAGATAACACACTTTTATACTTGTCTACTAGAATTTTAAAATGTCATTTTGTATGCACAAAAAGAACTCAATTATTGCTTCTGCTTCCCAGAAACCATGCAGGCAGCCTGTTGGATGGGATATATTTTTAATAGGATAGATATTTGTGTACCATCCACCCTCAGGACATTTAGATGGAAGACCAGATTCAGGAAAACATACTTTTTAAGTACCATGGTAAAATTTCTTGAAGATATGTTAAGACAAGGGATAATGAAAATACAAAAGACATTAAATTTTGAGCAATTTAGAAATTTCTAAAACTTTAAAAAGAGGCAAAGTCTGCATAACATAAAAATTGTAAGATAATCTGTTCAGCCAAGTAACTATTCCAGTAATAATTCCTGAACAGTTAAAGAAGGTGGTTCAGGAGGAGGGTTACTTACTGAAGCTAACTTTAAATACTGACAAATCTGGTTTTTAAACTAGATTAAGTAAGTGCTTCAGGATGGGCATGATGGCTCATGCCTGTAATCCCAGCACTTTGGGAGGCCAAGGCAGGAGGATCGGTTGAGGCCAGGAATTCGAGACCAGCCTGGACAACAAAGCAAGACCCCATCTCTACAGGAAAAAACAAAACATAAAAGAAAATGAGCTGGGTGCGGTAGCATGTGCCTGTAGTCCCAGCTACTCAGGAGGCCGAGGCAGAATAATCTCTTGAGCCCAGGAGTTCAAGGTTATAGTGAGCTATGATCGCACCACTGCAACTTCAGCCTGGGTGACAAAATGAGACCCTGTTTCCAAAAAAAAAAAAAAAAAAAGAAGAAGTAACTGGGACTTGGGGAACTGTGACTTGGGTTCCTGCTACTAAGGACAAAGTTAGCACATGCATCTATTTCAGTACTAGCACAAGAACACACCTTTAATTTATTTTTGTTGCTTTTTAAATACGTACTACACAGACTGTTCTTCAGGTTAGTGTTATTTTTCTTTTTTTTTTTTTTTCATTTGAGGCAGAGTCTCGCTCTGTCACCCAGGCTGGAGTGCAGTGGTACGGTATCAGCTCACTGCAACCTCCGTCTCCCAGGTTCAAGCAATTCTCATTCTCATGCCTCAGTCTCCTGAGTGGCTGGGACTACAGGAATACACCACCATCCCCAGCTAATTTTTTGTATTTTTAGTAGAGATGGTGTTTCACCATGTTGGCCACATTGGTCTCAAACTCCTGGCCTCCTGGTCTCAAACTCAGCCTCCCAAAGTGCTGGGGTTACAGGCATCAGCCACTGTACCTGGCCTTGTTCTTTTTTTGTGCAATATCAATTTAAACAAAAGGTAAAATGTCTGCTTTGAATGTTTTTATATACGTTAAGTTAATATGTACGAGCATAATCTTTTTCAGTATTTGAGAATTTTACCACCCTTCTAAATTTGTTCTATCTTTTCTTATCTAAATTCAATAGTCCACAACTGTCACACTTGGTAATTGATGTTTATTATAGTAAATTTCATATGTCATAATTCAATATGTTGCATTAAGGTGGCTTAATACTGTGAAACTCATATGACTCTTAATGTAGTTAGAGTAATGGTAGGTACTCAATCTCAAAGCCTATTTAAAAAGCTGTGCTTGAAGTTGTATATCCAAAGGTGCACATGAAATATAAAATATTTGAATTAAAATTTCTACAGAATATGCATTTAGAATATGTCATTACTGATCATATATAGTCATCCATCACTGTGTATGTGTGTAACTCACTGCTTATTTTGCTTTTAGAACCTTTTGCCCAGAGTAGCAGCCAAACTTGAGGTTGCCCCAATTTCTGACATCATTGCAATCAAGTCACCTGACACATTTGTGAGAACTATTTATGCAGGTGAGTACTCAAGGAAGATAATTAATCGACATGTTAAATTTTAGTGAAAAGCATAAATTAATCTTGAAGGTAAATTTTAAATCAAGCCATACAATTGCTTTAAGTGGACCATCTTAAAGGTTTCTGAGGAAAATTTTAGTCTAGAATTGCTGGTGGCCCTTGACATGGCATTCTCTTTGATGGATCTCAAGCACAGCGATTTCCTGCCTGTTTATTGAGTTTGTAGAGTGGTATTTTCCTAGTGGTTAATAAAAATTAGATTCACTATTTAATATATTTTGTAAGTGGTACCTGGAAAAGCAAAACTTAAAAAAAATAGTATTCTCAATCTTTACTTCTTCTACTTCATTTCCATCAGCATTAAGAAATTCATTTTAGCCAGCTGCAGTGGCTCGTGCCTATAATCCCAGCACTTTGGCAGGCTGAGGTGGGAGGATTACTTGAACTCAGGAGTTCGAGGCTATCCTGGGCAACATAATAAGACCCTATCTCAAAAAATAAATAAATAATTAGCTAGGCATGGTGGCATGTGCCCGTAGTCATAGATACTTGGGAGGCTGAGGTGGGAGGATTGCTTGAGCCAGAAGGTCAGGGCTATAGTGAGTTGTGATCATGCCACAGCACTCCAGCCTGGGCAACAGAGCAAGACCCTGTCTCAAGAAAAAAAGAAAATAAATTCATTTCAGTGTCTCTTCAGTCGATTGATCTTTTGCTTAGCAAACTGGTCTCTAGTGGGGTTGGAGAAGGCAGTGAACTCTTCGTTTTTTTTCTGATTAAAGTTGTGTATTTCACTATAAATGGCTAATTCTCAAATTAGACTTTTCATCTTCCATAATGTTTGTGGGAAAACATTTTGTCATGGTTTGGGTTACTGTTAATGTGATAGCTAATCCAGAGTGTCTCAAATCCTCTTAAAATCTTGGCACATCCATACCTGTTCTTTATGACCTGTTGTGTTTTCAAGATATTCCTCCTTCAGCATGCATAGTAGCTACATTCTTATTAAGTTGTTGCAGCTCATAGTTTTGAGTTACTGATTGTATTGTTTTTGGAGAAGGAAGCTTTGTTCATATTCCTTTTAGGGGTGTAGCGTACCTTCTTAGTGTGGGTGCCTGTTCCAGTTTCTTCCTTCTAGGCATGGTAGTACCTGTCCTGCTTTTAAAGACATCCAGGGTTATACAAATGTCTACTGATATGTTTCTTCACTGTTATGGTCCACTTTTTCCTATACTTAATAGAGTTAGAAGACAACTGGTCAAGAGTTATTTCTTGCCTTGTCTATGAAGTAAATTCCAAGCTCAAAGGAATGCTCGTTTTGTTGCCTTTTGTTGTTGCTTTTAAAAAATAGATTGTATGTTTCAGGAAATGCTCTATGTACAGTGAAGTGTGATGAGAAAGTGAAAGTGTTTTCTGTCCGTGGAACATCTTTTGAAGCTGCAGCAACAAGTGGCGGTACTGCCAGTTCAGAAAAGGGTGAGTGTTCATTTGGAGTTTTTTGGTTTTTCTTATTTTTTTAATTCATAGACTGTATTATAATGAGAGATTACCTCTGCTTACATTTCTAATGCATAGTATTTGAAAGTTCAATTTAAATGATATTCCTAAGCTTATATAAAAATAATAAATATATATAACTTGCATCTTTTTTCACATTATCTTTGGTACTAGGATAGTTGCTTTGGTAGATCAAGGGAGTGGGAGACAGGATCTATTAAGATTAAGCTTTTTTACTCTTGTCGCTGTTTCCTATTATATTTGGGTGATTCAATATAACAGAAGAATGTAACAGTAAACATGTGGAGGGTGTTACACTTTAACATATATAGTGTCTCATTTGGACCTCATAGAAAGAAAGTTATTCCATATTCAGACTCAGAGAATTAAATGATTTCTCAAGTCATACAACTAATGTGGCAAAGGCTGGAATTTAGTCTCCTTAAGTCTTTCCATTATCGGAGAGAATTAATTAGGAGCACCAAAAATTCACATTAATTAAATTTCATGGAATTATATACTTGTGTGTTTCTCTTGAAAATAATTATTGTTATAGAACTTGAAATCATAGTCGTTGTTTTATTATATGTGTTAATGTATGCAGCATCAAGTACTTCACCAGTGGAAATATCAGAGTGGCTTGACCAGAAATTAACAAAAAGTGATCGACCAGAGCTAACAGGTGCCAAAGTGGTGGTATCTGGTGGTAAGTGAAATATTAATCTTAAAAGATGTAAACTTAAAATACTTTGATTTTTTTTTTTTTTTAGTATTTATTTTAGAGGTACACAAATCTTTTTCAAATATAAGAAGTTGGGAAGTTTTGGGTATTATTCCCATTTAACCAATTAGGAAAATGAAATTATGAGCATAATACACAGTTTGGGGTTTCTGTTGCACAACTAGTCACTGGCACCAGGGGGAGCATGGTGTAAATCTCATCTCCATAGCTTTGCCATTTGGTACCGTCTTACTGATGCACTTCCATGTATTCTGCAGAGTATGGTTGGCTTCTGAATTATAGATAGAACTGGCTGGAATTTCAGGGCCATCTTGTGTGTAATTCCTACCCTTCTTTCCACTTGGAAAGATTTCCAGAGTTATCCATGTCTTTGTGTATAACTCTTTGAAAGTTTCTTAACATTTAATATCAAAACTGTTAATACTGCATAAGACATGCTTATTTTTGTACATCATGCTCCTTGTCTTTAAGAACAATGATTTTTTTTATGGCCCACTGACTAACTTTTTGAAAAAATAAGGACTGCTATGCTTTTTAAATCCTTGCAAATTAAACATCCAACAAAATAAGCTTTCAGACAGCCTTCTGTTGCAAGTGGCATTGAGAAAAAATCATTTAATATTTTGAAGTGATATATCTGACTTGTTTTTTCTTTTCTTTTTTTCTTTTTGAGATGGAGTTTTGCTCTTGTTGCCTAGGCTGGAGTGTAATGGCACAATTTCAGCTCACTGCCACCTCCTGGGTTCAAGCGATTCTCCTGCCTCACCCTCCCAGGTAGCTGGGATTACAGGCATGCGCCACTACGCCTGGCACGGTGACTCACACCTGTAATCTCAGCACTTTCAGAGGCCGAGGTGGGTGGATCACCTGAGGTCAGGAGTTGGAGACCAGCCTGGCCAACATAGTGAAACCCCGTCTGTACTAAAAATACAAAAAATTAGCTGGGCATGGTGGTGGATGCCTGTAGTCCCAGCTACTTGGGAGGGTGAGGCAAAAGAATTGCTTGAACCTGGGAGGCTGAGATTGCAGTGAGCCGAGATCGTGCCATTGTATTCCAGCCTGGGCAACAAGAGTGAAACTTCGTCTAAATAATAATAATAATAATAATAATAATAATAATAATTTTGTATTTTATACAACAAAAAGCACCAGGCCCTGACTTGTTTATTCATTTATTTATTCAATAAATGTATATTGGTTATCTGTTCTATGACAAGCTTATTGCCAAGTGCTGGAGAAACAGATGAAAAGGCAGAATGCTCTTCCTCTCGAGGAGTTTAAAGTCCTTGAGATGACTCCCATTCAAATAATAACTTTATGCAGTCATTCAGAGAAATTTATTGAGCATCTATTATATGTAGAGTTTTGCTAAATGTTGAGATATGGCAGGACCAAGATAGATATAGATCCTGAAATTAAAGAGTTTTTATTCTAGTGGGAAAAAAAACTCATATTAATTACATAATTAGTTAACTAGTTAATTATAGTATGTGGAATGCTTTATAGAAGTATAGGAGTGTGATAGGAGAGGTCAGAAAAGGTTTTATAGAGGAGGTGACATGCTTAATATGGCAGTTACATAATATGAAAATTTACTCCAGTATATAAAATAGCAAAATTATTCTAGAATGAATTTGATGTTTGCCTAATTTTTTTGTTTTGTTTTGTTTTTTCATCTTTTTAAATGAGGTCGAGGCTTGAAGAGTGGCGAGAACTTTAAGTTGTTGTATGACTTAGCAGATCAACTACATGCTGCAGGTAAAGTTATTTTCCTTAGTAGAAAGATATTCCCTCTTTGTTGGAAATATTTTTTCTTCATTATTTCCTTTTTGTGTAAGTCTTTCAACCCTACAAATTATTTTACTTTCTGGATTTTTCAGTTTTTCTCTTTGAACCAGTTTTTCTTAAGCCTCCAAGCAAATGGTATATAGCATTCAGTGAGGAGAAGGCCTCCTAGTATCCCTTACATTTGCCTGATCTTAGTAGGTTTTTTTCTTCACTTTAAAAATAATGAAATGGGCCAGGCACAGTAATGCTCATCTGTAATCCTAGCACTTTAGGAGGCTGAGGCAGGGGGATTGCTTGAACCCAGGAATTTGAGACCAGCCCTAGCAATGTAGTGAGACCCCATCTCTACAAAATTTAAAAATTAGCCAGGCATATTGGTGTGTGCTTGTAGTCCCAAGTACTTGGGAGGCTAAGGTGGAAGGATTGCTTGAGCTTGAGAGGTGGAGGCAGCAGGGCACTGTGGTTGTGCCACTGCATTCCAGCCTGGGCAACAGAGTGAGGTCCTGTATCAAAAATAATAATAAAAGACAAAATAATGAAATGTTAGTTTCAGTGCCTACTTCAGATTCAGGAACACCCTGGTTTTTCATCTTTTTTTGGTGGTCTTAATATAAATCTTATACAAATAGAAATACATTTAAAGTTTTTAAGTTCATAGTTAAAAATTTAAAACTGTAGTTAACCATTTATAGGTAAGGTAGAACCTATTGCTAAAAGTGCATTGATGAGAAGAGAGTGATGTTTTTTGAAAAACCAAAAAAATTTAAGCCAGGCGTGGTAGCATGTGTCTGTAATCCCAGATACTTGGGAGGCTAAGTTAGGAGGATTGCTTGAGCCTAAGAGTTTGAGACCAGCCTAGGCAACATAATTGAGACCCTGTTTCGAAAAAAAATCTTTTTAAAGACATTTGATTATTTTTGAATTATACAATCACTACGATGAATATATATTAAAATGTCCCAATTCTATCATCTCACCCTCCTTTTAAGAGTTTTACATATAACTTTCCAGGGTTTTCCTGTAACTTTCTGTGGTTTTCCTGTGCATTTCTATTACATAACATGTGTACCCATAGAAACAGTAATAGTTTTGTCAGAATAAAGGCATTATATAGACACTGTATAATCAGATGGTAGTATTTCAGGGTTTATTTTCATTCATTCTTTCTTTGAACAAGTATTAAGTGTCTGCCGTATTCCAGGTACTATTTTAGGTGCTATTAGTTTATTTTGGCTACAGTAATAAGTTACTACAAACTTGGTAGCTTAAAGCAACAAAGTTTTTCTCTCACAGCTTTGGAGGCCAGAGGTGTGTTGAAGTGTTATCAGGGGCCATACTCCCTCTGGGGGCTCTAGGAGATAATCTGTTATTTTCCTCTTCCAGCTTCTGATGGGTACTCTGATATTCCTGGGCTTGTGGCCACATCACTACAACTTCTGCCTCTGTCTTCTTATCATCTTCTCTGTGGGACTGCATTCAATCTCCTTCTGTGTCCCTCTTATAAGGATACATGCCGGGCGCAGTGTCTCATGCCTGTAATCCCAGCACTTTGGGAGGCCAAGGTGGGCGGATCACCTGAGGTCCAGAGTTCGAGATTAGCCTGGCCAACATGGTGAAACCCCGTCTGTACCAAAAATATAAAAATTAGTTTGGTGTGGTGGCGCACACCTGTAATCCCAGCTACTTGTGAGGCTGAGGCAGGAGAATTCCTTGAACCCAGAAGGCAGAGGTTGCAGTGAGCTGAGATTGTGCCACTGTACTCCAGCCTGGGTAACAGAGCGGGACTCCGTCTCAAAAACAAAAAAGATATGTGTAATGGCATTTAGGGCCCACGTAGATAATCCAGGATAAACTCCCTCTCAAGATCCTTAGCTTTATATCATATCTGCTGCCACGTAGGTAATATTCACAGGTTCTGGGGATTAGGACATGAATACATCTTTGGAGGGGCCATTTTCTTGCCTACTACAGACACTAACACAATAAATTAGTAAATAATATAATATGGGCCAGGTGTGGTGGCTTACTCCTGTAGTCACCTGAGGTCAGGAGTTTGAGACCAGCCTGGCCAACATGGAGAAACCCCGTCTCTACTAAAAGATACAAAAATTAGCTGGGCATGGTGGTGCGTGCCTATAGTCCCAGCTACTTGGGAGACTAAGGCAGGAGAAACGCTTGAACCTGGGAGGCAGAGGTTGCAGTGAGCAGAAATCATGTCACTGCACCCCAGCCTGGGCAACAGGGCAAGACTCTGTCTCAAAAAAAAAACAAAACAAAACAAAAGAGAGTCGTAAGTGTTAGGGAGACTAATAGAATGGGTAATGGGGGTGAGAATTGGAGGGCAAGATTGAAGTTTAAAATAAGGTAGCCAGATTTGGCCTTAATGAGAAAGAGACATTTGGCTGGGTGTGGTGGCTCATGCCTGGAATCCCAGCAGTTTGGGAGGCCAAGATGGGTGGATCAGTTGAGACCAGGAGTTCAAGACCAATCTGGCCCACATGTTGAAACCCCACCTCTACTAAATACAAAAATTAGCTGGGTGTGGTGGCACACACCTGTAGTCCTGGCTACTCAGGTGGCTGAGGTGGGAGGATCACTTGAACTGTGAGGTGGAGGTTGCAGTGAGCTAAGATTGTGCCACTGCACTCTGGCCTGGGTGACAGAGACACTCTAAAAAAAAAAAAAAAAAAGGAGGCACCTGAACAAAGGTTTGAAGGAGGTGAGGAAGCGACCCATGAGGAGATCTAGGGGAGAGTGCTCCAGACCAGAGCAACCAGTAAAGTGCAGAGAGCCTGTCTAAGGCAGGAACACATCTGGCCTATTTGACGAATAGGAAGAAGGCCAATGTTGGAATGGAAAGTGCAAAAGAGAAAGTAGTAAGAGATAAAACTGGGCGGCAACACAAGACAGATCACACAGGGCCTTATAGGACATTGTAAAGAGATTACTTTTCTCTGAATGAAATGGGGAGCCATTTCAAGGTTTGAGCAGAAGAATGACATGATCTAACACATTTTTAAAGGATCACTTTGGCTGCAGTTTTAAGAATAAGCTGTAGGGGGTAAGTACAGTAATGGGGAGATCATTTAGCAGGCTATATCAGTCATGTAGGTGAGAGATACTCATGGTTTGGACCAGGGTAGCTGCAGTCGATGTGGGGAGAAATTGTCAGTTTTGAGATATATATTTGAAGGTAGAGACAAAGGATTTCCCGACAGATTGGATGTGGATTATGAGAGAAAGTATTTGTCCTGGTGAGTGGTAGGGTGGAGTTACAGTTAGCTGAGATAAGGAATATCTCGAGTGAAGCAGTTTCCAGGGAGAGATCAGGAGTTCAGTTTTGGGCATGTTAATTTTTGCGATGTCTAATAACAGACACTGAGTAGACAAGTCAATTAAGCAGTTGGTATAGGAGTGTGGAGTTCTATGGAGAAGTTTGGGCTAGAGATACATATTTGGGAATCAGTTCATTTGGATGATATTGAAAGCCATGAGACTGGATGAAATTACCAAGGGAGGGAGTATAGATAAAAAAGAGGTCCCAGGCTAGGTGCAGTGGTGTGAGCCTGTAGTCCCCACTACTCAGGAGGCTAAGGCAGGAGGATCTCTTGAGCCCAGGAGTTTGAGGCTGTATTGTGTTATGACTGTGCCTGTGAATAGCTACTGCGTTACAGCCTGGGCAACAGAATGAGACTTTGTCTCTTAAGGAGAAAAAAAAAAAAAGTCTCAGGACTGAGCCATAAACACTGTATGATTAAGAGCTAAGAGAGAAAAGGAGAAAGAAGACCAAAAAGGAGTAGTAAGTTAGTCTAGACAACCAGGGCAGAGGCTATGTTTTGAAACCCATGTGGAGTGTTTCATTGAGGAGGAAAAAATTGATCAACTGTGACACACACTTCTAACAGGTCAAGGACGGTAAAGACTGAAGAGTGACTATTGGATTGAACCACTTAGACATCACTGGCTACTTTAAGCAGTTTCAGTGGAGTGTTGGAAGCAAAAGTCTCATTAGAGTGGGTTTAAAAGAATAGTCCTGCCAGGCAGTGACTTGTACCTGTAATCCCAATACTTTGGGAGGCCAAAGTGGGAGGATTGCTTAAGCCTAGGAGTTTAGACCAGCCTGGGCAACATGGCAAAACTCCGTCTCTACAAACAATATCAAAATTAGCCAGGCATGGTGGTATGCACCTGTGGTCCCAGCTGCTTGGGAGGCTGAAGCAGGAGAAATCACTTAAGCCCAGGAGGTTAAGGCTGCAGCAAGCTGTGATTGTGCCACTGCACTCCAGCCTGGGTGACAGAACAAGACCCTGTCTAAGAAAAGAAAATAAAAAATAAAAGGCTAGTCATAGGTAGTGGTTACATGGTTGTGTTCACTGTATGATAATGCTCTGGAGCAGCACATTTGTCTTTTTCTGTATGTAGGTTATATTTTAATGAAAAGGATTTTAGAGATAGAGTGGGAGGCCTGGAGTTGGAGACAGTGAATACGGATAACTTTTTTGAGGGATTTTGCTATATAGGGAAGCAGGGAAATGGATGGTAGCTAGAAGAGGAGTCTGGCCAACAGAGAGACTTCATAAAGCTGGGACAGGTGATAACATGCTTCTGTGCTGATGGGAGTGCTCCAGGAGAGGGAAAAGTAGTCATACTTTTTCCCCTTCACATACTTTTTCATTTCACTCAAGGCCATCACTCCAGTAATTCTCCCCTGAGGGAAAAGTCAGAATTACTGGAGTGATGTCCTTAAGTAGACAAGAGAGAATGTGGACATAGCTGCAGGTGGTGGGTAGATGTGTTACTCGGAGCATGTGGAAATTCTCTTTTGATCCTTTCAATTTTTTTTAGTGAATAAGAAGCAAAGTCATCAGTTGAGAATGAGGATGCTAAAGAGGTATAGGAAGTTTGAAGAGAGAAGAAAATACATGAAATTATAGTTTAGGAAACAGTGGGCTAATGAAAGGACTAGGGGAACTTAGTATAACTGCCAGGAATTAAGGCTTATTTATTTAGAGAAAAATATACTTCACATGGTTGGATATTTGATGTTTTTCTCCAGTAATGCTGAACTGCAGGAGAAGAGATACGGAAAAAGTGGAAAGGTTGCTTAATCAGCCAGAGATGGAGGTTTTTCTGAGTGTGTGGTGATGTAAGAGGAGAACAAGGAAGTTGAAGGCATAGCAAAGGAATGATTAGAATGATTGATCATAGAATTTAAAGTGGGCAAAAACAACAGGACAATGGGGGAGAGTGAATAGAATTGTAGATTACTGTGGGGTCAGAGGAATGTTGGAAGTGAATGTCAGCTGGAAAGAGGAGGTCAGAAAGACGCTGAAAATTGAGACTGTTGAGCAATCTTGGTAAAGAAAATGTCTAGGATATGATCATGGGTGTGGCTGAGGTAGAGTGGTGGGCAAGCTCATTGGAGGAGAGTTGTTCAAATCTCCAAGTGTTGAAATCTCCAGGAATTAAGATAAGACTAATGTAGGTCTTTCGGTTTCCAGTCTGGCATATAAGAAGCTTGGAAGTCACCATTTTGTCCTAACAACAAGTGAAAAACTGAACAAACCGAAGCAAAACTCATCTTACATCCATAGGAGAAGCGAGGTTGCATGGCAAACTGCTGTCCATCCCCCAAACTGGAGAAACCAACAAGCAAACACAGATAATCACAACTTCCCAGAGCAGAAATCCAAAAGTAGCAACCTCCACAGGAGCTGGTGGTGGGGTAGGGGAACCTGAACTCTTGTTGATGAATTGCTGGAGGTTCCATGTTAAAAACTCCAGGTGGGCCGGGCACGGTGGCTCATGTCTGTAATCCCAGCACTTTGGGATGCCGAGGTGGGCAGATCACTTGAGGCCAGGAGTTCGAGACCAGCCTGGCCAACATGGTGAAACCCCATCTCTACTAAAAATGTAAAAATTAGTCGGGCATGGCAGCATGCACCTGTAGTCTCAGTTACTTGGGAGGCTGGGGCAGAAGAATCACTTGAACCCTGGAGATGGAGGTTGCAGTGAGCCAAGATCGTACCAATATTCTCCAGCCTGGGCAACAGAGTGAGACTCTGGATTTTTGTTTTTTTGACAAAAAACTCTAGGGGTATCCAGTGTGGGCTCCCAACATTTTTGTGAGTTTTACCTTCAGGAGCTCTTCCTCATGGTGAAAATTAGAGAAAAATCACCTCATGCTTCCAATAAGGGGAGGGGAAAGGGAACCACTTTAAAATATGCCAGAGCATTCTGTTCTTCTTAACAAGGTCTGACCTCCTTCAGGAGGAACTGTTTAACCAGAGATTAATTTGCTGGGGCTTTATCAGAGCCTAACTGACCTGAGGAAAGGTAAATACTCAACTTCAGCCATTCTAGCCATCCTGTCCCACCTAAGGGAGAGAGAGGAACTGAGAAGCATGTGTAAAGTTCAGTCTCAATATGGTCTTATTGAGGTATGGTCTTAGTAAAAGACCAAGACCTCAACATAGGACTATAGAATGCTTCCTTTCCCCCAGCACCTTACCACCATGTAATAAAGGCTTAATGACAGCTCTTCCTTTTAACCGTGTATCTCATGTTGGGCTATCAAGAAAATATTGCGAGATATACTAGAAGGTAAAAGACAGTTTGAAGAGACAGAGAAAGCATCAGAACCCCTCAGCTAGAATAATCAGACTGGAAATTTAAAACAACTAGGATTAGTATGCTAAGGTCTCTAATGAATAAAGAGCAAGTAAGATGTGCAATATAAGCAGAGGGCTAGAAATCCAAGAAAGAAACAAATGCTAGAGATAAAAAACATTGTAACAGAAATGAAGAATACCTTTTAAGGACTTCTTAGTAGACTGGATATGGCTGAGGAAAGAATCTCTGAGCTCTAGGATCTCAGTAGAAACCTCCAGAACTGAAAAACGAAGAGAAAAAGAACCAGAAGAAGAAAAAAAAAACAGAAAACCTGAACTGTAATATAATATCTAAGAATTGTGGAACAACTACTAAGAGTATAACGTGTAATGGGAATACCAGAAGAGGTGAGAGGAGCAGAAGCAATATCTGACTGAGGATTTCCCCACATTAATGTCAGATACCAATCCACAGATCTAGGAAGCTCAGAAAACACTGAATATGATAAATGCCAGAAGAACTTCACCTACGCCTATCATTTGCAAACTGCAGAAAATCAAAAATAAAGAACAAATACTGAAAGAAGCCAGAGGGAAAAATCCACCATACCTATGAATAGCAAAGATAATAATTACATCCAATCTCTTTTCAGAAACCATGCAAGCAAGAAGAGAGTGTAGTAAAATGTTTAAAGTACTGAGAGAAAACACCCACCAACATAGGATTTTATACCCTGTGAAATTATCCTTTAAAAATGAAAGATAAATAAAGACTTTCTCAGACAAAAATTGGCAGAATATGTCATAGACTTGCAAGAAATGTTAAAAGTTCTTCTAGAGAGAAGGAAATGGTAGAGGTCAAAAACTCTGATGTATATAAAGCAAGTGAGAGCATTGAAGAGGGAATGAGTGAAAGTAAAATAAGTTTTATTTTTCTTAATTGATCTAATAGGTAACAGTTTGTTTAAAATAATAACATTGTATTCAATTACATATGCTCATGTATTATAATTACTTATGTGCTCATATATAAGTGAAATGAATCACCATGTAAGAAACAGGAGATAGGGATTAGGATTATCTTGTTATTTAATGGTACTTGTACCACCTGTGAAGTAGTGAAGTGTTATTTGAAAGTGGACTTGGATTAATTGTAGATGAATATTGCAAACTCTAGGACCACCACTAAAGTAAAACAAAAATACAACTAATAGCTAAGAAAAGAGACAAAATGGAATTATTTAAAATGCTCAGTTGGTGGAAGACAAAAATAGGAAAAAAGAAGGGCAACAAATAGCCGTTACAGATATGGTAGATATTAATCCAACTATGTCAGTCATTACTTTCAACATCAGTAGTGTAAATGCACCAATTAATGATAAAGATTGTCATAGTGGATGAAAAAGTAAGACCCAACTATATGGTGTCTACAAGAAACCCACTTTAAATATAAAAATACATATACCTATAAAGTAAATGAGTGGAGAGAGATATACCATGGTGGTGCTAATTGAAAGAAAACAGGAGTAAGCTATATTAATTTCAGACGGAGCCAATTTAAAGTTAAGTTTTATTACGTAAATAAAACCTGAGTTTTAATAAACTTAAGTTTTAAGTTCTAAAACTTACATTTCAATAAAACTTAATATAACTTAAGTTTTGCTGATATTGGGCTCTGTATTCCAGAAATCACAGTGTAAGGGTCAGGAATATGGGAGATGGGTGCAGGTTAGGGAGCATGCAGAGCATTATGGGGATCAGTGTATAGGTTATGAAGGATAACCTTTGAGTTTGGGACTTGTGGGGACAGACATAAATGAAGGGCAGGGTGTAATTAGTCCTGGCTGACTCAAGATGGTGGTGGTGAGGCTGTGCGTGTTTGGAGGTGGTCAGCTGTATTGTCTGTGGCTCCCTCTGTCCTTTTCAGCTTGAGATGAAGAGGCCTGAGGCTCATTCTTGACTCCTGCTGGGGAAGAGGTTGTTTTACTCCAAGTATAGGGCTCATTGTTGACTCCTGTTGAATGATAATAGAAAGCCAGTTAAATTTTATTTATTAATTTGATAGCAAATATTGGTTAAACCTTCATCTTGTTATTTGTAACTCTTTATCCAGTATCTTCTCTTTATAGTATTACAAGAGGTAATATTGTAAGACCTTTCTTCAAAACTTGTGAAGTTGTTACTTAAAGGAGCATTATATAATGACATTCTAAACATTATAGTGTAAAGTTTATGAATGCCTTTTTGATAAAGCATGCAGAAGAGTTAAGCCTAAATTAAAATCTGAAATACTTGGGTATAAAAAGAAGTTTTTCCTTGAAGCTTTCTGTATAAAATATACTAGTACTTAGAATTCTAAATCAATGTCTTTGTTTACAGTTATCAGGGAATATCCTAACTAGCTGAATAGTAGAGCTTGAAAAAAATGACAAATAATTTTTCCCCTTAGTTGGTGCTTCCCGTGCTGCTGTTGATGCTGGCTTTGTTCCCAATGACATGCAAGTTGGACAGACAGGAAAAATAGTAGCACCGGTAAGTGTTGCGATAAAATATGCTGTGCCAAATGTTATAGGGATAAGTACTGTATGTATTTGTTGAACAGTGATCTCAGTGATTTATCTTACTCAGTGTTCCTGAGCAGTTAGCCAGTATCATATCATCATGGTGAATATGTCATTTTCACAAGGTCTGTGTAGTTCTTGGTCTCGGTAAAATACCTAGCAGTTCTTAAATCCAGCTTATTTTTCAAGTATTTTAAAGCAGTGGAACATTTTATCAAATTAAGTCATATTATATCAAATAAAACATTGATAAAAGCAGCATTTTATCAACTCAAATTTATAAGTTCACATTGATAGCACTTATTTGCCATAAAGCCTTTAGAGAGTATAAATTCAGTGAGAACAATGAACCTATTTTAATGAACACAGAATTTTGAAATTGGGAGCTGTGAATGACAATTTTAGTCTTACATCTTCCTGAACACCAAGTTTGTTTCTGTATTTTGTCTTATAGTATGAATTCCAGAAAATTCTGTTTTACATAGATAAGTGATACTAGAATATTCTTCAGTTAAGCCTATCTAAAACTTAAAAAGGAACAGCAGGAAATTTTGGTCTCAAAGTTGAATCACTAACAGTTGATAATGACTGTTTATATTTCTTAGGTGATACAGATTTTCAGTGAATAGGAGTCTCAGCCGGTTTAAACTTGTATAGTATGCAGGAAAACATGTTTTTTATATATTTCAAAACAATATGTAGTCTTGTCCATTAAAAAAAAAATCATACATTCCAGTGCTTTATTCTATGAGATATTCATTCACAATTTTAAGATACTGTAGTCAACATTTTCAAGGCTTATTTTTGAAGTTTGTTTTGAAGTATTTGTTCAAGTCTTTTGCCTGTTTAAAACTTGAGTTTTTTTATCTTCTCTTTGTAGGAGTTTTTTATATAACCCATATAAAAATTCTTTGTCAGATGTGTGTTGTATTTTTCCCATGCTAGAGCTTCCCATTCATTTTCTTTTGATGAGTGGAGATTCCTAATTTTGATAGTCTAATGTACCAGTCTTTCTTCTTATGGTTAATATGTTTTGTGTTATTCAACTTACTTGAAGTCAGAAAAGAAGATTTAAAGCTTTAAATACATACTAGAACTACTCATAAATTAAGTCACATCATCATGTGGCCTGTTTGCTTGTCATACTGAATTAGGCTGTGAGAGTGGATTTATTGAGCGGATGAGCTTGAGCAGCCTTCCTTGACATTTAATGAGCTCTAGCACACATGCATATACATATATATTTTAAGAGACAAAGGTCTTGCTATGTTACCTGGGCTGGAGTGCAGGGGTTGGTCACAGGCATGATCATAACACACCACAGCCTCTTAACTCCTAGCCTCAATTAATCCTCCCACCTCAGCCTCTTGAGTGGCTGGGACTACAGGTATGTGCTACCATGCCCGACTGGCACACACATTATTTGTGGAAATCTTTCAATTTTACATGAGTAGACATCTGTAGGCCTGATTTCATAAAAGATCAGCAGACTCACAACCTTCTTAACCAAAAATATGTCTACAAGAAATTCAGGCTGGGCACGGTGGCTCATGCCTGTAATCCCAGCACTTTGGAAGCTGAGGCGGGCGGATCATGAGGTCAGGAGATTGAGATCATCCTGGCTAACATGGTGAAACCCTGTCTCTACTAAAACTACAAAAAAATTAGCCGGGCGTGGTGGCACGTGCCTGTACTCCCAGCTACTGCGGGGGTTGAAGCAGGAGAGTTGTTTGAACCCAGGAGGCAGAGGTTGCAGTGAGCCGAGATTGTGTCACTGCACTCCAGCCTGGGCGACAAGAGCAAGACTGTGTCCACCCCCAAAAAAAGAGGAAATTCAAAGATATACACTGAAGTGACAGAGACTTATTTTGACTGACAGAGAGCGTTTGTAGTTATCAAATAGAAGAGTGGCAGGGAGTGGCTGGTGGTATCCTTTCCTATATTGAAAATAAATGGCATACAATCAGCATTATTCAGTATTACTCTTACGGATATAGAACCATTGCAATTTTTTTTCATAAGGAAATGTATTAAATGCTTTGAAGACTTTGACATAAACTGTACAGCCTCCGAGAGAATTTTGATTCATTAACTCGGGTGTGTGTGGGTGTGTGTGTATATGTGTATATACACACACACACACATATGTGTATGCATATATATGTGCATACATATATACACACATGTATGTACATATATACATATACACACATAATTTATCTATGTACATTTTGTTAAGGATCTGAAACTATTTTTGGAAACTATATCTCAAATTTGCAGAAAACTTACAGAACAAAAAACCTTTATTTTTATGGGCCATTTGAGTAAGTTGCTGTGACCATCCCCAAATATGTTATATAGCACATTCTCCTAATAACCACAATACAACTTTTTAAATTAGGATATCAACATTGAGACATAATACCATCTAAGCATCAGACCCTGACATTCAGGTTTTGCCTATTATTCCAAAAATGTCCTTTATAGCAAAAGGATATGGTGCAGAGTCACATGTTACATTTTAACTGTCATGTGTCCTTCAATCTTAAATATTAATGGTTCCACAGTCTTCACTTCATGAGGGAACTGTGAAGATTACCAGACAGCTGTTTTATAGAATGTCCCTCAATTTGGATTTGTCTAATGTCTTCAATTTACGTTATATATCTTGAACAGGAATATCACAGAAGTGATACCTCATCCTATCAGATGGTATACAATTTCATTTGGTCTTTCATTAGTGATTTTCACTTTGATTAAGGCAGTATGTGCCAACTTCTCCATGGTAAAGTTACTTTTCCCATTGTAATACATATTTTATATGGAGGTACTTTGAAATGATGTAAATATCCCAGTTTTCCTCAAACTTTTTTTTTTTTTTTTTTTTTTTTTTTTGAGACAGTCTCTCTCTGTTGCCAAGGCTGGAGTGCAGTGGTGTGATCTCGGCTCACTGGAACCTCTGCCTCCAGGGTGCAAATGATTCTCATGTCTCCGCCTCCTGAGTACCTTGGATTACAGGCATGCACCAACCCACCCAACTAATTTTTGTATTTTTAGTAGAGACTGGGTTTTGCCATGTTGGCCAGGCTCGTCTGGAACCCCTGGCCTCAAGTGATCCACCTGCCTCGGCTTCCCAAAGTGCTAGGATTACAGGCGTGAGCCACCATGCCCAGCCATAAACTTTTGATTTATTCATTTATTTATATCAGTATGGACTTATGGTACCTATTTTATTCAATGGGCAAAAATCTATGGTTGTCATTATTATTGATGTACGAATTGTCCCATGTTTGGCTAGTGAGAGGCCCTCTGTGTCTTTCTGACGTGTTTTCATCATTCTTTGAATCTTTTTTTACTTCCTGAAGACAAGATGTTCCAGGCTCATTTTGTATTTTTCCTATCCCATCTCTGGAACCAGTCATTTCTCCAAGGAATCCTGGATCCTTTTGCTGAAGAAAAGTATTTAGAAGCCAATGTCTCAATGCTAGTTACGCTCATTGCTGTTGAGATGTCACTGCTCCCATGACATCTCAGTGAAAAAAGCTAGAGAATGTGTGTGGGCATGTGTATGTCTAGGCAAATATATGCATATATATATTTATATACATATACAAACACATTTACATTTTATTTCTATATGAGTTGTATATGTTGAAAACCGTGAGTGTCCACTGATATCTCCAATTCTGGTCTCATACCACAGGGTTAATTCTGGTTTTCTACCTTTTCCTATTTGTATATGCCTTTCTCCTATGGTGAGAAACCTAAGACACTGCCAGTACTCTACCCTGCACAGACGCCCTTTTTGCCTCACTTGAGCTCCAACACCTGGAACCGAACAGTCTTCCTGTATAGATACCCTCCCCACCCTACTTGGACTCTGGCATATCTGTCTAGGTAGCTGTTTCCCAAGGTGGCCGCACAATTTTACACTCATACCAACTATTTATGTGGGTTCTAGTTGCTCCTCATTTTCACCATTTGGTGTTTTATACATTTTGGTGGATGTTATTGGTTCTAATTTGCATTTCCCTGCAATTAATCTAATGCTCATCTAATGATGATGAACACTGTTGTATTTATTGGCCATTTAAACATCTTCCTTATGAAGTGCCTGTTCAAATCTTTTTGCCCCCTTTTTTAATTGAATTGCTTGTTTTCATTATTGAGTTGACATATTTTATATATTCCTTTACAAGTTTCTTGTTAGATATGGGTTTTACAAATATTTTTTCCCAGTCTGTGGCTTACCTATTTATTTTCTTAATGGTATCAAATTGAGGAAATTCCTTTCTGTTTCTAATTTGCTGAGAGTTTTATGAATGTGTATTGAATTTTGTCAGATGTTTTCTGCAATTGTTGAGATGATTGGATAGCTTTTTGTTGGGATGATCAGACCCAACACCAGGCCGTGGGGGCTATGAAGTCCGGCAGAGTCAAAGGAATGAGAAAAGACAGGTTAAGAGAGAAAGTGGGAACAGGGGGCCAATGCTAGTATGGAGGCTGCCAAGGCCCCAAGCTCTGGGAGCCCATGCTATTTATTGGTGATCAAACAAAGAAACAGATGGTGAGGATGTAGGGGTTGAAAGGAAGCGATGTATCAAGTGAATGAGCTACAGCTGTGATGGTTTAGCATTTTCTTTGAAACATATGGCTACTTGAGATAATAGGTGTGCTAGAAGCAAGGAGCCAGCAAGTTTAGACAGGTTCCAAAGGCTACAAGGTATTTTAGACCCTGGACCCCAGACATATTCCAAGACTCTTTTATATTATGTCAGACATGCAAGCCCTGCCTCAGCTTCTCTCCCAACACTCAGCTTTTCTCCCAACATGCCCCCCTTTTCTTTTTTGTAAAACCACCACAGCCATCATTGCTTGTTCTTGAGGGTGGCTTTCTTTCCAGTGGCGGCTTCCGCATCTGCAGACTAAAAGGAGACAGCACAAGCACATAATTATTGGAACAAAATCTGCAAGTGTAGAGCTTCCAGTGGCTTTAATCCATTTAAGAGGATTGATTGTAGACAACCCATCAGCTATCATGTTGAAAATATCAGTTGCAGGGAGCAGATTCAAGTGAGCCTGAGAGGCTTCAAAAACCTGCTCTTATAGTTTTACAGTATCGAGGGTGAGATTTTCATCTCTGTCCTCCAGATGGCATGTAAGAGTAACATAACACAACTTTGAATCCAAAAGATCCTCTTTTTGTTTTTGAATTAATTGAGCAAGGCAGTTGCAGGCTGTGCAGCCCTTAATTGCCAGTTGGTGATCCAGCTTCATTTTTTTAGCCCTTATTCAAAATGGAGTTGCTCTGGTTTGAATGCTTCTTGCATATTTCCCCTTTCCCTTTTACAAGGGGACCCTTAATTCTAAGGGTTGCAGAAGGATGGAGGTCTGTCTTCTGTAACTTCTTCATGCTGAATAGGGGCGATGATATTCCTGCCTACCTATTAGGGTCTTTTGTATTTAGGGTAGAGAGGAATTCAGTCAGAAAACATTGGTCCGTTAAGCATCTATTGTACCTCTGAATCCCAGCAAAAGGTAAACACCCTGGTGCTCCAGCAGTTTCTCAGCTTCCTGTGTGGTTTTCTTGATCTGTCCCATGTTATGGGGGTTGATGTCAGCATGACTCTGGTTGGTCCTTGTTCCATCTTTGTATTCAGATTCAACTGGCTTATGGCTCATACTGGGGAAACCCGGTCCATGGTTGGGATCCATGGGTCCCTGTAGTCTCCTGTTCCATGGTCATACACATCTTGAGGGCACCCACATGGTGTGTTCATCTCCTGCAAAAATACAAACATGCCCTTACCCCTACGTTAGTAAATCTACTGAAACAGAAGCAAAGGCTTTTTTATTTTTATTTTGCTGTAGCTGGGAGGCATGCCATTGCTGAAGCATTTGTAACAGCTTCTGCCTCTTTGGTTAATTACCGTGGGGTAAATGTTACCATTGGTAATGAGAAGAAGGCTTTTTCTGATTAACAGAAGGCATAGAGAAAGCAAATCAAGGCTTATCCTTCTTGTGCAATAGTATAGCAAAAAAAGCAATCCTTAAACCTTCAATTTGCACTGTACAGGTGGGTCCACTAGATGCTGTGGCTCATGATAGATCTTCAGATGTTTGGTGGGCACCCATACAGTCACCTGATTGTCACCTGGAGAGACACAAGCAAATCGTCTTCCCCATATAATTATCTTTCCTTTTTCCCAGCTCTTTGTATGTGCATCTCTCCATCCTATATCTTGTCCAGCCTTTTTATTTTCCTTTTGTCCTGTCAGGTGTTGTTCAGCTGCAGTCATGGGTTGATCTTTTTGTAAATTTAAAAACTTTAATGTTAATAAAGCTAAATGCAATTGCATATGTGGTGTCTTATATTCCTGGTCCCTTCCCTTTTACTTTTGTATTTGAGTTTTTAAAGTTGGATTAGCTCTTTAAGCAATGTCAGTTTGAAAAACTTGCTGTTGAGGTCCTGCAAATGAGGATTTTCCAGTACTAGATTCATCAGTAAAAACAGTAATGGCCACTCCAGTAGGGGCTTTTTGAATAATAGAAGGCAATATCCAATATGTTAATTATAGAAATTGAAATATCTTAGATTTAGGGTAATGATTATCAAGAATGCCAACTGGCCAAATTAACTTGCCATTCTTGGGAATTAATATAGGTTTGTTGAATTTGTTGTTTTGTTAATGAAACCATAATCTGATTTAGATCATATCCCCTTGGCTTTGTTGTGGGCAGCCTCGCTTGTCCTACTAGCAAAGCAATTTATTTTAAGTACAGAGTGAGCGTTTTGGTTGTATTGTGAGGTAGAAGAAGCCACTCAACCAGATCATCCTGTTGAACTATAAACTCCTGTAGGCAAATGCTTAGTAGGAAAAACTAAAAACTGTAATGGCTGTATCGGATTAATTTGTTCTACTTGTGCTTGCTGAATTTTTTTCCTCAATTAATGGAAGTTTCTCCAATGCTTCTTTGGACAGGGAGCATTTACTGTTAAGGTTAGAATCACCTTGTAAAGTAGAAAAGAGATGAGACATAGCATAGGTAGGAATGCCTAAAGTTGCATGAATCCAATTAATGTCTCCTAATGATTTTTGGAAATCATTTAAGGTTTTTAAATTATCTCTTCAAATTTGAACTTTTTTTTTTTTTTTTTTAGACGGAGTCTCGCTTTGTCTCCCAGGCTGGAGTGCAGTGGCGCGATCTCGGCTCACTGCAAGCTCCACCTCCTGGTTTCACACCATTCTCCTGCCTCAGCCTCCTGAGTTGCTGGGACTACAGGCGCCCACCACCACACGTGGCTAATTTTTTTGTATTTTTAGTAGAGATGGGATTTCACTGTGTTAGCCAGGATGGTCTTTATCTCCTGACCTTGTGATCTGCCTGCCTCAGCCTTCCAAAGTGCTGGGATTATAGGCGTGAGCCACCGCGCCTGGCCAAATTTGAACTTTTTGAGGCTTAATAGCCCTTTGTTCTACCTTCATTCCTAGATACTGAAAGGCAGTAGAAGTTTGGATTTTACCGGGGGCTATAATTAACCCTGCTACATTTACGGCCTTTTCTGTTTGTAGCACAACATCAATTCTTCCCTAGTTTCAGCTGCACACAAAATATCATCCATGTAATGGATACTATACCATTTTTTAAACTGTTCTCTAACTCACTTAATAGCTTTGCCAACATAAGTTTGACAGTCGGGCTATTTAACATGCCTTGTGGCAGTACTTCCCAATGGTATCAGTCTGCTGGTTCATTATTATTTATGGCGGGAACAGTAAAAGCAAATTTTTCATAATCTTGGGCAGCTAAAGGAATGGTAAAAAAGCAATCCTTTAGATCTATTGCTATAAGAGGCCAGTATTTTGGAATCATTGTTGGGGAGGGCAGCCCTGGTTGTAGCATGCCCATGGGTTGAATTACAGCATTTAACAGCCCTCAAATCTGTTAGCATTCTCCATTTACCAGATTTTTTCTTAATGACAAATACAAGAGAATTAACGAGGGGAGAAAGTAGTCACTGTATATCCCTTTTGCAATTGTTCCTGCACCAGTTCTTTTAAAGCCTCCAGTTTTTCCTGTTTCAGCCACCATTGCTCCACCCAAACTGGTTTGGCAGTTAGCCAAACAAGAGGAATGGGAGCCAGAGGCTCAACAATGGCTGCTCCTAAAAATGATACCCCAATCCAGTCTGACCTGTTTATCCTTCTGAAGGTTCTGATTGGCTGTTTTTATTTTTTCCTAGTCCTTCTCCCGAGCAATATCCCGCATTTTTCATCATTTGTCCACTATTATTACTATATTGATCCATAGGAATAGATATTTCAGCACTGCATTGTTGCAATAAGTCTCTACCCCATAAATTGACAGGAATAGGTGTAATAATAGGTTGGATGGTCCCTGGCCATCCCGCCCTTGACATGGTAAAATCAAGGAACTTTGAAAAACTTCTGAGGCAGTCCCTACACCAGCGATACCCATGGAAATCTTTTGTTTAGGCCAGTGTTGGAGCCATTGATTTAAGCAATAATAGAGACATCAGCTCCAGTATTTACTAGTCCTTCAAAATCCTTTCCTGAATAGTTACTATATGAATAGGTCTTTTGTCAGACATTTGATTAACCCAATATAAAGCTTTTCCTGCTGGATTAGTACTACCAAAGCCGCCTATTCTTTTCACTGTGCTGCTGCTTAGTTTTATGTAGGGTAGCAGCAACAACTGAGCAATTCATTCTCCTGGGGAGGCAGACCATGGAGTTGAGGAACTAATAATTAGTTGTATCTCTCTGATATAATCAGAGTCAGTTATTCCCATATGCACAGTGATACCTTTTAAATTTAGACTAGACCTTCCAAGTAATAGACTGTTCCTGAGGGTAAGGGTCTCCTAACTCCCATGGGGACCTTCTTTGGTGGCTCCCCAGGAAGTAAGGAGACAGGAATTGTGCTGGAGAGGTCTACAGGGGACCTGCTGTGGCGGGGGACAATTGTTCTATGGTTTGTAAGGGCGCTGGCTGTGCCAGATATGCCTTGGTTTGTTGAGGGGCCCAAGGTGGGCCCCTCTTCTTGTTTCACAAAAGAGGTTGTCCATCTTTGCTAAATTTAGAATGACACTGATTTGCCCAGTGGTTACCTTTCTTACACTGGGGACATACACCGAGACTTTTCTGTTGGTTGATGGTAGTTGTTTTTCCTTTTGATATCCTTTTCTATGTTCCTGTTTTGTGTGTCCAAATTGCCCACAATTAAACCAAGAGCCTGAGAAACAGGGCATATTCTTTCCTACTTTCAATTCAGCCATAGCCTGAGCTAAAAGAGTAGCCTTATGTAAGTTACCTCCAATGGCATCACAAGCCTTAATATATTCAGCTAAATGAGCCTTCCCTCTCAGGTGTCTAATAACTGTTTGACACTCTGCATTAGCATTATCGTATGCAAGAAGCTGTATTATAACATCCTGAGCTGTTTTATCAATTATGGCTTTATACACAGCCTCTTGGAGCCAAGCAATAAAATCAATATATGGTTTTTTAAGTCCTTGTCAGACAGAACTGAAAGAAGGATATTTTTCTCCTGTAACATTTATCCTTTCCCATGCCCGTAAGCACACAGAGCGCAGCTGAACAATGGCAACATCCTCCATTACTGCTTGATTCTCTAATCTACCCCAATTAAGGGCCAACTCCCATTAACTGTTCAACGGAAACAGGCACAGGTGGCTGCACTTGTGTGTTTTCCCTTGCCTGAGTTTGAGCTTAGTTAGCCCACCAGGTTTTAAACTGCAAGTACTGGGACAAAGTGAGAACAGATTTTGTTAAAGTATCCCAATCATATGGTATTAACCTATTATCAAGAGCCACATTTTTCAACAAAGTTTGCACAAAAGGAGAGTTCAGTTCATATTGACTAATGGCTTGCTTAAATTCCTTTAAAACTTAAAGGAAAAGTGGCCCAATTAGCTATATTCTGTCCTCTTTGCTGGGTTATAGTAACTGGAAATTGCCATGCTTCAGGGTCTCCCTCAGCTCTAGCTTTTTAAATAGAATTTCGTATAGCACCACCAGTTGCTCCAGGTTTTAATGTTGCAACTATAGGAGCAGTAAGTTTTTCAGCTAATTCATTTTCTTGCCCAGTAAGGGGGAGAGAGGAGGTGGCCATTCACTTAATTCAGCAGGTGGAGCTGACGTGCTAGTAAAACATACTTTTTTAAGTTTTCCTTTCTTTTCTTTAATCTCCTTCAGTTAGCTGTTCCTCACACTCAGAATCTGAAGTTTTTTACACTTGTTGTCCCCTTCCTCATCTGAATCCGCCTCATCATCTGTTTGAAATGGCTCAAGAGCTGCCTTTATTAGCGCCCACTTTGACCAAATGGAAACTGGAGTTTTTGCTCCATCTTTATACGCCTTTTTAAAATCTCTTCCAGTTCTCTCCCATTCATCCAATTCCATAGTCCCTTGTTCCGGAAACCATGGGCAAAACTGCTTTACTGTACTAAAGAGTGATACATTCTGAGTACTAACTTTCACTCTCCTTCGTAATAAATGCCTTAAGAAATTCAAGTAAGCAGAATGTTTGCTTTTACTTTGTCCCATTGTTACCCTGGTTCTTCTGAGCGCTCAGCTTCCCCGCCAAGCTTCTTTCAGTCGTCCTCAGGTGTCCTCTGACGATGTGTCCTCCACTTTGACGTACTCTAGTGTTCCTTCACTGGGGTCTTCGTTGCCCCATGTTGGTACCACAAATGTTAGGGTGATCAGACCCAACACCAGGCCGTGGGGGCTGTGAAGTCCGGCGGAGTCAAAGAAATGAGAAAAGACAAGAGAGAAGGTGGGACCAGGGGGCCAATGCTAGTATGGAGGCTGTGAAGGCCCCAAGCTCTGGGAGCCCACACTATTTATTGGTGATCAAAGAAACAGGTGGTAAGGATGTGGGGGTTGAAAGGAAGTGGTGTATCAAGCAAATGAGCTACAGCTGTGATGATGTAGCATTTTCTTTGAAACATATAGCTACTTGAGATAATGGGAGTGCTAGAAGCCAGGAGCCAGCAAGTCTCGACACATTCCAAAGGCCAGGAGGGGTTTTAGACTCTGGACCCTGGACATGTTCCAAGACTCTTTTGTATTATGTCAGACATGCAAGCCCTACCTCAGCTTCTCTCCCAACACTCAGCTTTTCTCCCAACACTTTATTCTGTTAATATGATGAATTATATTGTTTGATTTTCATGTTAAACTACCTTGAATTACTGTGATAAACTGTAGTTCATCATGTTATCCTTTTAATATATAGCTGGTTTTGATTTGCTGATACTGTGTTAAGAATTTTTGAATCTGCCTTTATCAGGATGTGCTGTAATTGTCTTTTTAAAAAAATAACTGGAGTTTTGGTATCAGCATTATGCTAGCTTCATAAAATGGTTGGAAGATGTTTCTTCCTGCTTTATGAATGAGTTTGTGTAAGGTTGGTGTTTTGTTTTTTTCTTAAATGTTTGTTATAATTCATTAGTGCAGCCATATGGGCCTGGCATTTTCTTTCTTGGACCATTTGACAAAGAATGCAGTTCCTTTAATAGATTTGAGGCTATTCAGATTTTCCATTTTATTTTGTGTCAGTTTTGCTAATTGAGCCATTTCTAACACAATTGTCAAATGTGTTAGATGAAGTTGTTTATATTGCCTTTTTTCTTTTATTGTATATAAGATCTGGAGTGATACTTCCTCTTTCATTTCTTATTAGTTTGTGTTTTTCCCTTTTTTGTTTTCCCCTCTTCATTAGTGTAGCTAGGAGTTTATAAAAATTTTAAAAAATGTTTTCAGTGATCCAACTTTCAAAAATAATAGCTTTGGCTGGGCACAGTGGCTCATGCCTATAGTCCCAGCACTTTGGGAGGTGGAGTTTTATTGAAATATAATTTACATACCATACAATGCATAGTGTTTGAAGTGTTTAACTCATTGGCTTTTAGGGTGTTCACAGAGTTGTACAATCTTTACCTCAATCAGTTTTAGAATATTTTTTTCATCACCCGTGAAAGGAACCCCATACTTATTTTCTTCCTAACTCCCCTAGTCCTAGGCAATTGCTAATCTTTGTCTCTACAGATTTGCCTATTCTAGACATTTTATGTAAATGGAATCATATAATATTTGGTCTTTTGTGACTAATTTCTTTCATTTAGCATGATGTTTTCAAGGTTCATTTATGTCAAAGCACTTCTTTTTACTGTTGAATAATATTCCATTGTATACCACATTTTATTTATCCATCATTTGATGGACATTTGGGTGTTTTTACTTCTTAACTATTATGAATAATGCTGCTATGAACACTTGCGTACAAGTTTTTGTGTGGACTTATGTTTTCATTTCTCTTATGTATATACCTAGGAGTGAAATTGCTGGGTCACATGGTAACTCTGTGTTCAACCTTTAGAGCAACTTGTCCAAACCACAGCCCAGGATGGCTTTGAATGTAGCCCAACACAAATTCATAAACTTTCTTAAAACATTATGAGTTTTTTTTTGTTTGTTTTTTGTTTTTTTTTTGCTCATCAGTTATCGTTAGTGTATTTTATGTGTTCCAAGACTACTTCTTCCATGTGGCCCAGGAAAGCCAAAAGATTGGACACCCTGGTTTAGAGGAACTGCCAAACTTTTCCAGAGCAACTGTACCAACAATGAATGAACTTTTAGCTTTATTTTTTCTGTTGTCTCTTTTTCATTTTATTGATTTTTGCTCTTTATTTTCTTTCTTCTAATTACTTTGGGCTTACCTGGCTTTTAAGGTAGAACTTTACTAATTTTGTATTTGTCTTATTTTAAAATATAAATATTAAAGCTATAAATTTTCCTCACAGTACTTTAGCTGCAGCTCACAGCTTTTGATACAGTTTTATCTTTCTTTTCAAAATATTTTCTAATTTAGAAATGTTTTATTTCTAGATATTTGTGTTTTTTCCCAGAGGTCTTTCTGTTACTGGTTTCTAATTTAATTTCATTGTGGTCAGAGAACATATTTTATAATAGTTCACTCTTAAAATTTATTGAGACTTATTTTATGATCCAGCATATGCTCTATGTTGGTGAACATACCTTTTGCATTTGAAAAGAACATGTATTCTGTAGTTGTTGGATGTAATCTTCTATAAGTGTTAGGTAACAGGACGAGTCTGGATTGTAGCTTGTTGTACTTAAAGTTTTATTGGAATACAGCCATACTCATTCATACACTACCTTTTTTTTCTTGATGGAGTCTTGCTGTGTCACCCAGGCTGGAGTGCAGTGCTGCGATCTCAGCTCACTGCAACCTCTGCCTCCTGGGTTCAAGCAATTCTCGTGTCTCAGCCTCCTGAGTAGCTGGGACTACGGGTGCACACCACCATGCCTGGCTAATTTTTTGTATTTTAGTAGAGACAGGGTTTCACCATGTTGACCAGGCTGGTCTCAAACTCCTGAACTCAGGCAATCTGGCCACCTCAGCCTCCCAGAGTGCTGGGATTACAGGCATGAGCCAGCACGCCCACCCTCTTTCATATACTTCTTTGTCTATGTCTGCTTTTGCTTTACAAAAGAAAAATTGAGTGGTTAACAACAGAGACTTTATAGCTGACAAAACCAAAAATATTTATTATCTAACCCTTTAGAGAGAAAGTTTGCCAACTCCTACTCTGCATCTTTTATGCCCTTACCAAATTTTTTGGTCTAGTTGTTCTGTCACTTACTGGGAGAAGGTATTAAAAACTATGATTGTGGTTTTATCGGTTTCTCACTTTAGTTTTGTCAGTTTTGGCTTGATATATTTTGAAACTCTCATATTGGGACATTCATTCATGATTGATCTGTCTTCCTGATAAATTGACTATTTTATTATTATCTAATTTTCCTCTTTATGTTTGGTAGTACTCTGTCTTGAAGTCTACTTTGATATTAATAAAGACACTTCAGATTTCTTATGCTTACTCGTTGTATAGTGTATCTTCTTCTGTCCTTTTCAGTGTATATCTTTCTTTATATTTAAAATGTGTTTCTTATAGGTATGTATAGTTGAGTCTTGCTTTTTTAATCCATTCTGACCAGCTCTGATTTTTTTGTTTGTTTGTTTAAGAGGGAATTGCGCTCTTGTTGCCCAGGTTGGAGTGCAATGGCATGATCTCGGCTCACCGTAACCTCTACCTCCACCTCCTGGATTCAAGTGATTCTCCTGCTTCAGCCCCCTGAGTAGCTGGGATTACAGGCATGCACCACTACACCCAGTTAATTTTGAATTTTCAGTAGAGGCGGGGTTTCTCCATTTTGGTCAGGCTGGTCTCGAACTCCCGACCTGAGGTGATCCACCCGCCTTGGCCTCCAAAAGTGCTGGAATTACAGGCATGAGCCACCGCGCACAGCCTCAGCTCTGATTTTTCTGCTGGGGCTTTAAGGTCATTTATGTTTTTCTCTGACTGCTTTTAAGAATTTCTCTTTATCACTTGTTAAGCAATTGACTTATACATCTTGTAGTTTCCTTCTTATTTCCTGTTCTTGGGGTTTTTTGTGCTTCTTAGATCTGTAGGGTTTTAATTTTATCAAATTTGCAAATTTTTTGATTATGATTTAATTAAAAAAATCCAAATAGCTTTTCTGCTCCAATTGCATATATATTAGGTCTCCTAAATTGTTCCACAGCTTATCAATGGTCTATTTTTTTCTTATTTTTTTTCTCTTTGTATTTCACTTTGAATAGTTTCTTTTGCTGTATTTTCAAGTCACGAATTTTCTTTTTCTGCAGGAATTATACTAATTCCTTCCAGTATATTTTTATCACAGACATTATAGCTTTTATCTCCAGAAGTTTGATTTGGACCATTTTATATCTTCCATTTTGCTACCTAACATTTATAATCTTTTCTCTACCTTCTTGGACATCTGGGACATACTTATAATAACTGTTAATATCCCTATTTACAAATTCTTTCATCCTTGTCATTTGGGGATTTATATCAATTGGCTTTTCTTCTCATTATGGATCATATTTAACTGCATCTTTGCATGCGTTGGTAATTTTTTATTAGATGCCAGACATTGCAAATTCTCCCTTGCTGAATGCTAGATATTTTTGTATTCCCATATATATTTCTTTAAATTTTTAAAATTTCAGATTTTTAAAATTTGTACAAATTTATGGAGTACCTGTGAAATTTTATTACATGTATATAATGTGTGGTGATGAAGTCAGGGTATTTAGGATGTCCATCACCTGAGTGCAGTATATTTTTGTCAACTAACGTCACCCTACTCTGCTGTCAAACACTGGATTTATTCCTTGTGTCTAAATGTATATTTGTACCCTTTAACCCATCTCTCTTCATCCTCCCCCATGCTCCCACTCACCCTTCCCCATCTCTGTTATCTGGCCTTCTACTCTCTCCCTCCATGCGACCTAATTTTTTAGTTTCCACATATACGTCAAAAGGTGTGATATTTGTCTTTTTGTGCCTGGCTTATTTCACTTAAGATAATGACCTCCAGTTCTATCCCTGTTGCTGCAGCTAATGTGATTTTATTCTTTTTTATGGCTTTGTTCTAGGATGCAGTGGAAGTTATTTAGAAACAGTTTGATCCTTTCAGATTGTGCTTTTAAATATGAACTGTATCCTGGAAACTTGCTTAAGTTGACTGGGCTCATCTTGTTTGTTTCTCCTGGTTTTCGGATCTGTGCTGCCTGATATCCAATGTCAGAAAGCAATTGTTTCTTAAGTTTTGTCCAGTGTTTCAGTTACTTCAGGCAAAGGGTACGTTCAATTCCTGTTACTACATCTTGGTTGGAAGTGATCATTCATAATAATTTTTACAGTTGGGTTTAGTTGTCATTTTGCTGTTTGTATCCTGTTAATCCCATCTGTTTTTGTTCGTATACTCACTTTGTTTTGTTCTGTTTCTCTGCTTCTCCTGTTCTGCCCTATTTTGGACCAGTTATTTTAAATTCTTTTATTGGATTTTTAACTATACCTCTTTGCATTATTTTGTTTTTTAGTTATTTCTATTGGGATTACAACACATTTAACTTTTCACGGTCTACAGAGAGTTAATATTGTACTAATTCGTGTAAAATGTTGGAACCGTATGCAATTGATCCTTGAACAACATGGGGATTAGGGCCAATGACCCACTATGCAGTTGAAAATCTGTGTATAACTTTTGACTGCCCCTAAATTTAACTACTAATAGCTGTTGACCAGAAGCCTTGCCAATAACATAAACAGTTGATTATAACACACATTTTATATGTTGTGTATTTATATATTATGTTTTTATAGTAAAATAAGCTAGAGAAAAGAAAATTACTAAGAAGATTATAAGGAAGAGAAAATATATTTACTGTTCATTAAGTGGATGTGGATCATCATAAAGGTCTTCATCCTCGTTGTCTTTATGTTGAGTAAACTGAGGAGGAAGAGGAGTGCTTGGTCTTGCTGTCTCAGGGATGGCAGAGACAGAAGAAAAGCTGCAGATAAGTGGACCTGCCCATTTCAAATCCATGGTCAACTGTGGTTCCATTTATTTCTCACCTTAATGCTCTACTTGTCATCTGCATTATACCTCACAGTACAACGCCGTAATTTTTATGTTAGGCATTCATGTGTATTTTAAAGAAATTAAAATATGAAAAAAGGTACACTTTAATAAAAATTTACTCCCTGCTGGGCATGATGGCTCATGCCTGTAATCCCAGTGCTTTAGAAGGCTGAGGCAGGTAGATTGTTTGAGCCCAAGAGTTAGAGACCAGCCTGGGCAACACAGGGAAACCCTGTCTCTACAAAAAAAATACAAAAATTAGCTAACCATAGTGGTGTGCACCTGTAGTCCCAGCTACTTGGGAGGCTGAGGTGGAGGAATCGCTTGAGCTTGCGAGACAGAGGTTGCAGTGAGCCAAGATTGAGCCACCGCACTCCAGCCTAGGTGCCAGAGTGAGGCTCTGTCTCCCCACCCCCTACCCCCCAAAAAATTACCCCCATATATTTACCATTTCTAGTAGCCTTCGTTCCATCTGAAGACTTGAGTTTCCTTCTTAGGTCATTTCATGTCCTTTATATTTCGTAGTACTGGTATGATGGTAATGAATTCTATTTTCACCAATCTGAAAAAATATATTTATTATACTTTCATATATATATATATATATATATATATTTTTTTTTTTTTTTTTTTTTTGAGGTCTTGCTCTGTCACCCAGGTTGGAGCACAGTGGTGCTATCTTGGCTTACTGCAACCTCCACCTCTCAAGCTCAAGCAGCCCTCCCACCTCAGCCTCCTCAGTAGCTGGGACTTCAGGTGTGTGCCACTACACTTGGCTAATTTTTTGTATTTTTGGTAGAGATGGGATTTTACCATGTTGTCTAGGCTGGTCTCAAACTCCTGAGCTGAAGTGATCCACTCTCCTTGACCTCCCAAAAGTGCTGGGATTATAGGCGTGAGCCACTGCACCTGGCTACACTTGCATTCCTGAAAGTTTTTTTTTAAATATAGCTTGAATCTGGTGCCTACTGGGCCATCCTGACACATCTATTCTTAGGTATAGAATTTCAGGTAGAGTTCCCCCCAGCACTTTGAGTTCCATTGTCTTCTGGTCTTCATTGTTTCTAATGAGAGCTCAGCCATTGTTTGTATTGTTCCTCTGTGTGTTTTTTTGTTGTTGCTTTCAAGATTTTATCTTTATCATAGATCTTTAGAAGTTTGATTATGGTAGGACGGGTGCGGTACCTCACGCCTGTAATCCCAGCACTTTGGGAGGCCGAGGCAGGCAGATCACGAGGTCAGGAGATCGAGACCGTACTGGCTAACATGGTGAAACCCCGTCTGTACTAAAAATACAAAAAATTAGCCGGGCATGGTGACAGGCGCCTGTAGTCCCAGCTACTCAGGAGGCTGAGGCAGGAGAATGGCGTGAACCTGAGAGGTGGAGCTTGCAGTGAGCTGAGATCGCACCACTGCACTCCAGCCTGGGTGACAGAGTGAGACTCCGTCCCCCCCCAGAAAGAAAAAAAAAAAGTTTGATTATGATATACCTAGGAGTGTGTCTTTTTGTATTCGTCCTGCTTCAGATAGCAAGCTTCTTAAATCTATAAATGTATGCCTTTTACCACATTTGGGACGTTCTATGTTACTGTTTTTTCTGCTTCATTTTTTTTTTCTCAGTTTTGTTCTGGGACTCTAGTTACACATATTTTAGATATCCTGATGTTCTTTCCCCGATTGCTGGAGTTCTGTTGATTCTATTTCCTGTTTTTTCTCTCTGCTCTATAGCTTGGATCATTTCTTTTGGTCCATTTTCAGGGCCACTGACTCTTGTATTATTTTAATATGCTTTTAAACCTATCCAGGGACTTTCTTATTCTAGGCTTTATATTTGTTAGTTTGAGATTTGCATTTGGTTGTTTTTAAAATTTTTATTTCTCTAATTTCTTATCTATTTGACCATTACAGGTATTTTACTTTACATCCTTGAGTGTAGGTTATAATACCTACTTTAAAATCCTTGTGTACTAATTTCAAAATCTGTATCATTTCAGGACTGGTCTTTTAGGCTCAAGTGATCCACCTGTCTTGGCTTCTCACAGTGCTGGGGTTACAGGTTTGAACCACTGCACCTGGCCTGAGTGAATATTTTACCACTTTGTAATATTATGCATTGTTCATTTAGAAAATAAGGGTTTACTGAGTTATGAAGATCTTCCAAATGTTGACATATTTGTCAATATAAAGTCACATTCAGGCCGGGCATGGTGGCTCAAGCCTGTAATCCCAGCACTTTGGGAGGCCGAGACGGGTGGATCATGAGGTCAGGAGATCGAGACCATCCTGGCTAACACGGTGAAACCACGTCTCTACTAAAAAATACAAAAAACTAGCCGGGTGAGGTGGCGGGCGCCTGTAGTCCCAGCTACTCGGGAGGCTGAGGCAGGAGAATGGCATGAACCTGGGAGGCGGAGCTTGCAATGAGCTGAGATCCGGCCACTGCACTCCAGCCTGAGAGACAGAGCGAGACTCTGTCTCAAAAAAAAAAAAAAAAAAAAGTCACATTCAGCCCTCCTCCCTGCTCGCTCGCGGGCCGGGCCTGGCATGGTGTGGTATCACCACAGATGGCGCTGAGGCGGAGCATGGGGCAGCCAGGGCTCCCGCTGCTGCTGCCGCCGCTGGGGCTGCCATTGGCAGCTCTGGCTTCTCTGCTGCTGCAGGTCTGGGGCTGCAGGTCCGAAGCTCAACAGAGCCCTGGTGAAGCTGACAGTGGCTCAGGGGCAGCTGGTGAAGCTCAACTGCAGCGTGGAGGGAATGGAGGAGCCTGACATCCAGCTGGTGAAGGATGGGCCTGTGATCCAGAACTTGGACCAGTTGTACACCCCAGTCAGCAAGCAGCACTGGATCGACTTCCTCAGCCTGAAGTCAGTGGAGCGCTCTGACGCGGCCAGTACTGGTGCCAGGTGGAGAATGGGGGCGAAACCAAGATCTCCCAGCCAATGTGGCTCATGGTAGAAGGTGTGCCACTTTTCGCAGTGGAGCCAAAAGATCTGGCAGTGCCACCCAATGCCCCTTTCCAACTGTCTTGCAAGGCTGTGGGTCCCCCTGAAGCTGTTACCATTGTCTGGTGGAGAGAAACTATCAAGATCGGGAGACCCGCTCCCTCTCCATCTGTTTTAAATGTAACAGGGGTGACCCAGAGCACCCATGTTTTCCTGTGAAGCTCACAACCTAAAATGCCTGGCCTCTTCTCGCATAGCCACTGTTCACCTTCAAGCACTGCCTGCAGCCCCCTTCATCATCACCGTGACAAAGCTTTCCAGCAGCAACATTAGTGTGGCCTGGATGCCAAGTGCTGATGGCTGAGCCCTGCTATAGTCCTGTACAGTTCAGGTAACACAGGCCCCAGGAGGCTGGGAAAGTCCTGGCTGTTGTGGTCCCTGTGGCCCCCTTTACCTGCCTGCTCCGGGAGCTGGTGCCTGCCATCAGCTACAGCCTCAGGGTGCACTGTGCCAATGCCTTGGGGCCCTCTCCCTATGCTGACTGGGTGCCCTTTCAGACCAAGGGTCTGGCCGCAGCCAGCACTCCCCAAAACCCCCATGCCATCTGCACAGATTCAGGCCTCATCTTGGAGTGGGAAGAAGTGATCCCCAAGGGCCCTTTGGAAGGCCCCCTGGGACCCTGTAAACTGTCCTGGGTTCAAGACAGTGGAACCCAGGATGAGCTGACAGTGGAAGGGAGCAGGACCAATTTGACAGGCTGGGATACCCAAAAGAACCTGATCATACGTGTGTGCGTCTCCAGTGCAGTTGGCTGTGGACCGTGGAGTCAGCCACTGGTGGTCTCTTCTCATGACCATGCAGGCCAGCAGGGCCCTCCTCACAGCCGCACATCCTGGGTACCTGTGGTCCTTGGTGTGCTAACGGCCCTGGTGACGGCTGCTGCCCTGGCCCTCATCCTGCTTCGAAAGAGACGGAAAGAGACACGGTTTGGGCAAGGCTTTGACTGTGTCATGGCCCGGGGAGAGCCATCTGTTTACTTCCGGGCAGCCCAGTCCTTCAATCGAGAAAGGCCCGAGTGCATCGAGGCCACATTGGACAGCTTGAGCATCAACAGTGGACTAAAGGAAAAACAAGGATGTGCTCAGCCCAGAGCAGCAGTTCACCCTGGCCAGATGTTGGGCAAAGGAGAGTGTGGTTCAGTGCGGTAGGCCCAGCTGAAGCAGGAGGATGGCTCCTTTGTGAAAGATGCTGAAAGCTGACGTCATTGCCTGAAGCGACATTGAAGAGTTCCTCAGGGAAGCAGCCTGCATGAAGGAGTTTGACCATCCACACGTGGCCAAACTTGTTGGGGTGAGCCTCTGGAGCAGGGCTAAAGGCTGTCACCCCATCCCCATGGTCATCTTGCCGTTCATGAAGCATGGGGACCTGCACACCTTCCTGCTCACCTCCCAGATTGGGGAGAACCCCTTTACCCTGATCCGGTTCATGGTGGACATTGCCTGCAGCATGGAGTACCTGAGCTCTCGGAACTTCATCCGCTGAGACCTGGCCGCTCGGAATTGCATGCTGGCAGTGGACATGACAGTGTGTGTGGCTGACTTTGGACTCTCCTGGAAGATCTACAGCGGGGACTACTATCGTCAGGGCTGTGCCTCCAAATTGCCTGTCAGGTGGCTGGCCCTGGAGAGCTGTCTGACAACCTGTATACTGTGCACAGTGATGTGTGGGCCTTCAGAGTGACCACGTGGGAGATCATGACACGTGGGCAGACGCCATACGCTGGCATCAAAAACGCTGAGATTTACAACTACCTCATTGGCGGGAACCACCTGAAACAACTTCCAGAGTGTATGGAGGACTTCTTACACTCCCACTCCATCCAAGCCAAGGGCTGCTTAGGCCTTCAGATGACCTTTTGTATGATCTCATGTACCAGTGCTGGAGTGCTGACCCCAAGCAGCGCCCAAGCTTTACTTGTCTGCGAATGAAACTGGAGAGCATTCTGGGCCAGCTGTCTGTGCTATCCGCCAGCCAGGACCCCTTATACATCAACATCAAGAGAGCCGAGGAGCCCACTGCAGGAGGCAGCCTGGAGCTGCCTGGCGGGGATCAGCCCTATAGTGGAGCTGGGGATGGCAGTGGCATGGGAGCAGTGGGTGGCACTCCCAGTGACTATTGATACATCCTCACCCCTGGAGGACTGGCTGAGCAGCCAGGGCAGGCAGAGCACCAGCCAGAGTCCCCTCAATGAGACACAGAGGCTTTTGCTGCAGCAGCAAGGGCAGCAGCCACACAGTAGCTGTTAGCTCACAGGCAGAGGGCATCGGGACCATTTGGCCAGCTCTGATGGCCTCTATGCTGGCTGCCTAAGCCCTGTCTGACCCCAGCCCAGACATCAAGGTGTGGAAGCTCCTGTGGTAGTCCTCCCAAGCTGTGCTGGGAAGCCTGGACTGACCAAATCACCCAATCCCAGTTCTTCCTGCAACCACTCTGTGGCCAGCCTGATCAGTTTAGGATTTGGCTTGATGGAAGTGGGCCAGTCCTGGTTGTCTGAACCCAGGCAGCTGGCAGGAGCAGGGTGGTTATGTTTCCATGGTTACTATGCGTGTGGATGGCAGTGGGCGGTCCAGGTCCAGCCCTGTGGGCCCTACCGTCCTGCTGAGCTGCCCCTGCTGCTTAAGTGCATGCATTGAGCTGCCTCCAGCCTGGGGGCCCAGCTGTTACCACCTTTGGATTTAAATACCCAGGTTTGCCCCTCCAAGTCACAAAATGATGTCCTTGTAATACTCACTTTTAGGTGAGGGTTGGTAAGGGGTGGGTATCTCAGGTCTGAATCTTTATCACCTTTCTGATTCCACACCCCGCCTAGGCCAGGAAAAGTTGAGGGGAGCATGCTTCCCTGCAACTGACCGGGTCACACAAAGGCATGCTGGAGCACCCAGACTATCAGGTACCGCTCTTCCAAAGGCAGCATGTTGAGCCAGCAAGAGGAAAGGGTGCTGTGAGGCTTGCCCAGGAGCAAGTGAGGCTGGAGAGGAGTTCAGGAGCCCCTCTCCATGCCCACAATCTGAGCACGCTACCAAATCTCAGAATATCCTAAGACTAGCAAAGGCAGCTGTGTCTGAGCCCAACTCTTCTAAATGGTGACCTTTAGTGCCAACTTCCCCTCTAACTGCACAGGCTTTTTTGTCCCAAGTCTCCAGAGAGAAATCAGGCCTAATGAGGAGGAGTTCCTGGAACCTGGACCCCAGCCTTGGTGGGGGAACCTCTGGAATGCATGGGGCGGGTCCTAGCTGTTAGGGACATTTCCAAGCTGTTAGTTGCTGTTTAAAACAAATAAAATTGAAGACTTTAAAAAAAAAAAAAGTCACATTCATTAATATAGGCAGGCATCACTTAACAATAGGGATATATTCTGAGAAATGTGTCATTAGACGATTTTGTTATTGTGTGAGCATCATAGAGTGTACTTGCACAAACCTAGATGTCATAGTCTACTGAACACCTAGGCTATATGGGGTAGCCTATTGCTGCTAGGCTACAAACCTGTATAGTATGTTACTGTACTAAATACTGTAGGCAATTGTAAAATGTTATTTGTGTATCTAAACATAGAAAAGTTAATATGTTGTGCTATGATGTTACGTCTATGACATCACTAAGGCGATAGGAATGTTTCAGATTCTTTATAATTTTATGGGACCACCCTTATATATGCAGTCTACTGTTGACCAAAAAATGTTGTTATGTGGTGCATCACTCATCTTGTTAGAAGAATCTTCAAAGCTCGTAGTCATCGGTACAAGTGTTTTAGAATTCTGATTTTTCACTTAAAAGTTCAAATTTTGTCCTTGATAAGAAATACTTTCAGTTGTTGTTTCAGAATTGATGAGGTCACTTTATTCACAGTAAGATACCTGCAAAAAATGCAAATGTCTGTCAGATTTTCTTTGAAGTAAAAATTGTGTTTCATGAAAAAAGTACCTGGTTCAGCTTGCAACTCAAACTATTAAACAGGTGCTTTCCCTCGAGACAACCCATTGTGCTTTGGTATTAAGTGGAAGTGTTTTCTACATTCTTCACAGTTTGTCACACAGAATATTAAAGATACATGTACTCCAAGGTCAAGATTTAATAACGTTAATAATTCTTTTTTTTTTCTTGAGATGGAGTCTCACTCTTATTGCCCAGGCTGGAGTGCAGTGGCACCATCTCAGCTCACTGCAGCCTCCGCCTCCCGTGTTCAAGTGATTCTGGTGCCTCAGCCTCCTGAGTAGCTGGGATTACAGGTGTGAACCACTATGCCCGGCTAATTTTTGTATTTTTAGTGGAGACAAGGTTTCACCATGTTGGCCAGGCTGATCTCAAACTCCTGACCTTATGTGATCCACCTGTCTTGGCCTTCCAGAGTGCTGGGATTACAGGTGTGAGCCACCATGCTTGGCCAAGGTTAATAATTCTTACTGCTTTATCAAGGACCTTAGGTGAAAGTGGCTTTAAAAAAACAAAACAAAACAAACAACTGTGAGTATGTGGCCATGAAGAACGCAGTGAGTTTGGTGCCACTGCCTTGAAACTGCTACTAAGGCAGTGTTACCCACTGTCATTTTCACATCATCAGTGCAAATGTCAATTCGGTTTTTCCAAAATAAACCATGGGATTCCAAAAAGCTATTTAACACTTTGAGTATTTCATCACCACTTGTGTTCATTGCCAAGGATTCATGTAAAAATATTCTTCAATGATTACTTGATATCAGTACTAGACAATAGAAGTAAAGCAGGAAACGCAGTCATGTCTATAGACTTGTCAGGCAAAAGTACAGTTTTGCAGATGAGATGCTGTCTTCATGTTTACAGCTAAATATTTTATTCAGCAAGTTACTGTACCACTGGAATGTGACAGTGCCATAGTTTGTTTTCCTGAGTTTTCAAAGCAGGAATTCAGCAATGTCACCTCTGTTAGTCTCTTAGCAACTATACTTCTCTAACCAATGAAATATGATAACTTAAGATGCTTCAGTGACCTTTTTCTTTTCTTGCTTGAAAAGCTAAAATAATAGCTTTTGGCTCTTAAACTCATGACATTTATGTTAAAATCCTATTTAGTTTTCTCTGAACTCTGAATGTTTGTTTTCAAAATAGTCATCACTTCCTTTGCATGAGATAGAGTAAGGTAAATTATTAGCATCTGTAAAGCTAAGAGAAAGATAACTTTTATCATATTTTCATTTATTTTACACAGTATTTTTAGACTATATTTCTCTTTTCCATAAGTTAGAAAACTCTGCTATTGGTTTCATCTTTTTCAGCATCTTTAGACATGGTTGTTGCAGCTATGGGTTGAGAAAGTTAGTCTTCTCTATTTCAGTATAAATATTATAAAAATAGAATAGTTTTAGAGAAATTTAAAAATGAATAAAAGTTTAAAAAAATGTAAATGTTATTGCCATGTAAGACAACAGAGTGTATTTCTTATGTTTCCTTGCAGGCACAAGGAAACCTTTGGTATTTCAAACATTGGTTTATTGAACAATAATGAAATTGTAGAAATTATAGCAGTTATAACTATAAGAACACACACTGCTGTACTGTCCTGAGAACAAACTAAGTTAATCCCTATATACACACAAATTTATACCTAAAACCAACTATACCGTAAAAACTTTTAGGAAACATAAAAATAGAGATGCATACATTCTGTTAGCCATCAGAGTGATGGTTTCTTTAAAAGTCCTGGCACCTCTGGGAAACTCCACTGTACACTGTGAGAGAATGAAAGAAAAAAGTGGTAAATAACATCTTAGTATTGCTATGAAAATAGGTTTGACTTTGCAGAATCCCTGAAAGGGTCTTGAGGCTCTCAGGGTTATCCTGACCATATTTGGAGAATTGCTGGTTGTCTAATAGTTTTGTAATATATTGTAGAGACACTGAATATGTTGTAGAGATTATGGATTCTGTTATATTCCTATTAAGAATATTAACTTTGTGTTTTAGCAGGCAGTTAACTTGGCTGAACTCAAATTCCAGACTCAATCTCCTTATGTTCAGTTCTTTTAGTCTTAGCCTGACAGTATAGAGCTCACCTCATACATGCCTAATGCGGGGATCAGCCAGAGTTTTGAGTGGAGTGTATGTGCAGAGTTTGTGGTTCTCTCCCTGTGGTTCTCTTCTTCTGGAATTTTTCCCTCACTTTCCAGCTGGTTTGGCAGTCACGAATACTGTCTTTTGTGTGTTTACTCAACCAGTAACTGCAGATTTCTATCCAAAGTATCTCCTTTTTGGATTGGCTTTTATCCCCGTGGGGAATCTGCAAATGCCCCAAGGGAGGAAATAGAGATATATGCTGGGCTCATTTCAGTGTGCCTCCCTCCCTTACAGAATCCCGGCTCCTTCAATGCTGCCTGTCTAAGTTGATCTCCGTTGTACTTAAACAGTTGCTATCTGTGTTTTAACCAGGTTTTGTAGTTGTTCTCAGCAGGAGGATTGGTCTGATACAGCTATTCCCTCAGGACTGTAAGCCAGGAGTCCTGAGGCCCAGAATTGAATGCATTACTTCACTTGTGCTCTGACTAGTGCAGAGTTGGATTATTATCTCCCTAAATAATATCTTAATTAATGCTACTTAATAATGCATTAGGTTTTTGGCTGCCATATCCCACTGTTGGCAAGAATTACACTTGTGGCCATCCAGAATCTCTCCTCCCCCACTTGAATTGCCTGCTATTAAACCACATCTCCTTTGTCTAGTAATAATTCAGTATTTCTTTGTTTTTAAAGCTGAACACAGTACTTTCATTTATCCTTATTTAATTTGGGTCTGTTTTCCCTACCATTGAAGCTTCTTGAATCTCTTAAAGCTTGATTTCGTTTTCTACTTTCCTTTCAACTTATATTGTTGGAAGATCCTCTCGTTTTTTTGCCACTTTGTAATAGCTGTGGAAAGCATCATCAGCACTGCTGTTTCTGATGATCAGTAGTAAAAAGTTCCCTACTTCATAAAGTAAGGGCACATAAAGTCAGATTTGGTTATCCTCACAAAATAATATTTTAATAATTTGAAAAACATATGTAATAGTCAAAGGATGCTGTGAATTTTGTTTTTTAAATGCTTTTTTGGGTCATTCACAATAATTTACATGTGAATATGAAAGATTATAGAACAGTTCCTGGTATGCTTATGGATTCATGCTCCCTGTAAGAATTCAGACCCAGTGATAGGAAAACACTAGTCAATTCATAGCTTACTATTGTAACAAAGACTTCTCTTTATTTTTTATTTTGAAATGATTTCAGACTTATAAAAAGTTGAAAATTAAAAGCGGTATAGCTGAGCACCGTGATGTATGTCTATGTCTATAGTCCTGGCTGTTCAGGAGACTGAGGTGGGAGGATTGCTTGAGGCCAGCAGTTAGAGACTGTAGTACACTATGATCATGCCTATGAACAGCCACTGCACTCCAGCTTGCATAATACAGCAAGACCCCGTCTCTTTAAAAAAAAAATGTACTCTGTGTGTGTGTGTGTATACATACATTTTTTCTGAACTAGTTGATAGTAACATTTATAGCCCTTTACCCTTAAAGACCTCTGTATGTATTTCTTAAGAATAGAAATGTTCTCTTATATAACCAAAACACATTTATATGCCATATTCCAATTTTGTCACTTCATATTCTGATTCCGAGTTTTTATTTTCTAATGGAATACTCCAGTTTTATCAGTTAGCCTAATACAGAATCCACTTTAGGGCCAAGTATTGTGTTTCGTTGTCATCTGTTTAGTCTTAAGTTATATGGTTGTGGTAAGGGATGGTTCTTGGTTCTTATTTAGTCTCAGTCTTAGGCAGATCCTCTGCACTTGGGCCTCAGAGTGAGGCTTTCTCAGTGTTCTTGTCCCTGCCCGCTGTGTCTCTACCTGTGGCAGCCAAACTCTGCCTTATCTGTAGTGATGGTGGGTAGCAGTTTGAGTCATCCTGAGAAAATTCAGGTGAAAGATAAAGGCTAGAAAGATAGATTGAAATGAGGTGAGAGAGTGTAAATAAAAATTCTGGCTGTGTGAGGTGGCTCATGCCTATAATCCCAGCACTGGAGGCTGAGTTGTAGAATGTACAATAAGTTTACTAGTGAAGTAGAAGGAAACCCAGGAGTTCAAGGGTGCAGTGAGCTGTAGTTGTGCCGCTACACTCCAGCCTGGGTGACAAAGTGAGATCCTGTCTTTAATTACATAAAAATAAAGTGACCTTAATAAAAAAAGATTCTATATGGTCTTGTTTGTTTGCTAGATGTGGGCTGTAAATTTGGTTTTTAGAAGCCAATTCATATTGGACAACAGGATCAGTGCCCTGATTTACAGTGTCCCAACGTAAAAGCAAACTAAATGGCACATGGGAAGTATCATTTGGCCTGGTATCAAGATCAGAGAGAGAGATATATCCCTTGAGTCCTTATAAAGAAGGCTCTGTTGATTGGCATCCTCAACAATACCTTTACTGTAAATAAGATAGTGGTTTCATAGGACTGCGTTTTTAATAATGTCCCTCAGTGTAGGCAAATTGCCTAATATTAAGCACATTTTCGTGAGAGGCAGAAATTATGTGATTTTGTATCTGCTGTTCAGGCTTATTCTAGGGTAGTGACTAGTGATCTAGTTGTAGAACCCTTCTTCAAAGGAAATTTTATCAGGAAGCCCCATGTATAATATGGGAAAAAGTGGAGTTGAAGTGGGGTGGTATATCTAGAGTGCTACTAGCTCAGCTCTCACCCTGTCTCATTTTCCTGAGAGAGTCTGTACGACACCTCTGCAGAATGACTAGAGCCCTGAGCACATTATCAGAACTACTGTCCAGAGAAAATTGTTGAATTGCATAGCCTCAGATAGTTCTCTACAACTGTGTCTGTGGGAACTGAATTCTGATTTTTGTCATCTGTTAGTATTTCAACTACTTTATTTTAAATTGCCACCCCTTTTAAAACCCCTTACTTGGTATCATTATCTTATTCTCAGAAACTGACCATTCCTTCTACTTCACAAGTAAACTTATTGTACTTTCTACATAAGCAAAGCGATACAAAAATCCAGCGTATCTACATGTAGATAAAAAAGAGGGCCTCCCTTTTTAATTTTGCTAATATGTCTGCTTATCCTCTGGGCCCCATCATTTTGTACCTTCTTTGAGACAGTGTTCTATTAGTTACTCCATCCTCCGGATCAGAGTCTCTCCTTCTCTATTGGCCCCTTTTCTATAGTCTTAAGAAGAAAACCCTGTATCTGCCCAGCAGCTTCTTTTCCCCATTACCTATTGCCCCTTTCACCTCTCTTGCTAGGCTAAGCTTGAAAATGTAGCTTAGGTTTGCTGTATTCCTTTTCCTTCCCATTCTTTTCTTTTTATTTAAAAGTTTATATATAAATTTATGAAAATATAAATATATAATTTATATAGAAATAATAAACACTAATGTTTTCATCCCTGAATTTAAGAAACAATATTACAGTACTGTTGAAAACCCTTGTGTACTCTTCCTTTAATACACATTTTTTCCTCCCCTCAAAAGTAACCATTACTGGCTGGGCACAGTGGGTGGCTCACACCTGTAATCCCAGCACATTGGGAGGCTGCAGCAGGAGGATCATGTGAGCTCAGGAGTTTGAGACCAGCCTGGGCAACATAGCGAGACCTCCTCTCTACTTAAAAAAAAAATTTAGCTGGGTGTGGTGGCATGTACCTGTAGTCCCAGCTACTCGGAAGACTGAATGAATTGGATCACTTGAGCCAGGGAGATGAAGGCTGCAGTTAGCTATGATTGTGCCACTGCACTCCAGCCTGATCAACAGAGCAAGAAAAAAAAAAGAAAAAAAGTAGCCATTATCCTAAATTTATTATTGTTTCAAGATATTTCATTTTTACTTTTACTACATATCTACAGATCCCTAAGCAGTATGTAGCTAAGATTTTCAATATGAGTATGATGAATGATTTAGAGGCATACCAGATGTTGATCCTCTCAGCCTTTGGAACAGTGGCTTTTATGACCAGCCTTGTTTGTGTATGATACAAATGTTATTTTCTGTGTGCCATGGTATAAAAAAGTTGGGGAGCACTGATATATAATGTTATTGTGTATATTTTTGAAATTATCAATAGTAATGTCCTATACATGTTCTTTATTTTTTCAATTCATCTTGTATTTGTGAGACTCATCTGTGTTAATGCAGGTAGCATTTTTTTCATTTGTATTTCATTTATGTATGGTATTCTGTTATATGAATTTATCACACTTTACCTATTTTTTTACTAATGGTTGTTTATTTAAGTAGTCAATAATTTCTTACAAATAATGTTACCATGAAGATTATTAATAATGTTTCCTTGTATGTTAGTGTTTTATTAAAGAAATATGCCTTGGGGTGAAATTGCTAATTGTAGAGAATCTAGCTTTACCAGATTTTGACAAATTGTTTTCCAAAGTGGTTATTCCAGCTTATATATATATATTTTTTTTTTTTTTAATTTTTTTATTTTTATTTATTTTTTTTTTTTGAGACGGAGTCTCGCTCTGCCGCCCAGGCTGGAGTGCAGTGGCCGGATCTCAGATCACTGCAAGCTCCGCCTCCCGGGTTCACGCCATTCTCCTGCCTCAGCCTCCCGAGTAGCTGGGATTACAGGCACCCGTCACCTCGCCCGGCTAGTTTTTTGTATTTTTTAGTAGAGACGGGGTTTCACCGTGTCAGCCAGGATGGTCTCGATCTCCTGACCTCGTGATCCGCCCGTCTCGGCCTCCCAAAGTGCTGGGATTACAGGCTTGAGCCACCGCGCCCGGCCTCCAGCTTATATTTACTAACAGTTTTAACAGCTCTCTGAACTTTGGTTATTTACAATTTTAAAAAAACTTTTGCAGTTCTTGAGATAAACGGCAGTTCTGAAGATGGGTGGTGATGGTTTCATAACAAGGTAGCTGTACTTAGTGTCCCAGAACTATACATTTAAAAATGATTACCATGGACCGGGCACGGTAGTTCACGCCTGTAATCCCAGCACTTTCGGAGGCCGAGGCGGGTGGATCACCTGAGGTCGAGAGTTGAAGAGCAGCCTGACCAACACGGAGAAACCCTGTCTCTACTAAAAATACAAAATTAGCTGGGCGTGGTGGCACATGCCTGTAATCCCAGCTACTCTGGAGGCTAAGGCAGAAGAATCACTTGAACCTGGGAGGTGGAGGTTGTGGCAAGCCAAGATCGCACCATTGCACTCCAGCCTGGGCAACAAGAACGAAACTCCGTCTCAAAAAAAAAAAGATTACTGTGGTAAATTTTATGTTATATATATTTTAGCACAATTTAAAAAAAGTTTTGCTGGCCTGATGGGCATGAAATCTCACTATGCTTTTTATCTGCTTTTCTGTGATTACTAGTGAGATATCTTTTCATATGTGAAATATCCATTTATGGTTTTTTCCCCTTTGAATATTTAATGTTAATACCATTTGCTCATTTTTCTATTAAATTATCTTTTATTGATTCTTGGAAGTTCTTTTTTTTTTTTTTTTGAGACAGGATCTTACTCTGTTGCCCAGGCTGGAGTGCAGTGGCGTGATCTCAGCTCTCAGCTCACTGCAGCCTCCGCTTCCTGGGTTCAAGCAATTCTCCCACCTCAGCCTCCCGAGTAGCTGGGACTACAGGCACCCTCCACCATACCTGGCTAATTTTTGTATATTTTTTTGTGGAAATGGGGTTTCACCATGTTGGACAGGCTGATTCTTGGAAGTTCTTTATGTATTCTGGATACACATCTTTTATTGGTTATGTGTGTTGCACACATTTTCTTTCATTTATGTCTGTCTTTCCCATTTTAAAAAATAATACCTTTTGATAGAGCATTAATTTTAATGTGGTTCAACTTATTTTTTTCCTTTTTGATATGTACTTTTTGTGTCTTGTTTAAGAAATCATTCCTAAGATAGGATTGTAGAGATATTCACCTGTATTTTTTTCTAAAAGTTTTTAAAAATTTTGTCCTTCTTCACATTTTGGTTTATAATTATAATCTACTTGATTTGATTTTTATGTTTAATGTGAAGTGAGTATTACATTTACCCCCATATAGTTAATCAGGTACCTCAGCACCATTTAATACACATTCCCTCTCTCCTCTACTGATGTGCAGCATCATCTCTTACATATCAAGTTTATATGTATGCAGGGGTCTGTTTCTGGGCTGTCTATTCTGTCCCATTGGCCAGTTATTTATTACTGTACCCATACTACATTTAAGCTTTATAATAAAGTTATCTGGTTGGGCAGTATTTCCCTTCTCAGTTCTCCAAAATGTTTTTAGCTATTGGTTCCCTGCGTTTCTTTACAGTTTTAGAATTCATTTGTCAAGCTTCACAGTTGAAATATTGATCAGAAATGTAGGTATAACTCATTATCCAGATTTAGACTATTACAAAAATTGTATAGCTACTAAAGCTTCAGAGAACTCAGACCTATATTTTATTATCTTAACAGGGAGAATTAATAACTGGTTCACAGTCTAATCGAAACCTCAAATAATTTTCCCTCAGTTACAAAATCTTAAACACTTTTATAAGAATCCCAGTTCATGTAAAAATCTGCATTATGCATGTAAAACACCAGTTACTTAACATTTACTACACTCATTATTTGGTATGTTTTTGGACAGAATAGTGTGGAAACTGTACAGTATCAGATATTTCTTCTATACTGCCCCAAACATGTACCATAATGTAATTAAGCAATGAGAAAATATGTTAAAGATACATGATGAACTGCAAATAACTCTTAGCTAATAACCAAGACCATGTAAAAAAAATAATGTACTGATTAAAGTGTTGCCTGAGTAGATTTGCTGGTGAGAAGTGGGAGAAGGGGCTGTTATCATGGTTGCCATTCAGTCGTGAGTCAAAATGTGTGGGAAGAATCTAGCAAAGGGCTCACTATTGGATTCGAAGAAGTGATGGACAGTTTTCTCCACTCCTGAGGTCCAGAAATAGATGGCTGTGAACCATTGTCTGCAGTCTTAGATAAAACAATTAGATGAAAAATATCTTTAAAAATGTATGTCTCCTTGTGTTCCTTTTGCTCATGGTTATAGAATGTGAGCATAAGATATGATCTTGTCAGGAGAATAGCTGAGATACAGCTGTTGAGTAGACTGGACAGTCTCTCTTAGATTCATAAGCACCTTAAATGTGCACTCATGCAAATCTCTTGATAGTTGTTTTTTTTAATTTGAATAGTGACTCCTGGGTTTAAAAAGTACATATTGTAACATATATTCAGATAGTGAAAATTCCTCAAGTGAGGAACATTGGATGTATAGATTAATTTGGAAAGAGTCCAAATCTTTGCAGCATTTGGTCTTCTGTGACCATGATTTTATTTCTCCACTTGTTTACACAGTTTTATAATTTTTGTTATAAAAGTATGTAGATATATAGGAATGCAATTGATACTTATATATTATTCTTATTAATTTGTAGATTCTCTTGGATGTTGTACATAGCCATATCTTCTGGGAATAATGAATAATGAAATTTTGCTTCATCTTTTTATTCAATTTTCTTTTCTTTTTTTTGAGACGGAGTCTTGGCTCTATAGCCCAGGCTGGAGTGCAGTGGTGTGATCTCGGCTCACTGCAAGCTCCGCCTGCTGGGTTCACACCATTCTCCTCCCTCAGCCTCCCAGGTAGCTGGGACTACAGGCGCCTGCCACCTCGCCCGGCTAATTTTTTGTGTGTTTTTAATAGAGACGGGGTTTCACCATGTTAGCCAGGATGGTCTCCATCTCCTGACCTCGTGATCCACCTGCCTCAGCCTCCCAAAGTGCTGGGATTACAGGCGTGCGCCACCGTGCCTGGCCAATTTTCTTTTCTTACTGTGTTAGCTGTGGCATTGTTGAACAGAAGTGGTGAGGATAAACATCCTTGTCCTTCATTTTGAGGAAATTCTTCCATTGTTTCACCACAGGTATTATGTTGGCTGTCTGTTTTTAGTGGATACCCTTTATCAGATTTAAAAAGTTACCTATAATAGGCAGTGTCATAGAATGGTTAAGAATCCAGACTTTCTAGCCAGGTTGTCAGGATTCAGCTCTTGGTGTTGCCACTTGCTGGCTGTGTGACTTTGGACAAATTACTTAACCGCTCTGTAGGACAGTTTTCTCTACTATATAATGGTGATAATAATTCATACTTCATACTGCAGTATTAAAGATTAAATGATCTTAACGATTAATATGTAAAACAGGATTAAATGAGTTAATATTTGTATGACACTTAAAAACTGCCTGGTATATAGTAAGTGCTGTATATTAGCCATTTTTACAGTACTGTCATAAATCCTTGTTTTCTAAGAGATTTTGTTTTATTTTGTTTTGAAATTAGGAACAGGCATTGAATTCTTATTTCTTTACCTGAGGTTTGACACACTTACTGGATTTTGTTAGCACAATAATATTTGTTGAACTTCATAGAGCCTCAGATTTATGCTACAACTAGCATTTAATTTCTATGGCCTTTTAAGGATTGGCATATTTGGTGGTAGTTTCCATTTAATACTTATTTCTAGATTGCCTTCTATTAGCTTTTTTGATGGTGCTCACCTTTCCTTCCTAACCATCTGAACATATAAGCATATTGCAGTTATTAAAGAATCTGTTATCTAATGCCAGGGAAATGTGTTCTTACGCTTAGTGCAACTTCTTAGTGGGAGTAGATTATTTTGTGTATATTTTGGTATTTTACTAACAGACCAACTGTCCATTCATAATGGTGAGACTAAGTGAATAGAAGTCAGTTTAAAGTTAGCAGATGAATAAGCAGTTTTTGAAAAATGTATCAAGATAATTTTGTTTCTGGATTCTCTTTTGAAAATTCACTATTGTTGAAGTGTCTGTGTAGGAACAAACTTTATAGACTTACTTGTATACAGCTGGGACTGAATTTATGGGCTGCCCTTCTAACTTGCTAAAAAGCTGAAGATTGACAGCTGCTTTCATACTGCATTATCTAGCTTGGCTTTTAACTCCAAGAGAATTGTGTTCACAAATTGATGCTCTGTTCCTTTGGGGTTGGTATAGAAGCATTAAATTGTACTGAAATATTCATATGTGAGTGCATTTAGCTGAAAGCAATTGATGTTTTGTTCCCAAGAGGACAGAGAGAAATGCTGTATGGACCTGTAGTCCAGAAAACACCCTAAGCATGCTTCTTAAAGGTAATTACATGGCCTGGATGATTAAAGCCCACACAGTCAAGTTTAAAATGACAAAGAAGAAGTTGTAGAATTTATAAACTGTGGTTTGTATATATAAACTATTTGGTTGTACAATAGTTAAAAACTTAATTGCCAAAAAACTAGGAGTTTTAATTATATCTTTGGTTTGTCTTCTCAGCTAATTTTTACTAGACTGATTTCTCTAAACATTTATTCCAGAGGTCCAATATCAGTGAAGTTCTTTATCCATTATCATTTTATTATATAAAGTTAAAAATTGTAAGTTTCAGAGAGAGTATTGAATTCTTTTTTACATATATATGGTAACTGTTTAAAAGCATGCCACTAATAATGATAAATTGACATGTCTTGTAGATAGTGAATCTAATTTAACAGCTGACATGAAAATCAATGAGAGTAGAAAGCAGATCTTTGTTGTAGCTGTGTTGGTGTGGTAACTTGAAAGAAATAAAACTATTCTAAATTTCTATTCTTATTCTGTGTAGTTTTTTATATTTTTTCGTATAAAAAATAATATATTTTCTCATTATATGATGGGCACATGAATGTCAAAGAACATGAGGCACTGTACTAGAAAATGTTGATTCAATGGATAATTGGTCATTTAGCGTATGTAATTCAGTACTGTGTTCACTTCAAGGCCAAAGATACAAGCACTAAGGTGTAGAGAAGAAGAGTTTAATAACATCATTTAACTATATATTAATATTAACCAAATTTAGTCTGAAAGGAAATTTGGGAAATAGTATTTGGGGCAGGAGGGTATACTCCACTTCCTTAAAGTGAGATTATTTTAGAGGATCTTAGGTTGCATAGTAAATTTATTTTTAACTGGCATTACTATTTTCCATATTACAAGTTCTACTCCAATTCTTATAATTTTAGAAGGTGCTTCAATGAGTTTTTCATAAGTCTTTGGTCTGAACTTCACAACTCAGATAGCTTTCTCTTAAATAAACATTTTGAGGGCTGGGTGCGGAGGCTCACGCCTATAATCCCACCACTTTGGGAGACTGAGGCGGGCGGATCACCCGAGGTTGGGAGTTCAAGACCAGCGTGACCAACATGGAGAAACCCCGTTTCTACTAAAAATACAAAATTAGCTGGGAGTGGTGGCACATGCCTGTAATCCCAGCTACTCAGGAGGCTGAGGCACGAGAATTGCTTGAACCTGGGAGGCGGAGGTTGCAGTGAGCTGAGATCGTGCCATTGCACTCCTGCCTGGGCAACAAGAGTGAAACTCTGTCTCGAAAAAACCAATAATAATAATAATAATTTTGAGAATGATTTTGGATTTCAAGAAAAAAGCTTTGTTTATTTTTTGTTTGTTTGTTTGTTTTTTGAGATGGAGTCTTGCTCTGTCGCTCAGGCCCTGCCTTAGCCTACCTAGTAGCTGGGATTACAGGTGTGCACCACCACACCTGGCTAATTTTTGTATTTTTAGTAGAGACGGGGTTTCACCATGTTGGCCAGGCTGGTCTCAAACTCCTGACCTCGTTGTGATCCGCTCGCCTCGGCCTCCCAAAGTGCTAGGATTACTGGCGTGAGCTGCCGTGCCCAGCCTGGATTTAAAGAAAAATTTTGAAGACAGTACAGTGAATTTCTATAAATTTTGTACCTGGTTTTCCTTATCATTTTAAAATGTATGTTAATAATTTTTAATAATTACCACTAGATTCTAGAATGAAGTTTTTTGAACATGGGAAATTCTGTGACGGTTTCTGTCAGGGTTTCTAGTGGTTTTTTATTGTGGTAAAATACAAAATTTTCCGTTTTAACGATTTTTATTTATTTATTTATTTTGAGATGGAGTCTCACTCTACTGCCCAGGCCGGAGTGCAGTGGTGCCATCTCGGCTCACTGCAACCTCCGCCTCCTGGGTTCAAGCAATTCTCCTGCCTCAGCCTCCCAAGTAGCTGAGACTACAGGCATATGCCACCACGCCTAGCTAATTTTTGAATTTTCAGTAGAAACAGTGTTTCACCATATTGCCAGGCTGATCTCAAACTCCTGGCCTGAAGTGATCCACCCACCTCGTCCTCCCAAAGTGCTGGGATTACAAGTGTGATCCACCACACCCAATTGTTCTAACGATTTTTAAGTGTACAATTAAATGACTTTAATTACATTCACAGTGTGCAACCATCACTACTCTATTTCTGAAAGTTTTAATCACCCCAAATAGAAATCCTATACCCATTAAACAATAACTCCTTATTACGTTCTACCTTGGCCCCTTGTAATTGCTTATCTGTCTCTATGAATTTGCTTATTCTAGATATTTCATAAAGTTGAATCAAACAATTTGTCCTTTTATGATTACTTTTTTCATTTAGCACATTTTTACATTTCATCATGTTGTATCATGTATCAGAACTTAATTCCTTTTTATGGTCCAGTCATCTGTAAACATTTTGCTTATCCATTCATCTGTCAATGGACACTTAGATTGTTTTATTTCACCTTTTAGCTATAGTGAATAATGCTGCTGTGAACATTCACATACAAGTATCTGTTTGAGTCCCTGTTGTCAGTTCTTTTGAATGTATACTTTGGATTGGAATTTTTGAGACATATGGTAGTTCTATGTATAACTTTTTGAGGAACCTTCAAATTGGTTTCCTCTGGTTGCTTTGTAGCTCTCATAAACTTCTTGACATAGAAGTTACGATTAAATGTCAAGAAAGGCTATGTGTAAGCAATGGCCAGCTCTTAGTGATTTGGGAAAAGAGGCAGTTTGGTGAGTGGAAAGAATACTACTTGGAAGTCAGGAGACCTAGGTTCAAGCAGCAGTTCTGTTTCCCAGGGCCTTGATTTTTATCATTGATGAAATAAAGAGATAGCATAGATAATTTCAAAGGTTCCTTACAACTCCAAAATTCTCTTAGAAATATATAATTTAGCATGTTTTGACTTGAATCAATTAAAGAATTTTGCTGGCTGGGCGCAGTGGCTCACATCTGTAATCCCAGTACTTTGGGAGGCCGAGGTGGGTGGATCACGAGGTCAGGAGATCGAGACCATCCTGGCCAACACGGTGAAACCCTGTCTCTACTAAAAATACAAAAAATTAGTTGGGCGTGGTGGCAGGCGCCTGTAGTCCCAGCTACCTGGGAGGCTGAGGCAGGAGAATGGCATGAACCTGGCGGGCGGAGCTTGCAGTGAGCAGATGTCACGCCACTGCGCTCCAGTCTGGGCAACAGAGCAAGACTCTGTCTCAAAAAAAAAAAGAAAAAACTTTTCTGATAAAAAATTTTGATAGTTGACTGGGCGAAGTGGCTCACACCTGTAATCCCAGCACTTTGGGAGGCTGAAGTGGGGGGATCCCGAGGTCAAGAGGTCGAGACCATCCTGAGCAACATGGTGAAACCTTGTCTCTACTAAAAATACAAAAGTTAGCTGGGTGTGGTGGCACACTCCTGTAGTCCCAGCTACTCGGCAGGCTGAGGCAGGAGAATCGCTTGAACCCAGGAGACAGAGGTTGCAGTGAGCTGAGATCACGCCATTGCACTCCAGCCTGGGTGACAGAGCGAGACTTCATCTCAAAAAAAAAATTTGATAGTCAAACGAACTTTTTTTTTTTTTTTTTGAGGCAGAGTCTCACTCTGTTGCCCAGGCTAGAGTGCAGTGGCACGATCTTGGCTCACCGCAAGCTCCGCCTCTCAGGTTCATGCCATTCTCCTGCCTCAGCCTCCCGAGTAGCTGGGACTACAGGGGCCCACCACCACGCCCAGCTAATTTCTTGTATTTTTTAGTAGAGACGGGGTTTCACCGTGTTGGCCAGGATGGTCTCAATCTCCTAACCTCATGATCCGCCCGTCTCAGCCTCCCAAAGTGCTGGGATTGCAGGTGTGAGCCATTGCGCTGGGCCAAATAAACTTTTTTTGAGACAGGGCCTCACTCTGTTACCCAAGCTGGAGTGGAGTGGTGCCATGACATCTCACTGTAGCTTCAACCTCCTGGTGTGTCCAGAATTGGTGGGTTCTTGGTCTCACTGACTTCAAGAATGAAGCCGCAGACCCTTGCGGTGAGTGTTACAGTTCTTAAAGATGGTGTGTCCGGAGTTTGTTCCTTCAGACGTTCAGATGTGTCTGGAGCGTCTTCCTTCTGGTGGGTTCGTTGTCTCACTGTCAGGAGGGAAGCTGCAGCTCTTCGTGGTACTGGTGTTACAGCTCTTACAGGCAGCGCATCTGGAGTTGTTCGTTCTTCCTGGTTGGTTCGTGGTCTCGCTGGCTTCAGGAATGAAGCTGCAGACCTTCGTGGTGAGTGTTACAGCTCCTAGGCAGCATGGACCCAAAGAGTGAGCAGCAGCAAGATTTATTGCAAAGAGCAAAAGAACAGCTTCGGCAGTGTGGAGGGGGACCCAAGTGGGTTGCTGCTGGCTGGCTAGGGCAGCCTGCTTTTATCCCTTATCTGGCCCCACCCACATCCTGCTGATTGGTCCATTTTACAGAGAGCTGATTGGTCCGATTTGACAGAGTGCTGATTGGTACATTTACAATCCTTGAGCTAGACACAGAGTCACAGAGTGCTAGTTAGCTAAATACAGAGTTATGTAGATATAGAGTACCAATTGGTGCGTTTATAAACCTTGAGCTAGACACAGAGTGCTGATTGGTGCATTTACAATCTTTGAGCTAGACACAGAGTCACAGAGTGCTAGTCCTCCAAATCTCCACTAGGTTAGCTAGATACAGAGTACCAATTGGTGTATTCACAAACCCTGAGGTAAACACAGAGTGCTGATTGGTGCACATATGATCCCTCCACTAGATATAAAAGTTCTCCAAGTCCCCATCCAGTTCAGGAGCCCAGCTGGCTTCACCCAGTGGATCCTGCACAAGGGCTGCAGGCAGAGCTGCCCACCAGTCCTGAGCCCCGCCTGCACTCCTCAGTCCTTGGGCTGTAGATGGGACCTGGCACCACGGGGCAGGGGGCGGCGCCTGTAGGGGAGGCTCAGGCCACCCCTGGGAGCCCACTGCAGCAGGAGGAGCTCAGACATGGCGGGCTGCAGGTCGTGAGCCCTGCCTTGCGGGGAGGCAGCCAAACCCAGCAAAAATTTGAGAGCAGCGCGGCAGGCCGGCACTGCTGGGGGACCTGGCACAACCGCCGCAGCTGCTGGCCCGGGTGCTAAGCCCCTCACTGCCCTGGGCCAGTGGTGCCTGCTGGCCACTCCGTGTGTGGGGCCCGCTGAGTGGGCGCCCCGCACGAACTCACACTGGCCCTGGAGTGCAGCGCGCAGCCCTGGTTCCCGTCCAGGCCTCTCCCTCCACACCTCCCGGCCAGCAGAGGGAGGGGGCTCCGGCCTCAGCCAGCCCAGAGAGGGGCTCCGACGGTGCTGCGGCAGACTGAAGGGCCCCTCAAGCACCCTCAGAGTGGACTCTGAGGCGAGGAGGTGCTGCGAGTGAGGGCTGCTAGCACTTTGTCACCTATCACTGGGCTCAAGTGATGCTCCTGCTTCAGCCTCCCAAGTAGCTGGGATCACAGGTGTGTCCCACCACGCCCAGCTAATTTGTTTTTTTGTAGAGATGGGGTCTTGCTGTGTTGCCTAGGCTGGTCTCAAACTCCTGGCCTCAAGCGACCCTCCCACCTCGACCTCCCAAAGTGCTAGGATTACAGGCATGAGCCAGGGCACCCAGCCTTCAAATAAAGTTTTTATTTGACCTGCTAAAATGCAAAGCTTTGTAATAGACTTGATTACATGTTCAAGTATTTTGATGTCATATACACAAATATTTCAATGTAAATTAACTGTCTGAATAGTTTTAGGTAAACATATAATACTATACTTAGCTTTTCATAATTTCAGGTACACTTAAAGTGTATTTTCCCACAATGGAAAAGCTCTGAACTGGTATAGAAGCAAATTAAGTAAATGCAAAGCATTTAATTATAAAATAAATATCAAAATTATATTTAATTTATTATTATTAATATTTTTAGAGATGGGGTCTTATTCTGTTGCTCAGGCTGGAGTATGGCAGCATGACCATAGTTCACTGCAGCCTCAAATTTCTGATCTCAAGAAATCCTCCTGCCTCAGCTTCCCAAATAATTGGGATTATAGGCGTGAGCCTCTGAGCACAGCTGAAGTTATATTTTAATGTGAAACTATTCTCTTAAGGAAAACAAAAACTTGTTTCAGGTCCTGTACATCTTGCACAATTGAAATCTGCAATTAAAAAACATTACTAAGACGCCAAAGGTTGAAATTTCACTTTTTTTCTGGTTTACATTTACATTTTTGAATTGCATTTAACAATATAGTTAATGTCCTTGTTTTAAAAAAATTCTTTTAACCTTGTATTGAGCAACTGGGTTATTAAATTTACATTTTGAACAAGATATGAGGTACATAATGGAAGTGTATGCTAGTGATATACATCCCACCTGCTTTGGACATATTAGACTAGAGGTGAAGAAGACATTTACTTAGTTCCCTGTACCTCCTGGGAGAAAAGATAGACTGGTTAAAAGAATATGGAGGACCTTATATCTAAGAATTAATTTGAATTTAAGATTTCAAAGAATCTTTGGCTACATATTCTCTTACTAAAAAGAAACAATTCCATCTACTGAGCCATGGAATCTCCATTCATGTGAAAAATCTTCAGAGGCTAGATGAGGGCCCCTGCTTTTCTTCAAATGCATTTTCTGGCTTTGCCTCTAGACATTTCCCTTTAGCAGTTATTTTGAACCAGATATTGACTTCATTGAAAGCCAAGTCAAAATCTTTAGCTGAAAAGTATTAGTTTTCAGTGCAGGTTACATAAATTAAAGAAACAACAACAACAGCAACAAAAATAATTTCAGTGCCTTGCCTTTTTTGTGAGTCAGTCTCCTTGAAGGGCTTCCAGCTGGTGCATGTGGGTGGTGGGTGTGCATTAGAGGCTTTCTAATTGACGTGCAAGTGGTTGATAGAGCAATAAATCTAAACAGTGTAGCTTGTCATTATTCATGATAAGGAGACCCAGAGCTAACGTACAAACTGATACTTTTAGTAACATGGAGTAAAAGCTAATGTTAGTTAAAATTGACAATACTTTATATATATATTTATATATACAAACTTCAGTTGGCTCTTCACCAGGTCTCATCTTGTTTTAGGGATTTTTCTTTAAGATAAATATACTTCATGGAGTTTTAACAGATTGGTAACTTCAGCTAAAGCATATTACCAATATAGTAATAATACTGAGTCATATGTGGTAGAGAAAAAGTGCTGAATTTAGAGTCAGCCTAGGTTAAGAAGCCTGCTTTTTGAGAGTAGAATGGTGGCTTCCAGGGGCTGGGAGGTGGGGGAAATGGGGAGATGCTGGTCAAAGGATACAAAATTTCAGTTATCCTGGATGAATAAATTCTGGGGATCTATTGTACAGAATGGTGACTATAGTTAATAAGAGTGGATTAAATATTTAAGATTTGCTAAGAGGGTAAATCTTAAGTGTTCTCACCACAAAAAGTAACTGATATGATAGATACGTTAATTAGCCTGATTGTGGTAATTATTTCATAATGGCTACCTATATCAAAACATCACATTGTATACTTTAAATATACATAATTTTTATGTGTCAGATATACCTCAGTAAAGCTGGGGAGGGAGAACCTGCCTTTTACTAGGTGTGTATACTTTTGGACAACTCAGCAAGCCTGCCTGAGCCTCTGCTTTCTCTTCTATAAAATAGGAATCATTTCTACCCTATAGAGTTGTTACAGTTAAGTGAGGTCATGTGTATAAAGTACAGCATAGTTACTGGCGTAACATAGACAGTACATGTAGCTGTGATGACTAGTGTGCTGTCTTGAATTCTAATAAAACAGGAGCTAATCTTAGTACAGCGGCATTGTCTGATGGATGGGATATAATTTGAGCTTTAAACCAAGAGTATGGGTAAAATCTTCCCTTCATGTGAAACTCAGTTTAGCCAGAATCCTACCTGAGAATTTCATAATACAGGCAGAGAGCTGTTTGAGAAAAGGGCCACAGATAGTTTTGCTTTGAATTTTGGGGCCTCTTCCAAAAAACGAAGAGACTTAAACAGGATTTGGCAAACGAAATAGTTTGGCCTTTTAAGTGAGCAGCAGGATGAAATATAGCAATATTAATGCACAGGAGGCTCCAATAATTAGAAAATATAGTTTGGTTAATCTACTTCCCAAAGACACATTCATTATTTGCTATGATAAATTCATTTAACTCCTAACCTGGCATTTGTTATGTATATGTATATGTGTATTATGTTTTAGCTATAACAGTTGCTGTTTAAGGTTATGGCTGTGTAGTCTATTGAGGAAAGAAGGTTAAGAAAGCATTTGCCATACTGTAAAACTCTTGTCCTGGTTGAGGAAGTCTTAGGGGTATTGTTTTTTTGAGCACACATAACATTGGATCTCTGAACTCTAGATAGAACCACTTACATGATGTGTTTACATTTTTATTTATTTAAAGAAATGTAATTTTTCATGTTCCTTCCCTACCTCTATCTAGAAAGGAACACTTTTGGCAGAAAAGAAGTTTAAAACCTGATTTTTTAAGAGAGGAAACAATATTGGCATGGTATTTGTGCTCTGAATGCTCCAGATTTAACCACCCTACTCGTATTCATATTTCATATAAACAAAAAGTAAACGTTTAAATCTCTCCATTCTGCTTTGTTTAAAGTAAAGCAGATCTGAAGTTGCTGTAGGCAGAATACTGTTCCAATTCCAGAAAAATGTGAATTTATGAGTTTATATCATAAACTCACATAATTTCAACTTCATATGTATTATATTTTTAATATGATCAACTTGATATGTCTTAGTACCTGCATCTGGGATATGTATCCTTGCACAAAGATTGTGTTAGAAATCTGTAAAGAAATCACCCCAGCTTCCTAGGCAAGCACTGGCTAGGAAGCTGGGCAGAAATTCTAACTTTATGGTCAGTACTAAATTATAAGAAGAAACTAACAGCTATCAAAGAAAATTTTCCCCAGTACACTCCCCTGGAAGAATTGTATCAAGTTAGTAACAACTTTCTTGACTATAGATATATAGATAGTAATAGTTACCATTTTAAAGTGAAATTTATGACAGTTGGCTGTCTCCTTTTCTGTTTAGAACTATTAACGTTAAAAATGCCTTCTAGTTTAGAGATTTGGTGATCATTTTAGAAATAATAGCATTATAGAAATATTTTGAGTACTTTATGTGCACCTCATTTTCATCATCACAACAATCCTATTAGCTGCAGGTATTTGTCTCCATTTTAGACATAACGGCAATTGAGCCTTTGAGAGATTGAATAACTTGCTCAAGAATGCAGATTGGTAAGTGGGAGGGTCAGGATCTGAACCCAGCTCTTATTTATTTAACTGTAACAATTGAATAACGTAGTGGTTTATTTTACCTTCTCATTTTCAACTTTCTTGAGTTGAGATCTGAGCTTACTAATTTTCCATCATCCTTGTTTTCCAATATGCATTTGAGGTTATAAATCTTTCTAAGTAATGGCCAGGCATAGTGGCTCATGCCTGTAATCCCAGCACTTTGGGAGGCCGAGGCGGGTGGATCACCTGAGGTCAGGAGTTCGAGACCAGCCTGGCCAACATGGCAAAACCCCATCTCTACTAAAAATATAAAAATTAGCCGGGCGAGGTGGCACGTTCCTGTAATCCCAGCTACTCGGGAAGCTAAGGCACAAAAATCGAATCCAGGAGGTGGAGGTTGCAGTGAGCCGAGATCGTGCCACTGCACTCCAGCCTGGGCAACAGAGTAAGACTCCGTCTCAAAATCAATCAGTCACTCTTTCTAAATACCACTCTAGCTGCATCCCACATGTTCTGATATACCCTCCCTTTTTTGGTGTTTTGTTCCATGTATTTTTAAATTTCCATTTTAATTTTTCTGACTCACATAATTTAGATACTTTTTACATCTTTTTTAGAATTGTGAGTTTTTGAGGAAATATTTTTCAGGTCTATCTAGAGTTTTAAGAGATAAATATAAGTTACTGGAGAACAAAATTTGATAGAGAGTTGCTTTTTCAGAGTGTAAACTCATCATATTAAACCAGTAGTTTTAATCCGCTTTTGTTTTTCCTATAATGGGCCATACTACCTGAAATTTGATAGATTTTTGTCATCTATTTGTGACTGTCTATATTGGCTACTCTCTTGTTTAATCTTGCTGCCTCTAATGCTAGTCTTCAGCTCTGCCACACTGCTGACTTTTCTTTTTGGTTCACGTTCTCATTGAGCATAAAATAACATGTAAATGGTCTTGTTCTGAGCCAATAGAAGCAACACAAACACATAAGACATTGCCATTCTATCTTTAGATGTGTTGTCAGACCATGGTCCACAGTTCCCTAGTGGAGTTTACAAGAAGGCTCTTTAGTTTGTTCTATGATTATTTTGGATTTGTGCTGCCCACATGATAACCACTAAGCCACATGTGATTATTGGGTACTTGAAATATAGTTAGTCTGACCTGAGATTACATTATTAAAATTAATTTTACCTGTTTCTTTTTACTTTAATATGGTCATTAGAAAATTTAACATTAAATATATGGCTTACAAGATATGTAAGTATAGATATATCGAATAACTCTGTTTGGGGCTTAACAGTGATGTGCGAAAATGCAGTGTAACAGAGGACATTTTTCCCCTTAGCTTCTACACGAAATTCTGGAAAAGCAGAGCTCAGATAATACATCTTAGAATTCCAGGTTTGGGCACGTGTTTTGGGTAAAGCAGGAATGATGTTCGTATATACTTACTTTCTGAAGAAAGCAGCCAAAAACCCAATCATCCACCAGAGAACACTAGCCATGTTGAATCCACAGGTTGGTCAAATTTCTATAACAGTCTAAAGATTTCATTCCAATCATCCCTCTAATTCTCAGACATGCAGTTTTATCATTAATCCAGGACCATTAAAACCTGCTTTAAAAGCTTGTTTTGTCTAAAGGACTAAGGGAGCAGGAAAAGATGGGGATAGATGGCAAAAGTGGGCCCCTGTTTGACGGAAGGTTAGGATTAGGGTTAGGGTTAGGATTAGGGTTATACTGTCCCCTAATCTGCTTTCTGCTCCTAATGGCTTTTCCATTTCTCAGTGGCAGGTAGGAAAGTGAGGGGCTGATGAGGGACTGTAGCTCTATCACACCTCTTTTCCATTTTCCTTTATTGGATTACAGATTTTTGTGACCTTGCCATAGCCTGTAATTATTAGACTGTGAGCTTCTTGAGGACAGGACACAGAGAATTAGTCATCTTTATATTACCTGTAAGGTACAGTAAGAACATCGACAACAGTAAAATCAGTTACCCAGTGCTGCTCAACTCTTTCCTGTTATGGTACACTTAGACAGTTGTAGTATTTGTACCACGGGATTCTGGCCACCCAGTACTTCTAGTCCACACAACTCTTTTGTAAGTACTCCTGTCTCAAGTTACTTTACTGCCATCTGTTGGAAAGTTACTGTAATAAAAATACACGGCTATAGTGACTGTTATGAGTGGTGCCCTCCTTTTGAGTTATTCAGTGTGCAGCCTGCTCAGCTGTACATGGTAGTCCTGAGACTACCCCAGGAGCCCACCTGGCCACCTAGTGGGCTGAGAAAATAAATACTTGAATCTCAACCCATGAGTGACACATCAAGGTTTCTTGGGAAATCTGATACTATGCTAAGGACTGGAGCCTCAACAGTAACCCTATAAAGCAGGAGTTCTTATAATTCCAGTGTTTTGGATGAGCAATCTGAGGCATAGAGAGGTTAAATGAATGGCCCATGGTCATGCAGCTATCAGATGGCAGAACTGGGATCTGAATGGAGGCAATGAGGCTACAGAACCTAGGTTCTTAACCACAGTGATACGGTAAACCTGTTAAACCGCATCAGATGCAGCAGTATCTCAGTCCTGCTTCCCTTTCTATCTCAGCCCACTGTAACTAGTTTAGACCTCAGCCCCTGAGTTCTTTGAGTGAGTCTATAGGTTTTGGCAAAGGAAGAGGTATTTGTGGTTTTTTTCTGCCAGTCATTGTTTGTGTTAAGGTTAAGTGCTATCCCTTCTCTATATTTCAGAATAAACTCTGGTCCTCTTCCCATCCTGTGGCTTTACTTCTCCACACAGTCCCTGTTCTTGGCATCACAGAGTGATCAACACAGACTGCTATCAGCCACCTGGGTTGATCCATTCTCTTCTAAATTCTCACTCTTGTAGATTCTAAAGCCACGAGGCCTATCTCTAGGACTATCCCTCCTTTCTGTTTCTGTTCGTTCCTTTAATCCCCTCAGTCCCCTGCCACACCTTGTATAACCCTTAATTGCTGTACTCCCTGGCAACATCTCTCACTTTCTCTCCGAGTTATCTTACTATCTGATTTAAAAGGAAAGTGCCTCAGGGAAGGGATTGTCTTGTTATGTTGTGAAGCAGTATCTGACGTGCCCCATAAATTAGCATCTGAGTTTTGTATATACTAATTATTATTATTATTGAAATACAAAAATGCTTTCTGAACCATGAGGAATTAGACTAAGATATTAGTCTAATTGCCTGTAGATGTTTTTTAAAAAGAAGGAAAAAAGCCTCTCTTCCTGCCTGAGAGAGCTATCAGCCTCAGAGCAGCAGCCAAAATCCCTGGACTTGTTCTGGGTTATAGTCTCAGTGCTGTTATGTTTATTCAGAGGACCATGTTTGCAAGACAGTAAAATAAAGCCCTGTTGGTCATGTGGATCCATTTGGACTATTTATTGTGATCAGAAAGGTAGAAATGGCCCTGGAGCACCTGCCTTCAGCGTGTTTTGGCCCAGAATCTCTTATTTCCTTAGTGACATTTACAGGTAAAGTCAATGGAGTTCATTTTTGGGGACACAGTGGGTTTTAAGTAATTTTCATTTGTATTATATTTATGTTTACTGCCAGAGTGAATCAACATTTTCATTAGCATTTTATAATGCACATTAGCATTTTATAATACAGTAGGACTTGAATTTACTGTAGACGTGTATGACAGAAAGACTCATTTACAGGACGATCGGTCTTTTCCAGTGCTTACTTTGAGAATATACCTAGAAGAATGGTATCTAGCTAAATAGCTTGCTTTAAAAATCTTTATGTTAGAATTTGTTTGCCGGGTTTTTCTGAATATGAACGTTAGTATATTTTGATTAACAATTTAACAAATGTCCCTTCATGAATGAAATGCTAGTCAGAATAAACTGAGGTGACCTTAAAATTATCTATTGAAGGCTGGGCGCGGTGGCTCATGCTGGTAATCCCAGCACTTTGGGAGGCCGAGGTGGGCAGATCACAAGGTCAGGAGTTCGAGACCAGCCTGGCCAACATAGTGAAAACCCATCTCTACCAAAAATACAAAAATCAACCGGGTGGGGTGGCATACACCTGTAGTCCCAGCTGCTCAGGAGGCTGAGGCGGGAGAATCGCTTGAACCTAGGAGGTGGAAGTTGCAGTGAGCCAAGACTACGCCATTGCACTCCAGCCTGGGTGACAGAGTGAGACTCCGTCTCAAAAAAAAAAAAACAAAAAAACTATTGAATTACTTGTAAATCTTAAGTAGAAAGTAGTAGAAGAGGTTTACTACTTATGCTAGTGTCCATGTGTGAGAGACAGTATGATGTCAGGGCCTTATTGCATTGTCCGACTGTGTAGGATCACAATTGACACACTGGATGCATTCAAGGTAGAATCACAGAGCATGCAATTGCTTTTTAATCCTCATCCATACTTTCTGCAGCATTCCTCCCCACCCTAAGACACAGTCTTACCCCAAATTGTTCTTCAGGCTTTTGGTAACTATAGAACAAGTTGATTAAAAATACAAGCTCATCTCATTTTTAGATAATTAACTCACTTTGGGGACTAGATTGGTTCCATTTCCAGGTTACATGGTGCTGCTCTAGGAGCAGTTGGACACTTTATGCTTGTAAAGATCAGGCCTAGGGAGTACTGCAGGGGGCTGGACAGTTCTAAGATTCAGGCTGCCAAAGAGCTGAGGGATTACCTATTAAGTGGTTCTCCAGCTCTGGCTATACATCAGAGTATCCTGGGGAGCTTTCTTTACAAGCACCAGTGCTGGAGCTGTACCTCTTCTGTTTACAACTGGAAAAAGTAAGGCCCTGAATTGACTTGTATGTGGTCATATACACTTCGGTGCTATGAAAAATCATAACATTAGGAGGCAATAACATTATTTCCAGATCCTAGTTGAAATGCTCTCTTATTTTGGATTGAGCAATTGTTAAATGAGATCATAAGCAGTGCAGAAAACAAGGTGGGACCACCTTGACACTGTCATTGGCTTTTGCAGTATCTGCCCAATAAGAAAACTAAGTATAACAAAACCACCTTCAGTGCCTTCCACATATTATTCATATCGAGGAGAGACTTTACTGTCAGTTGTGACAAAACCTTAGTGTCAGTCTGGTTACATGGTAGTTATACCTCCTACCCAGGCCAGGACTTGTTTGTTCATTTTTTGTGTGGGAAAAGGTTTTCAATTGAAGCTTTAGTTATACCTGGTAAACAAAATGAAGCAGGTAAGCTCTTCTAATTAAGCACTTATTAAAGTGCTTAAAAATTTTCATAATGGAAATGTGTTTTTATTTTCAAACATAGGTACTGTAAAAATTTTAGATAAGGAGACAGAACAGTGTCAGTCTTTCCCTTTGTAATTATTGAGGGCAGAGGGGCAGGAAGAGGTACAAATATCAACATTTACCGAAAAACTATGGTATTGGAGGCCTTTTTGCTAGGCTCTGGAAACACAAAGGTTCAGCCCATGCCTTTGAGAAGTTTGTTATTTTTTATTCAGAGAGAACGTGTGTGTGTGTGTGTGTGTGTGTGTGTGTGTGTGTGTTTAAAATCTCTTGATAGTGATTTGTATTTCTGGTTTTTCTAAATACAAAGTTTAGTAAACATATCTTTATTACCATTTTAACAATTATCTTTTTGTGATAAGGCGAACAATTAAGCCAAACAACTAAGTCAAAATTTATTTTAATATATTTGAGTATATGTGTTTATATGTTAATATACAATGTGTGTATGTTGTTAATTGTTAATGGGTATGTACAGCATGTATGGGTTGTGCAGTGATTTTCAAGTGAGTGCCACAGATGAAAAATGCTACCTTACAGGTAATTGTGAGATTGAGACACTTGATGTAAAATGCTTAACACTGTGTCTGGCACATAGTAAATGTTCAGTAGTCCTCATTATCCACATATTTATTATACCACCACTGCTATAGAAATTCACAGGAAAAAGAGAACTGTAGGTTAAGGAGATCAGAGAAAAAGGAAAGCATAATTTAAGCAATACATTTTGCCTCTGTTTTATTTAACATGACTTTTGCCTAAGACTTAAACTGCTAATAGCAAACACTTTGGAAAGTATTATATAACATAAATACGTATTAATAACGTGAACTCTTTTATTTCAGGAACTTTATATTGCTGTTGGAATATCTGGAGCCATCCAACATTTAGCTGGGATGAAAGACAGCAAGGTAATTATACATCAGTGATGCTAAAAGAAAACGTTTCCGCATTTTAGGATTTGGCTTACCTTGTATGTTTCCATGTAGTTACAGTGCATGTAGTCAAGCCATTCACACTAATATAGATCTGGGAACCAAAAGAAATAAAAGCTACCGTTCACTGCCTTAAAAATTATTGGTCACAGAGGCAGTGCTGTGTCATGGAAAGAGGCCTGAACCTGAGTTATAGCTCCACTGCTAACTTAATGCATGATGAGTGCTGTCTGCAAACTCAGTTTCTTTGTCTACTAAATGTGGGTATTGAATGACAATTACTAAGGTGCCCTTCAGCTGTGACAATCTGTGGATAGAAAATGTGAGGCTTAAACAATTTGATGAGGTTCTGAACGTCTAACTTATTTTTGAGGTTTTGATCCCTGATTCTCTCTCTGTCTGCTTCACTTTGGTCCTCTAACCGTCACAATCTCATATATCAGCAGGGCCCCTGTTCTTGGGTTGTTATCAAAGTATAACCAACACATTTTGGGTTGGAGCATCAGGCCATCTTAATATCTCAGTATCTCAGTAATTATCAAAAGTACAATAAGTATGGGGCTGGGCGTGGTAGCTCATGCCTGTAATCCCAGCACTTTGGGAGAACAAGGTGGGCAGATCATGAGGTCAGGAGATTGAGACCATCTTGGCTAACACGGTGAAACCTAATCTCTACTAACATGGTGAAACCTAGTCTCTACTAAAAATACAAAAAAAAAAAAAAAAAAAAATTAGCCAGATGTGGTGGAGGGCGCCTGTAGTCCCAGCTACTCGGGAGGCTGAGGCAGGAGAATGGTGTGAACCTGGGAGGCAGAGCTTGCAGTGAGCCGAGATTGCGCCACTGCACTCCAGCCTGGGCAACAGAGCGAGACTCCGTCTCAAAAAAAAAAAAGTCAAGTGTTTCCTTCCTCTACTTATTGCCCTTTTTTTTTTGACACGGAGTCTTGCTGTGTTGCCCAGGCTGATGTCGCCCAGGCTGGAGTGCAGTGGCCTGATCTTGGCTCACTGCTAGCTCCGCCTCCTGGGTTCATGCCATTCTCCTGCCTCAGCCTCCCAAGTAGCTGGGACTACAGGCGCCCACCACCACACCTGGCTAAATTTTTTGTATTTTTAGTAGAGACAGGGTTTCACCGTGTTAGCAAGGATGGTCTCAATCCCCTGACCTCGTGATCCACCCACTTCAGCCTCCCAAAGTGCTGGGATTACAGGCGTTAGCCACTGTGCCTGGCCAGGAAACACTTGATTTTAACTTGCTACTTGGACTACTCTGGAAGTCCTGTGTAATGACTCTGAACATATATTTCAGAATATGACACATTAATTCATGCATAATAATGTATGGTTTGAATTATGAACTTGTCTTTCATGAAGTCAGAGATGCCTCTGACATTCCTGCATTTATCCATTCAGATGGAAGCTTGATATAAAAGATAATAAAACTTTTAACAGGCTTAACTTCTTCTAACTTGAAATGCATGCACTACCTCTTTGTAGCTTCTAAATGAACTGGCCCAAAACCAGTCAGATTTTACAGTTGGATGGTAAGTTTCTTTACTGAGCTATGAAAACAGCAGTGCCAATAGGGAAAATGTGATTGCTGCATTAAGAAAAAATAAATAAAAAGAAAGAAATTCCAGCATCAGCAGCCTTAAAGTATATTTTTAGCCAGCCCAGTTCAGACATAGCTAGAATTCTGCTTCTCTAAAAATAAAAGATTCTGCCTGTCAAGAAGATACCAGTGAAAATTCTCACCCCACGCCAACAGGGCTGGATTGTGGGAAAGACACTAGGTAGTGTACGTCAGAGCAAATAGGGAACAGTTGAAGTAAGGAGACTGGTGTTGGGGGTCAGCCAAGACTTTGTATCTCCATCTAGTCAACAAATGTTTATTAAGATCGTTCCTTATACTAGAAGCTGGGAATGCTTAAATGAAAAAGGCATAGCCCTTGTTGTCACTGTCCCGTCCTGTTGTCTGTGTCGTCCGCTGTTGTCATAGCCCCATTATCTGCATAGGAGACAGTCTTTAGTTATATTGGTTTTAAGTTCTAAAATGGGATATTAGAATGGTTTAAATCTGACAGCTGCATTCCCTACAAGCTGCAATTTTAATTAGAATTCTGGTTTAGTTGAAGGAATTCAAGATTTGATTGTTAAATCAAATGAATCTAATGAAAGCAATTTCTGAACTAATATATAGTAATATGGTTGAGGCCACGTGCGGTGGCTCACGCCTGTAATCCCAGCACTTTGGGAGGCCGAGGTGGGCAGAGCACCTGAGGTCAGCAGATTGAGACCATCCTGGCTAACAAGATGAAACCCCGTTTCTACTAAAAATACAAAAAATTAGCTGGGCGTGGTGGCAGGCACCTGTAGTCCCAGCTACTCGGGAGGCTGAAGCAGGAGAATGGTGTGAACCCGGGAGGCGGAGCTTGCAGTGAGCCGAGATTGCGCCACTGCACTCCAGCCTGGGCGACAGAACAGGACTCTGTCTCAAAAAAAAAAAAAAAAAAAAAAAAATAATAATAATAATATGGTTGAATACAATCTATGCGTTTCAAAGCTCTGTAAGAAGGAAGAACTTGAGCTTGCAAGGAGCTATTGAGAGAGCTTTGGATACGAGCAAGACTTTATCATAGTTCTTTACAATTGATTATTTAGAAATACTATTTTAATAATCCGAAGAACAATAACCAGCCCACATCTTTTTTGTTAAATACTGTAGTGGTTCCTTGCCTACAGTTATATGCTCTCTCTCTAAAAATAACTTTTAAGGCAGGCATGGTGGCTCAGTGTCATTCTAGCACTTTGGGAGGCCAAGGCAGGAGGATCATTTGAGCCCAGGAGTTGGAGACTGGCCTAGGCAACATAGTGAGAACCCCATCTCTCCAAAAAATAAAATAATTATCTGAGCATGGTGGTACACCCCTGTGGTCCCAGCTACTCAGGAGGTTGAGGTGGGAGGATCACTTGAGCCCAGGAGATCAAGGCTTCTGTGAGCTGATTGTACAACTGCACTCCAGCCTGAGCAACACAATGAGACTCTGTCTCAAAGTAATAATGAAAATAACAATTGTTACATAGTACAATGAAGAAAGCTTATGGATGATTAAACTCCCAGATGTCTAAGTGGCCTCTAGGAGAATAATTTACCATCAATAACTAAACAAATCTCTGCTTATTGCCATGAAGCAGGTTACACATTCCCAAAAGACAAACACGTCAATGCAAATCAACATCTGCTATTCAAAATGTTTGTTCTTGTGCCTTTGAATTTGAGGCTCATGTTTGAAATTTGTTTATTGTCTCTGACCATGCGTCTTAATGTGTGTAGCATGTTTCTCTGGATTAGCAGTTACCTGGACTATACCATGTTCCAATCTTAGACATTCTGGCATATTCTGCACATCTCTCTGAGGAACCCCTCTAAGGGAAATACACAGATGTTGGATATCATGTAGCCTGTATTTTGAGTCATGCTACATCAAAATACTTAATGTGTTTTTTAATACCAGCTGTTTTCACCACATACAGTGCCAGGTAGGTAGAAACTTAATTTTACTTCTAGAGATTTGAATTATTTTTAATCCACAGTCTTATCCTCCTGCCTCCACCTCCCAAAGTGCTGGGATTATAAGTATGAGTTACCACGCCTGGCCTGCATTTAAGAATATTTTTATAGCAAATAAGAGAAATGTTTGATAGCTTTTATAAGAGATAGAAGTAATTTGCTTGTTTTATTAATCTATTTGCTATGTACATAAGGACTTAAAGCTGTTTAACGTCCCTTAATAACAGGCTGACAAGATAGTTTAGCTTTCATATTGTTAGAATATCCCAGAATAATTTTATTTATTTTTATTTTTATTTTTGTTGAGACAGAGTCTCACTGCTGGAGTGCAGTGGCACGATCTCTGCTCACTGCAACCTCTGTCTCCCGGGTTCAAACAAGTCTCCTGCCTCAGTCTCCCAAGTAGTTGGGATTACAGGCACACGCCACCATGCCTGGCTAATGTTTGTATTTTTAGTAGAGACGGGTTTTACCATGTTGGCCAGGCTAGTCTCGAACTCCTGACCTCAGGTGATTCGCCCATCCTGGCATCCCAAAGTGCTGGGATTACAGGCGTGAGCCACTGTACCTATCCTCCAGAATAATAATTTTTAAATAATAAATGAAGGACAAAATAGTTTGCACTACAAAGGCTGTGGATTTGGGTATGGATTTGTTACTTTTTCACCTAGAATCAGTTTTTTTTTGGTAAGTCAAAAGAAGAACTTTAAAGAAAAAATGATTTTAAATCTTTAGTACTGAGATGGGCTAGTTGTGGGTAAGAGAGAATTTTATTACATTCCAACCCAGAAATTTCTGATAAACTTACAATATTGACACAGATGCATCAAATCCTATTTTTAGACATTTTAAGAATGTTAATATATTGTAAGGGAAGTTAAAATGGAACTATCAGTCTGTGTAGAATGTTTTCTTGGTAAAAGTCAAAACTCTTTGTTTTTATTTCACAGACAATTGTGGCTATTAATAAAGACCCAGAAGCTCCAATTTTCCAAGTGGCAGATTATGGAATAGTTGCAGATTTATTTAAGGTAAGCTGCTATTATCTGGATTGTCATCCGAGAAACTCTTAGAATTGGTCAGGGACGAAGCTATTAAAAGAAAACATCATGTGTTTGTGTGTCTATGTTTATATATATACTGTTAATATATGTACACAATTTTGACCTACTTAAAGGTTAAGTTGCTCTAAGATTAGATATGTGTTGTTTATATAGAGCATTATAACTTTGCTTTTAAAAAAGAGTCCAAATTGTCTTTAAAATATCCACATGGCGGCCGGGCGCCGTGGCTTACACCTGTAATCCCAGCACTTTGGGAGACCAAGGCAGGTGGATCACGAGGTCAGGAGATCGAGACCATCCTGGCTAACACGGTGAAACCCCATCTCTACTAAAAAATACAAAAATTTAGCCAGGTGTGGTAACGGGCACCTGTAGTCCCAGCTACTCGGGAGGCTGAGGCAGGAGAATGGCGTAAACCCAGGAGGCAGAGCTTGCAGTGAGCAGAGATTGTGCCACTGCACTCCAGCCTGGGTGACAGAGTGAGACTCTGTCTCAAAAAAAAAAAAAAAATACTCACATGGTTTTTGGCATCTCATGTGCTAAGTTAATGCACAATGTGAAGTGATTCAAGTAATTTATAACCTAGAATCATATTTGGCAGGTACCCTAAAGAAATTAACATCAAACCCCCTTATTCAGGAATTTGCCAAGAATGCTAGAGCTTTTCAGGGTAGAGTAGGCACTCATATCCAGCTTATCTGACTCAATAAGAATGCTCTGCTTGCTGTGTTTGTGGGTTAATGGCCTTCCTTAGCTGATGAGTGTAGGGAGAGCACTTATTTCCCACTCCTCACACTCCACTTTTGAGTGTTCCTTCTCTCTTGCCGTTAACTCCATATTTGACCTTCCCATGAGAAAAATTACTTTCATGATATTAATTAGTGAATTACAGATGATGAGCACTTGATACTCATTTGGCCACATTTAAAGGTCATGGCCTGGTCTCTTTTCCCTGGGTCTGCCTACACGTTTCTAGGTTATCTTATGCAGAAATCACTCATGCAGGAATTGACACTCTGAAAATATAATCCAACCCTAGGAGAAGTGGGTTTGCTGGGGTAAGGAACCCCTCACGTAGAACCACAGTGAGGGGCTATGGGCCTCATGGAGAGGCTGTAGCCTGAGAACAGAGCTACAGGTGGTCCCATCAGCAAGAGGATTGGCCTATTTCCGTGACTTCACCAGCACTGCACATGATCTAGAGGAACTAGTGACAGTGCTTGGAGAGCACATTTGTATTTTGAAGTATATGTTCATGCTCAGTGAAGGATGGAAATAGGACCCTGGAGCCAATTACTCCATGATGGCTCAGACTGCATGCAAAGACTAGGATGGGGCTCTTGCTCTGGCTCAGTGTTGGGCATACTTCCCCTCAGAAGGCCCCTGCCGTAGAGCTTAGATCTTGTCTTGGGAAAAACATTACCCCTCTTCAGTAACCCTGAAGCTCTGTATCTGGTATTTGGGGTTCAGGTAGGTCATCTGCTCGTGTTGCCTGGCCCAAGTGTGTAAGAACAAACAGTAAGGTCAGTTATTTTCCCACTAAGATGTTCCAGTGGGAAGGGGAGCTGATATGAAAAAGAGAATTTTTTTTCTCTGTATAATGATAACTTTGTTCAAGTAGTAAGAATTCAGTTCCTTACTATTGGTATGAATAGAGGGGTAAATATTCTTTTTATTTAAAAGCAAAATTAAATACTTTCTGAACCTTATCCATGTTTGCAAGTAGATGTCTACTGTATTGCCTTTTTTCCTCAAGAGAATATTTTAATAAACTTATAAGTAATTTTGTTTAAGTTAGATTCTTCTGTCTGCCTGTGTACTATGTGTTAAAACTCACATGGCAGCTTTCATGATAAGATAAACTGTTAAGCAGTTGGAAATTTTCAGTGTTCTTCCAATGGACACCTGCCTTAGGGCAGGAGCTTCTTTGTAGTCATTGTTGATGGAATGGGGTCACACACATTGTGGTCCTGCATTAAGGGCAGCTCCCAGGTTTGGCATGAGAATGTGTGTGTGTGTGTGTGGACACAGAGGTATCTCAGTGAGAAAGAGTCCTAAGACAGTGAAGTGGAACGAGGCCTTAAAAATCATCTAGTCAGCTGACTTCCAGTTTCAGGTTCTCAGGCTCCTTTTGTATTTTAGGAAGCCCGCTTTGGACTAGAGAGAGCTTCAGACAAAGATACTGTGTTTATTTGCTTTTAGCTAGAATTGTATTAAGGCAATGACTATCTCATACAGCTTAGAAGTTCTGAAGTACATGGCCAGGAGCGGTGGCTCACACCTGCAATCCCAGCACTTTGGGATGCTGAGGTGGGCGGATCACCTGAGCTCAGGAGTTTGAGACCAGCCTGGGCAAGATGGTGAAACCCTGTCTCTACTAAAAATGTGAAAAATTAGCCAAGCATGGTAATGCATGCCTGTAATCCCAGCTACTCGAGAGGCTAGGGCACAAGAATCACTTGAGCCTGGGAGGCAGAGTTTGCAGTGAGCCAAGATGGTGCCACTGGACTCCAGCCTGGGCAACAGAGCAAGAATCTGTCTCAAAAAAATAAAAATAGGCCGGGCACGGTGGCTCACGCCTGTAATCCCAGCACTTTGGGAGGCCGAGGAAAGGTGGATCACTTGAGTCCAGAAGTAGGACACCAGCCTGGGCAACATGGTGAAACCCCATCTCTACAAAAAGTACAAAAATTAGCCAGGTCTGGTGACATGTGCCTGTGGTCCCAGCTACTGGGGAGACTGAGGTAGGAGGATCACGTGAGCCCAGGAGATTGAGACTGCAGTGAGCCATGATTACACCACTGCACTTTGGCCTGGGCAACAGAGTAAGACCCTGTCTCAAAAAAAAAAAAAAAAAAAAAAATCAGTTTGGGGGAAAAAAACTACAGATTATAAAAATACTAAACATATGGCAGACTCCTGTTTGTTACTGTGTGAGTAACACAAGCCAGGTACATTCTTTTTAAGTTGCCTGTTCCAGAGAGATGTGATTTGGGACAATCAGCAGGTTATGGGCACAACTAAGCCAGGGTCCTGCTTCTGTTCCCCCTCTCTTTCATCTCTCTGCCTCTCTGGCTCAGCAGGTACTACAGCTGAGTGGCTCACTACTACTATTGTGTACCTTGGATAAGGTGCAGTAAAAAGAATCGCACCTTTGACAGACTCTAGGAACCTACAGAGTACGCATCAAGTCGTTTTCTCAGCTGAAATCAGAATGAGCACATTGTAGGTGAATACTGTAGTAATTCTGACAGAAGAGTGCAGACAAAGTGGTTTGGTGAATATACTCCTCACTGGGGCGACCCCAGTTTTAAAAAATCAAATATTTAAAGAAAATATTTTAAAAATAAAATATTTAATACTTTTGATTTTAAAAAATCAAAAATACAATATTTGTATAATATTTCTTAATGTTATATATTTTTATATTTTTAATATAATTTTTGTTATTTTTTGTAGTTTATGTATTGTAATTATATAAGAAATATATAAGAATATATTTATATAATGTTAAGAAATACAATTATACAAATTATGGGTGAGAATTAGCATTATCTATTTTGGATTATGATCTAAAGAAAATGGAAGTCAAATAATAGCGTACGAAAAGGACTTTTTTAGCCTAATTTTCGTGTGAAAAATTTAAATTGCAAATTGCATCATGTGTAGCATGTATATACAGCTGTTAGACTAATAATTCCCTAGGTGATATTTTGCTCACCAAGTAGAACCGTATCTGGAGTAAAAATGTATACGCATAACATTTTATTCTCTTACATTCATTGTTTTGCTTGACCCTTCAATAACCATTAGTTATGAAGGACAAGTTTTTTTTTTTTTTTTTTGGCCTTAGAAATAATATGTTATAGTAATTAAGAGCTTTAATTCCAATTCTGCCTTGGCCGCATACTAGTTAAACTATCTTGGCTAAGATTTTAATCTCTGGACGTCAGCTTCCTTGTAAGTAATGTAAATATTACACTACCTCTTTAATGAAGATGAAATGAAATTATACTGCACCTAATACTAATAGAGCCTGTGATAAACATTAGCCTGCCTGTTCTGTCCAGGTACATAGTAGGTACTCAGTAAATGGTAAATATTATAATTGTAGTTACTGTGATAGGGCATAGGGCACCACCTATTTTTTGTTTAATATTAAACAGCTTTACTGAGATATAATTCATGTACCATAAAACTCACCATCTAAAAATGTACAATTCAGTGGGTTTTAGTATTTTCACAGTTACACAACCACTATCACACATTTCATCACACCAAAAAGAACTCCATACCTATCAGCATTCATTCCCTGTTTTATGTTCTGCATCCTCAGACCCCAGCCCCAGCTCCTGGCAACCACTAATCTACTTTCTGTTTCTATAGATTTGCCAGTCCTGTATGTTTCATATAAATGGAGTTATGTAATATGTGATCTTTGTGATTGGCTTCTTTCAGTTAGCATAAGGTTTTCAAAGTTCATCCATGTTATAGCCTGTATTAGTACTTTCTTTTTCTTGCCAAATAATATCCATTATAGGGGTATGTAACATTTTGTTTATTCATTTATCATTTGATGGACATGTTGAGTTTTTCCCCTTTTTGGCTATTAAGAATAATGCTGCTATGAACATTCACGTATGAGGTTTTGTGCAGACCTATGTTTTCATTTCTTTTGGATGGATATCTAGAAATGGAATTGCTGGGTCACCTGGTAACTCTGAGTTTAACATTTTGAATAACCATCAGGTTGTTTTCAGAGTGGCTGCCCCCTTTTACATTCCCACCAAAAATGTGTGAGGACTCTGGTTTTTCTATATACTCATTAATGTATGTTATTGTCTGTCTTTTTAAATATAGCCCTTCTAATGAGTGTGAGGTGGTATCTCATTGTGATTTTGATTTGCATTTCCCTGATGGCAAATGACTTTTAGTATCTTTTCATCTGCTTATTGGCCATTTGTATATTTTCTTTGGAGAAAGTTTATTCAGATCCTTTGTAATTTTTAAATCACATTATCTTTTTGTTCTTGAGTTGTTAGTGTTCTTTATATATCATAGATATAAGTCCCTTATTGAGTATTTGATTTGCAAATATTTTCTCCCGTTGTGTGGGTTGTCTTTTCACTTTCTTAATGGTGTCCTTTAAAGCATGAAAGTTTTAAATTTTGTCAATGCCTATGAAAAAGGGGAAGAAAAAGTTTTAAAATAAAGTTTTAAATTTTGATGAAATCCAGCTTACCAATTTTTTCTTTGTTGCTTATGCTTGAAGTCTCATATCTAAAAACCCATTGCCAGCCAGGCACGGTGATTTCACACCTGTAATCCCAGCACTGGGAGGCCAAGGTGGTTGGATCACTTGATGTCATGAGTTTGAGACCAGCCTGGCCAACATGGTGAAACCCCATCTCTACCAAAAAATACAAAAATTAGCTAGGCATGGTGGCCAGCTACTCGGGAGGCTGAGGTGGAAGAATCACTTGAACTTGGGAGGAGGCAGAAGTTGCAGTGAGCCAAGACTGCAAGTATCTGCTCAAGCCCCTACTTTCAGTTCTTTTGGGTTTATAATTAGGAGTAGAATTGCTGGGTCATATGAATTCCATGTTTAGCTTTTTGAAGAACCTTCAAACTGCTTTCCATAGAAGTTGCATGATTTTACGTTCCCACCAGCAGTGCACAAGGGTTCCAGTTTTTCTGCATCCTCAGTAACACTTGTTATTTTCTGTTTTTTAATTCTAGTCATCCTAGTAGGTATGAAGTGGTATCTCATTGTGACTTTGATTTGTGTTTTCCTAATAACTAGTGATGTTAAGCACATAAGCATATGAAAAGATGTTCACTGGCCATTCGTATATCTCCTTTAGAGAAATGTTTATCCACCTCTTTTGCCCATTTTCAGTTGGACTGTTTCTCTTTTTGTTGACTTGTGTGAATTCTTTACATATAATGGATACTAAACACTTATCAGAGATACGATTTCCAAACATTTGCTCATTCTGTAGGTTAGCTTTTCACCTTCTTGAGAATATCCTTTGATGTGCAAGTTTTAGATTGTGATGAAGTCCAATTTATCTTTTTTTTATTTTGTTGCTTGTGCTTTTGGCATCATATCTGAGAATCCATTGCCAAATCTTGGCTCATGAAGATTCACCCCTGTTTTCTTATAAGAGTTTTATGGTTTTAGCTCATATATTTAGGTTGTTGATCCATTTTGAGTTAATTTTTGTATATGGTGTGAGGTAGGAGTCCATCTTCATTCTTTGGCATGTGATTATCCAGTTGTCCCAGCACCACCTATCTGTTCAAAGAGACTATTCTGTTCGCATTGAATGACCTCGGCAAACCACTTATCTTTCTAAACCTTCTTTTCTTTCCTCTTCTCCCCTATAGTCACTACAATCTCTTTACTATCTCGGGAACCTGCAGTTGTTTATCTCTGTCTGTGCCTCATTTTTTTGCCTAGAATCCTTTTTTTCTTTAGTTTGATGTTCTGAATTTTCCTAATCCACACTGATCTTCCTCAGGACTCGAATTTGGAGCTTTTAATGCTATTCTCTTCTCCTTCTCCTGCATTCCAGTATAAGATGAGCACACTTCTGATTGGGTGATTCATAGGCCTCTGTCTGTTCTTGCCAACTAGGAGGCAGAACTCCTCTGTTACTCCCATAGTGACAGAGAGCTTCTCTGTTTGCCTTAGTACTACCTTGAGGAAGTACTAAGTGAATGAGTGAAACATACTTGTACTGTGATTTATATCAGTAGGTTGTCTTTTTTAAAAAAAACTTAGGTGACTTTTATTGGGTCTTACTGAGTAGGGAGTTGCCTCTGCAATATCTAAAAGAGAATAGAAATAAGAAGATCTTTCAGTGTGCTCAGGCCATCAGACACTCAATGAACCTGAGTTAACATTTCCTTTTTCCTAAATAAGGCATCATGTGGTATGCTTGAAAAGTGTATAGTTGGGCTGGCTGCAGTGGCTCACGCCTGTAATCCCAGCACTTTGGGAGCCCGAGGTGGGTGGATCACCTGAGGTCAGGAGGTCGAGACCAACCTGGTCAACTTGGTGAAACCCCATCTCTACTAAAAATACAAAAAAAATTAGCTGGGTATGGTGGCAAATGCCTAAAATCGCAGCTACTTGGGAGGCTGAGGCAGGAGAATTGCTTGAACCTGGGAGGCAGAGGTTGCAGTGAGCCGAGACGGCGCCATTGCACTCCAGCCTGGGCGACAAGAGCGAAACTCTGTCTCAAAAAAAAAAAAAAAAAGTGTGTGGTTGATCTAATAAAAAAAGATACAGATGGTAGAGAAAATCCTCTCAACCCTTTCGTCGAGAGTGTGGTAAGGATATATTTGGTAAAATTTTGAAAAGTTATATATTCTAAACCAAATTAGTGTTTCACTTCGTGGTAAGAGAAGTTGGGCTTTATCCTATTTTTCATGAAATACACAGGTCCTGTGTGAAGCTCAGTTAGCATGTCATCCGTGTGACTGGCATGAGCTCATGGTCTCTCCATTGAGGAAAACTGGGAGAAGTGGTGCCAGCACTTAATGCCACCCCTGAGCAAATGCCTGCTGGCTCCATGGTAAACATGGGCCTTTTAATAGGCTGGAGACAAAGTGACATTCAGAAGAAACAACATGTCGACAATTTCCTTAATAAATTTTGTACGAACACATTATTTCCACCTAATGGAAATGTAGCTCTCTTAAATAATTGAGAGGCTATATTCATCAGTGGCGAGTTCAGCTGGGATCTTTGTGAGCTAAGGCAGCCGAAAGCCCCTTGGAAGACTGGGTAATTGATATTTTGCACAAGTGGCTGGACCAGTTTTCAGAGTGTCTGTGTGACATTCCCTGCAGCTCCCTCAGACAGCTCTCCTCTGTCCAAGCAGTTACAAAGCAGCTCTACACTGGAGGCTCCAGTTGCAGCCACTGTACTGCCACGACTAAGGGTTAGTAATTAATCCTTTTTAAAATGGGAGCCAACTCAGGCCATTTCCCCTTGCTGTGGTTTCTTACTGTCTGCTGACTGGCCACTGCATTAGCACACAAGGTCTTTTTTTTTTTTTTTTTTGAGACAGAGTCTTGCTCTGTCGCCCAGGCTGGGGTGCAGTGGCCGGATCTCAGCTCACTGCAAGCTCTGCCTCCCGGGTTTAGACCATTCTCCTGCCTCAGCCTCCCGAGTAGCTGGGACTACAGGCGCCCGCCACCTTGCCCGGCTAGTTTTTTGTATTTTTTAGTAGAGATGGGGTTTCACCGTGTTAGCCAGGATGGTCTCGATCTCCTGACCTCGTGATCCGCCCGTCTCGGCCTCCCAAAGTGCTGGGATTACAGGCTTGAGCCACCGCGCCCGGCCAAGGTCTTGATTTTAATAAAGCATGATGATATTGAATGTTCAGCATGTAGCACATTCCTGTGTGCCAGATGATAGTAGTATGCTGCTGAAAAAGCAACCAATATGTTTGTGAAATGAATGATGGATGAATGAATGAATGAACAGTGAGAGAACAAGTACTAGAGGAGGTTAGCAGGGGTCATAACTGCAGCAAGCTAGAGACTTTGGTGTGGACTTCGAAGGGAAGTCAGGAATGCAGTTAAGGGTGGGAAGAATGCCAAGGAAAATACGAAGGTAAATACACAGTACTTTTCACCCAGACAAGAAAAATTGGGCTTCCTGTTTCTAGGATGCCTTCTTGAAATTTGTGGTTGGGTCAAAAAGCCGAAAGGTAGCAGTGTGTGCAGTCGTTCATGCCTGTAATCTCAACACTTTAGGAGACTGAGGCAGGCAGATCACCAGAGCCCAGGAGTTCGAGACTAGCCTGGGCAACGTGACGAAACCCTGTCTCTACAAAAATTAGCCAGATTGGTGGCTACTGAGGTGGGAGGATTGATTGACCCCAGGAGGTGGATGCTGCATTGAGCTATAATTGCACCACTGCACTGCAGCCTGGGTGACAGAGTGAGAGCCTGTCTCAAAAAACGAAAAAAAAAAAAAAAAAAAAAAAAAAAAGGCACCTAGGCAATGAGTGGGCTGTAGGCCCTGCCAGCCCTGGGTCCTGGGTCCTGGGTAGTCTCCCTGGGTGGGAAGAGAGACTACTGGAGAACAGGGGGTTCCTGGTGGAGAGGAGGGGGCCTTCGTGCCTCAACAGTGATTCGTGTTGTTTCTTTTGGCCTCCCTGTACTGCTTACGGAGCTGTGACCGTATCACAGTGAAGGCTCTAGTTGCTTAATTACTTTTTGTTTTTATTTGCAGGTAGTTCCTGAAATGACTGAGATATTGAAGAAAAAATGAATCAGGATCATGCCTTAAAAAGAAAAATTACGTTAAAGTATTCCACTGAAATCACAGATATTTGTGGGTACTATAACAATCATTGGAAAGCATGGAGAGCTACATTTCATAATTTGAGGAAAATTTTCTAACAGATGCCAGAATGCTTGTTTATGGGATTACTATGTTTCCTTTGAATTATTTGTGGTTCCAAGCAGTTATTTTTTGAAATTTTTAAATTCTGTAATAAAATCTATAATAAAACTTTTCCACAGCTTTAAAACTATCAGAAATATGCCTAGCCTCTAGAGAAAATTGAAGAAAAGGAGTAAAAAACTTTTGTTTATTTATTTATTATTTTTGCCTTTCTTGTTCATGGAGAGCTCTATGTTTTAGGAAGATTGTAAACATGATTGTCTCCACCAGCCTAATCAACCTAACTAATCTCATTGTTGAAGGGCAAACCTCATAGGAGGAGGTAACTGAATTGGCAAGTACAGAGTTTAAAAGCATGGCTATAAAGCACGAATATTATCTTAAACATACTCCAGTCTTCAGAAAACCATAGCTAATGTGACAGAAGCAGACCTGACTAAAACCTGACCCAGCTCCATGTATTTAGTTGGCTTAAGGTAAATTTCATTTTCCATTTCATTTTAAGGTTTTGTCAGTTTATAGGACTTTTTTGTCTGTAAAGGAGGGAGAGTGGAGGAGGGGCTGCTTTGAGACAGCATGGCCTCTGATGCAAACAGATAGTTTGATGTTATTATAAACGTTCAAAATTCTGTGCAGAACAGAATGCTCTATGCTTTCTTTTGCCTTCTGTTGGCTTCTTTTGGGCTCTCTTAGGAAGCACCCAGGCCTGTGTAGTCACCTCTGGCACTCTCATTCTGCTCCCCAGGGCACAGCTGAGGTCCAAGAGTGTCACCAGGGCTGCAGCTGGTGTGGATGCAGGCCCAAGAGCAGAGGCTGGTGAGGCTTTGAACAGGCCTGCAGGAAGGCTTGGGTAGGTAGGTGAGTAGAACAAAGAGGGCTGCCCTCCTGAATCAGATCTGCAGAAGTGGTAGTAGTGACCTGGATCAAGCAGACAGTAGGGAAGAGAAGGGAAGTGGTAAGTGATGGAGGTGGCTAGAGTGCCTTTGTGTGGCCAGTCTGGGGCCCTTCCCCAGCTGACCAGTGAACCCTTTCTGATTTGTGTCACAATCAGTTGCTATAAAACACTTTTAAAAGTTGTATCTTTGGTATTTCATTCTTTTTTTAATGAGAGGAGAGCAGTAGAATGATGCCTCTTTGCAAGTAATGTCTGTTAGAATCGAAGAATCCTAGAATCTCTGAACCCAGTGATCATCTGGTCAGACCCCTTGTTGTATAGATGGAGATACTGAAGCACAGAGAAGTGAAGAAGGTAAAGTGACTTGGCCAAGACCACATGGCTTGAATCACCTTTGGGAGAGTAATTCCTATGTCTTGTTTTTATCTTTGAGGCTCTTCCTAAGAGGGCTAACCTTGCTCAGGATTTTCTCCATTTATCCCTCATCCCTATTGGATGCTATAACTGGGGGGCATGAGAGATGGCAAAGGTGATGGCTGCAGAGGCACCCCCAGTAGAAGGTGTGCTGGCTCAGGGAGGGACATCCCAGGTGATGCCTTGGCATAGTTCCTTGACTCAGAGTTGAACTGGTTGGTCTTTTTCTCTTTGCTCCCTCCTGTCATGGCTGCACTGCCTCAGCCCCAAGCAGCTGTTCACTGGACTAGTATTTACAGCTCATCATCCTCATAGCATTAAGTATAATGCTTACCATATACCAGGCACTGTTCTAGCACTTTATACATATTAAACCCCTTCAGTTATCATAGCACCCTGTAAGTTAGATGCTATTATTATCCGTCTTTTACAGATGGGGAAGCTGAGGCTCAAAGAGATGATATAACTTGCCTTAATTCGGACAGCTTATAAATGACAGTCAGGATTTGAAACCAGGCAGACTGGCTTCAGAGTGGTAACTTCACTAAGGATGTGATTCTCCCTCACCTCAGCTCAAGGGACAGTGCGACTGCACAGCACCCTCAGGTAAAGAGCACTAAGTACTTCATGCTGGGTGGGAGGGGCACATTTAGGACCCTGGTTGAGGAGGGATGGGCGTTCTGGAATAGTCCCTCCAGTGGGATTTTATTCAACTCAAAAGTCCCTCTGAGTGCTTACTTAGAGCTTACCATAAAAAGGCAGCCATGTGAGGTGGAGGCAAGTTGTTAAAACTATTATACATGCAAGAGGGAAATATATATAATGTGCCCTTTTAATCTGTTTTTTTTGGAAACCAAACAGTTCCTGTTGACTCTGCCCCTGTGTCCAGCCTTAGCACCCAGAGCAATAGCTCTAGAAATAGTATGGGGGAAAGGTGTTAGGGGTAGCTTTCTTTAATGCTTGCATATAGGTTTCCTGCCTTCCTCCCTCGTTTCTTTGATGTCTTTGGTTAACCTCACACAGCCTCTGGGAATTTGGTGGCCTGGTTATTTTGGCAGAACACAGAGTCCCTGGGAGGGCAGAAATAGGCCTGTTAGAAAGGCAGCCCTCTGAGGGCAGAGCCAAGCAGGTCCATGAGCTGAAGCTAATGGCCTATTCACTTGCAGAAGGCCTGAGGCCTAGTAATGGCCCTGGGCCCAGCTTCTTAGTAGTTGAGACAGCATCAGCTTTCCCCCAGGTCCCACTCTCTCTCAGCAATTCTGTAGGGACATGTTCCCTGCTGGGTTCTCTGGCTCACCAGCTGTGCTGTTTGGGACTCTGAAGAAAATACCTACAAGAGTATGGTCTAGCCATTGCCCCAAAGTAGCTTGTGGTCTTGACAGAGAGGACAGTATCCTTCCAGACTCTGAGAGTACAGGCTGTTGGAGCCACAGCCCCTGTCCTGAAGGATTTTACAGCTACCAGGAAAGATGAGATGAGACATCAGTAAAAGCAGAAAGTAGGTCTCAGGATGGACAGCATATACAGAGAAGGCTCCTCAGGAGGCTGGCATGGCCATTCCTCAGCGGGCAGCGGCCGTTCAATTGGTGTATGGGAGCAGAAGTGGCAAATGATATCAGAGCTCAGGTGCATGAGGCAGTGAGGGGCAGAAACACTGGGGTCGGGGAGGGGAGTGAGGGTGGTAGGTAGTTGAAGCCAGGTTGGAGAGGACATTGACTGACAGGCTGAGGAGGCCATTTTCGTTAGAGATCAGTGGTTCTCCCCTTAAGGAACACTGACATTTCCATTGGACCTGCGATGGTACTGTGAAAGTTACACCATACAGGACTTTTCCTGATTTGCAGGAAAAATTTATCAACAGCAGTTTCCCAGTCTTAAGTCTTTCTTGCATACTTCTTTGTAAACCTTTGGTAGCTGCTACCCCTTTTCTTCTTAAGAATGTGAGCAGATTCCAAGGTGACTGGACAGTACCAAGTGGATCTGAAGAAAGCAGCCACTGACCCACCACAGCTTTCGTTTTTGTCTTGGGATATATCAGGGATTTTGTTGAATATTTAAAATACTTTCTGCTAGTTGGTAATTGTTCCTTGTTTGTTAGATATGTCAGTGTATTAAGAGTGTCCCATAAAAACTGTATGACTTCCTGTGCCACCTGAACAAGTCTTAAGACACTGCTGGCAACAGGGAGCCATTTACAGTTTTTGAGGAAGGCCTATAACTTGGTGGTATATGCAGGACAGAGGGAGGGAGGAAAAGATGGAAGCCATTAGGGGCTGAATCCTCTGGCTTCAGATGGATTTGGCTGGGGATGGATTCCTGGAGATTGTGAAAATGGGTCCAGTGCTGTCGTCAAGGCTGGCATTGGGCAGGGCTCTTCTTCCCAGGATAGCAGTGGGAGCCCTGCTGCCTCCAGAGCCCGAGCATGTCTGCTGGGCTGGAAGGCTGGAAACCCCAGCCCTAGGTGCACTTTCTGCTCTGTTTCTGAAAGGGAGGGTCAGCTTGATTGCATTTCACGCTGTCTTTCACTAAGGGTTTTTGTTTGAGTTTACATAAAAGTGGACTGAAAAGGCTGGGAAACCCAGAGAATACCATTGATTGTAACAGATGGATTTGGTTAGCTGTTGCTGAGCTAAAGGAGGCTTGACTGATAACCTTGTGAAAAGTCCATGTAGGATGATACACTGCCACAATTTCTTATAGCTCTGGGGTTTTAAAAACATCTTTGTGGGGAGCAAATGAAGAAGAGTTGCTGATAATCCTTGGCTTATAAAGCACTTTCATGTATGTCACCCCATCAGTTGGGGAAAGAGTAGAAAACATTCAAGAACTCAGACTCTCAGGAGAGGAGGCAGTTTGCCCCAGGTCACAACACATGTGATAGAACTGGAACACAAACCAGAACTTTGGGCAAATACTACTTATTAAGAACTCCCTGCGTATTGGGTACATTACATACTCTTCTAATACAACCACCTCTAAAGTCTGTATCATTACGCCTACCTTCTGGATGAAGAAATGAGCAGAGAGGTAATGACCAGAGGCAGTTGGTGAGATGTGGGACCCGAACTGGACTCCAGGTCTGGAAAACTTGGCCTGTCTACTAGACTGTGGTCCTCCCATTCTCTCCAGGACTATATCCTCTGGTTTGCATTGCTTCAAAACAGCAGGCTTGTCATTGGAAGCAAGGAACACCGATGGAATTAGGGATTTTCTATGAAATAAGCTGGCATTTACTTACTGTGGCATCAGGACTGGTGAGAGGGAGGCCCTGGGGTGGCTTTATCTGCGTGACCTTTGCCTTCTTCATCTCCTACAACTAACTGGACATGTGGTTAAAGACAGGGTGAGTGCTTTCTTTTTGTGTGCTCACCTCCAGCTGTGTTTCCTTCCCAGCGTGGGCTATAGTATAGGGGACATTTGGGTCTGGGACCTGGGGACCACTGGGTGGACTGGATTCTCATCCTGTTCCTGTTACTGCCCCAGAGGCACCTTCCCTCCTTTCAGGTTTCATTTTCATCATCTGTAAAATGGCGACATGAACTAGATGATCTTTCTAGATAACAAGCTTTAACCTATGAGTGTATTGGTGGGTGTCCTACAAGGTGAGTAGATGGAGACGGTGAATACTGTTTTTGAGGGCTTCTTATGCCCAGGATGCTATGCTGAGCCCTTTACATACATTGTCTCATTTACGTCTTATAACCTTACAAGGTGTAGGTTTGACCTGGGGCAAACTACCTCCTCCCGAGAGTCTGATTTCTTGAATGTTTCCTACTCTTTCCCCCACTGATGGGGTGACATACATGAAAGTGCTTTATAAGCCAAGGATTATCAGCAACTCTTCTTCAGATGAGAAAACAGCTTAAAACACTTGCCCAAGGACTCATGGCTAGTAAATAGTGACCACAGGCCAGTCTGCTCCCAACCACATGCCATATCCCGAGTGCCTCAATGGGAGTGCAGAGGATGGACCTAATCTAGCCTGACTGGGGTGGGCTGCAGTGCAGGGCAACAAGATATGACGACCTCACCAAGTTGAGAAGGAGCAGCAAAATCAACCAGATGAAGTGCATTCCAGGCAGGCCAGCATGGACAAGGAACAGGAGTACCCAGGAACATGACACACTGAGCTGCTTTCTCTGGAAAATTCAAGGTCTAGACTCCAATGCCTGAGTCCCCTTCTAGCCGGACACTCCTCCATTCTGAACCACTCTTTGCTCAGGGAAGCAGGGGTCTTCGTACTGCAATCTGGATCCAGTCTGCTCATTGGCCTTTTGTAGTATTTAGCACAGTGCACGTCCCAGAACCCCCTACCCCTTCTTTAATCAATGGAGGCGGAGGTGAGCATAGCTAGTTATGAGGCCTAATTGATGTTGGGGAGGTTCCTAGAGTGCTTGGTGAAGGGTGACCCATAAATCTCAGACACTGAAGAATTCTGCCACATCCATCACAGTGTTTAATGTCCTGATTGATCTCCAGGGTAGTCAATTTCATTTGCTTGTTTCAGGATGAATAGGCAGCCTGCTTCCCTATGCTGCAGCCTGGGGCTCTGCATAAAATTATGCCAGCACTGTGTCCTGATAGCTTGCTATAAATTTTAGCAGCAAATGTTTCATCATTTTCCTTGGATAATTAACTATTCACCAGGAGAGAATACCAAACTTTTCAGCAGTGGAGTCAAAGATATTCAGAATAGTGATGAAGTCCTCACTTAGTTAATGTTAGGGAAATACAAGTTTTTGGCAAGTACTTCAGTAGTACTCCAGTAGTACTGACCAAAGGGAGAGGAAGGAAGATAAGGTGCCTCCTGTCTGGGGGATAACAGTGCTCTCTTACCTCATTCAGAGTGACTACAGGAATGGAACAAATGGGTATGTGCAAGCAGGGATGCACTCAGGAGCGGACAGTGGCTGGACTGGCTGATGGGACTAGGGGCAGGGCTCACTGCCACCCTCTCACACCAGACTATCAGCAGCAGCAAGAGCGTCTCCTGGGCAGCCGACCTCACAAGTGCTGAGTGTGTGCTGGCAGTGAAACACCCCAGGCTTCTCATTAATAAGGATGCTTTCTGTTTGTGTTTCCCCTGAAAAATTCTCAAAGGGTTTTCCCTTCTATTACATCATTAGCTATCCCAGCAGCTCTCAGGGTGGGAGAGACAAGATCATTCCTGTTGTACACGGGGGGGAAGCAGGTCTAAGGATTTGCTTGGAGCCTCATAGCAAACCAGAAGCAGGGCTGGGCTGAGAATTAGTCTCTGCCACATCCTGTGCATAGGTACAGCAGCACCTGAGGTGGGAGGCAGGGGTGGGGGAGTGGGATGAGCAGACCTCTCTCCAGCCCTGAGATGTCCATGGTTTGGCTGTTTCAGCCCCCAGAGTTGTTGGGGGTCCTTGTGAAGCAACTCCGCACAAGTGTTGAGTGGGGCACAGGGTACTGTCAGCTTGTTAGTGAGAGGGATTCCTTGGGCCCAGATAACTTGTCAGCAGCTCCAAGAGTGGGACCCCAACTCTGTCTTCTCTCTTTAGAGGTAACTGAATAGCACCAGGGAGGAATGTGGCGACAGCACCAAGGCGGGAGCCGTGCTCTTTCGACTCTGGCTTCCGTCAAGAGCTGTCTCAGAGGGAGAAAGGAGCTCCTGAGTTGAATTTCAGGTGGATACCCACCATGCTAAAGAGAATTCCAGACCACTAGCCTCTAGCCACACAGGTTCCCTCCCGACACTCCTGTCTGTGGGACTTGATCTGAAAAGCCACACTTTGGGTTGGGAACCTTGCCCAGGGCTGGCTGGAGAGGGGCCTGTTGTGCCACTCAGGGAAGGCCTTATGGCTGCCCCATCCTGGTTGGGATTTGGGCTGGGACTGCAGACTCTGGTCCAGCTCCCCTGTGGACCAGTCACCAATACTGCTGGCTCTGAGTCCTGATTTCTTATTTTGGCTTTCCTGGTGGCACCTGGTTTGATTCCGGGCAGCTCATCTCACATCTAGCATGGCATATAATCCAGCCAGACCTGGGTTTGAATCCTGCCACTACAGCTCACTAGTTAGCTATGTGCCCTTGGGCAAGCCCCTGAATGAATCCATGGCTGTCGTTTTCTCCTCTGTAAAGCAGGGAAGATAGCGCCCACTTTCCAGGGCTGTGCTAAGGAGGGAAGCCTGTGAAGAGCACCTGTCACAACATGCAATGCAGACGTGGGAGTCATTTTTGTTACCACCGTCTTGTTCTAGCAGGAGACAGTGGCTTTTACCAGACACTCTCTTCAGGGACAGCCCAATGGCTCCTCTGGGCCACCAAAGTGGGTTCTCTAAAAGGGTGGAGGAGAACAGGGAGCCATTTCCCAGAGCTGCAAACCTCCCAGGGAGTGCTCAGGCTCCATCTCCCCCAGCCCCCAGCTGCCTGCCAGCCATAACTGTAGGATATGGTGCCCAGGGGAGCCATGAAAGGCGAAGCTTTTACGTCCATCTCCTGCACTCCAGGCCCCCAGGCCCTACCCTAGGACTTGCTGTGGGATGGGCTGGAGGAAGGGCTCTTGAGTCTGCAGAAAGGACTGCCATGTTCCTGGCTCTGGCATCCTTCTCTATGCTATTGGTGCCAGGCACAGCCATCCTGATGTCTCATGCTCAGACACCACAGACTGGACATGGTGGCATCTCCTCCAACACTCAGCTCCCCCGAGTCCCATCAGTCAGGTGTCCCCAGCGTCTCCTCCACCACCGCCACCTTCATCCTGCCCGCCCGTGTGCAGCCTTGTTCCCTCTCCTCTGGACACGGGCCCCTCCCTCTGGATGCTTCTCTGCAACTACCAGAAGACTCTGTGGGAGCCCTTCCATAGTGCTTTATCTCTAGGGAGAACATCTGGGTCAGCCTGGCGTCCAAGGCCTCTGGCGAGCAGCCTCACCTGTCCTTTTCCAGGTTGCTCTCATGTGGTCTCTTCCCCCTCCTACCCATGCCATCCTCTTCCTGACACCAAACTTCTTCCTGTTCCCAAACCCTGTTCCTTGCCTAGCTCACTGCTGTTCCTCTGCTTGCACTGTTGTCCCGCTACCCTCCTCCTGACATTCCTTTTTTTTTCCCCTTTAAGTGGTTTAACAACTGACATCAAGTCAGGGAGACAATCAAAATTCCCTGCTCACATTCTCTGGAAGTGGGCCAGCTTTGTAGCTCAGCGTTGAAACTATCCCTAAAGACTGCTCTCCTCTTCAACGACAAACGGAAGAGCTGATCTGGTATACTTACTCTTTTAAAATCACCTTTAAATGTTTCCTCCACTGTGAGGCCTTCAGATGTCCCCAGGCAGGTAAGTAGATTCCTCCGTCTGTGTGTACTGTCTTAACGCTGTGACTGTTGTGGACTCTGGACTTGGGGACCCCCTGTTATCTCTGTCCCCAGCCTCTGTGAGGCAGTTCAAACACAACATGAAGGCTGAACAACAAGTGCTCAGCAGGGTCTCATCTCACAGCAACCTGTAAATACCCCAAGAAATCCGCTTTTAAACATGGAGTTCTGGCCGGGCCCGGTGGCTCATGCCTGTAATCCCAACACTTAGGGAGACTGAAATGGGCAGATCATTTGAGCCCAGGAGTTCCAGACCAGCCTAGGCAACTTGGCAAGACCCCATTTCTACAAAAAACACAAAATTTAGCCAGGCATGGTGACGTGCGCCTGTAGGCCTAGCTACTTGGGAGGCTGAGATGGGAGGATCATCTGAGCCTGGGAGGTTGAGGATGCATGAGCCAGGATTATGCCACTGCACTGTAGCCTGGGCAACAGAGCAAGACCCTGTCTCAAAAAAAAAAAAAAAAAAAAAAAAGGCTGGGCACGGTGGCTCACGCTTGTAATCCCAGCATTTTGGGAGGCCAAGGCGGACAGATCACCTGAGGTCAGGGGTTCAAGACCAGCCTGGCCAACATGGTGAAACTCCATCTCTACTAAAAATAGAAAAATTAGATGGCCATGGTGGCACTCGCCTATAACCCCAGCTACTTGGGAGGCTGAGGCCGAAGAATCACTTGAACCTGGGAAGTGGAGGTTACAGTGAGCCGAGATCACACCACTGCACTCCAGCCTGGGCAACAGAGTGAGACCTTGTCTCAAAAAAAAAAAAAAAAAAAAGTGGAGTGCCCATAAAACAAAACACAACAAACAAACAAAAAAAACAGTGGAGCTCTCTAGAGACCCATTTCCTAGAGGACAAACTGAAGAGAACAGCCACCACTTGCCTAGCATCTTCCCCATGGCATCCCTCCCCATCCTGTGGTTCTTCCCTGGAGTAGGAGTCCTCAGCAGACGTTAGTGCTGGCAGCCGGGCTTGCAGCTCCCCCTGGCATGGGGCCAGGTTCATGTGCCTGTGAGGTAGCAGCACTAGCCCCAGAGCTGGGACGATGGAGCTCTGCAGAAAGCCAGTCACAGCACAGCAAGGTGAGCCTGGAGGAGGAGGGTGGCCATTTCTAGTCCAGTGGGTGGAGATCACCAGTTACCGAGCCCACTGGCTTCTGCCCTACAGCTTACAAACCAAGTAATACCCTCCATTCCATCAAGTGGCAAAAGCCAAGTGACTGCTTTGCTTCCCAAAGCTCTAAACCTGGGAACCCCAGGGCCTGGCATGGTGCCAGCAGATTTGGGCCTGTTGCAGGGCCTGTCATTAGAGTTCAACCTCAGAAAGTTTCTTCAATCTCTCTGAGCCTCAGGTTCTTCAACTGTAAAATGGGGTTAGTGATACCTGCCTCATAGCATCACTGGAAGGGTTAAAGGAGCCCATGTGGGTAGGGACGTTGGCCCAGTGCCCAGTGATGGATGCTATGACAATGCTGCTGGTGATGCCTCAGGACAGCTACTCTTGCCCTTTGCAAAAGTTTCCCCTTGGTAGGTCTTCTAATTACACCCCAAGAGTGACTCAGTTGGATGTTGCCACCTTTAGCACTTTTTTTGACAACTGTTCATCACCCCGTGAATCAGGAGGGTGCTCTTTGCCAGCACGTGGTAGTTTCCTTCCCTTTCTTCCAATTCGGCCATCCTTCCCAAGTGGCTCCATGCCCAGGCCTGTGGGGTTCTAATGGGGCTTAGGCCCGCTCATTGCTCTTGAGGACCACCCTGGGAGGCAGGAAAGGAAGCAGGTGCTGACCAAGCCAGCGGCGTGCTGCACTGTCAGGTGAGTCCAGGGGGGTCATAGGAGCTCCCAAGGACACCCAGCCTAGTGGTGAGGGCAGGCAGGACACATGGTGAGAATAACCCAGACCAAGGTAGAGGGGAGAAAGAACAGGCTAGACAAAGGCATAGGAGGACAGCCAGGGGGGCAAGAAAGCCAGCTCACGAAGGGGCTGAGTCACACTCAACGTTCTCTCAAGGCAGTGGGAGGCCTTTAAAAAATTATGTCTTCTTGCCGGGTGTGGTGGCTCACACCTGTAATCCTAGCACTTTGCGAGGCCGAGGCAGGCGGATCACGAGGTCAGGAGATCGAGACCATCCTGGCTAACACAGTGAAACCCTGTCTCTACTACAAATACAAAAAATTAGCCAGGTGTGGTGGCAGGTGCCTGTAGTCCCAGCTACTCAGGGGAGGCAGGAGAATGGTGTGAACCCGGGAGGCGGAGCTTGCAGTGAGCCGAGATCGTGCCACTGCATTGTAGCCTGGGCAAGAGCGAGACTCCGCCTCAAGAAATTTAAAAAAAAGGCCGGGCGCGGTGGCTCAAGCCTGTAATCCCAGCACTTTGGGAGGCCGAGACGGGCGGATCACGAGGTCAGGAGATCGAGACCATCCTGGCTAACACAATGAAACCCCGTCTCCACTAAAAATACAAAAAAACATTAGCCGGGCGTGGTGGCGGCGCCTGTAGTCCCAGCTACTCGGGAGGCTGAGGCAGGAGAATGGCGGGAACCCAGGAGGCGGAGCTTGCAGTGAGCCGAGATCGCGCCACTGCACTCCAGCCTGGGCGACAGAGCGAGACTCCGCCTCAAAAAAAAAAAAAAAAAAAAAAAAAAAAAAAAAAAAAAAAAAAAAAATTATGTCTTTCTACTCCCCTCCCCCGCCATATAAAAGAAAACATGATGGTCATACACACAAAACCCCTTGGAGGCTTTTAAGCAGGGGCGCTGAGGCTTAGCTGCCTGGGAAGATGCACTGGGAAGGGTGAAACCAGAGGCTGTGCAAAGAGGAGGCAGCTGCAGTCCAGTCCAGCAAGGGGCCTGGGTCTCAGCAAGGCCGTGATGGGGGCCAGGGACAAGCAATTTGGAGGGTGGAATGACCAGGATTCACGACGGCTCACGGGACGAGGAGGAAGTCTGGGATGCCATACGCATCTCTAACTGGATGGATGGTGGTACCCTGGCTGGAAACCACTCTGGACGCTTCACCTGGGTTAGCAACCAAAGGAAAACCTCCACCAACTGGGACTCTCAGTGCAGCTGGTTTTTATTATTAAAGCCAAGGTTGGAAAATGATTGTCCCCCTGCCCCCTAGGACCCTCCCACCCACCTCTAGATTGATCCCTTTATATCCTGTGAAGGTGAAAACTAGATTTGTCTTGAAGAGACTCAGAAACGCTCATGCTGGAATGAGAAAATGAGGACAAATGACATAGGCTCAGATGGTGGTCTCCGTGTGATTGTGTTGGACTCCACTCAGGATTCCTGGGAAAGACGGCTTAGGGGTGGGGCTGGACAGCCCCTGCTCACAGTGCTGTTCCCTAGAGTCCAGGGTGGGCGTCAGGAACGAAGGCAACGGAAGAGGCTGAGCTGGCCCCCCGCACTCTACCCTGCTGAAGCTGGGCCACAGGCTGGTTTTTGTAAAAATGGTTAAAAAGAAAACCCAGCCACGAGCACCACCCTCCCCTGAGCAGGGTGAGAAGAGGCGCCAGCTCTGGGCTTTGAGGTCTGAAGCTTGTGGCCTCCTGGCCTGGCGTCGCCTCCCTGGAGGCAGGCAGCACCCTGAGGGAGGCCAGGTGGGCTCCTAGGCCCCGCATGTGGCCCTTGGCAGCCTCCAGGGTCCCAGGAGAGCTTTGAGATGGCTGTCTCCCCTCCTCCCACCCAGCCCATGGCAGGCTCTAGGCCTCAGGGACCCTGTGCAACTTTTGCTCTTTGGATTCCAAAGATCTGAACTTGTCCTCCAGCACGGGAACAGTGGGCTGGAAGTGGATGACAGGCCTGATCTGAAAGACAGTGAAGCCCTCCTGGTTCTTCTGGTTGAACAGACTTACCCTGTGTTCCAGCTCGGGGCTGGTTTGGGCCGAGCCTGCTGGGCTGGGCCGGGAGAGGGGGGCTGGGTCCAAGGCCCTCTGGGATGGGCAGGGGTCCTCTGACAGGGAGGACAGCAGGTCCTGAACTGTGGCCTCCTCCACCTGCTGCTGGGGTGGCAGCGGCAGGGGAGAGGGGCCCGGTTCAGAGGATGGCTCCTCGCGGGCGGTGCTGCAGTCTGTGGAAGAGCCCAGCGTCTGGCTGCTGTCACTCTGGGCCCGGGTGACCGAGCTGCGGGAGGCACTCTCCGAGGTGGCGCCGGTGCCATTACCGCCAAGCTTGAGGGGCATGTCCAGAGAGAAGAGGTCCGAGGAGATGTCGGGCTGGTGGATGTCTATTGCGGCCGTGGTGACCATGCACACAGCTGCATCTGGGACACCGCTGTCTGCAAGGAAGGAGGGGATCTCGGTCACACTTCAACCTCTGCCACACCTGGGGGCCCTGAAGAGGGCAGGTGTGAGCCGGGCGGTGGGCAGTGAGTGTGGCTAGGCTGTAGGGCACCATGCCTTTGTGGAGGGAGGCCTTGGTAGAACTCCCTCCCAGTTCTCCAACATCACTGCCCTGCTTTGAGGGGGATTATGCCTCCCCATCTTGTTAAACTCAAGTGTAGGCATGTGACATGCTTTGGCCAGTCACCCATGAGAAGTGACCTCTGGCACTTCTGGGCAGAAGCTTTATGAGCCGGTGCTTTACCCTGGCAAATGTTCTAGAATATATGGTGACTGTTCTGTCAACTGGGTGCTGAAGTAACGGTGATGACCTGGGAGCAGAGCCCCCAGCCAACCTGCAGTGGGCTTTTGTGGCTTTATTTAAACCATCAAGACACAGGGTTATTTGCCACAGCTGCCTAACCTAGCCCATCCTAACTCAGGAAGCACGGTGTGCCAGGGCAGGGAACTTGGGTTCCATGGTCTGAGGAATGACTCCGTTTCAGATGGACTGGCAGGGGTGGGGGCTGCGAAATGGGATGATCAGAGCCTGCTTAGCGTGCATCACAGGGTCACAGGACGCTCAGAGCTCTTTGCTCTAGGTGAGAGTACCACGGGGCTGACCTACAGAGGGTGCAGGGTGGGGAGGTTTCTCCCCAAAGTTGTGGAGGACTGGGAGAGAGGTCTGGGCTGGAGACGGTGGTCTTTGAAACCAGCATATTGGATGAGGCTTTGATGGAGGAGAGAAGAGGGATGAGGCTTTAGGGAGGCTAAATTGTGGAAAACCAAAAATTCAAATGCATTATTCACATGGCCCAACATAATATTCTAGCCTTACAATGGAGCATACAAGGTTTTGGGGGCTGTGAAATTCAAACTCAAGAACTGCATGTGGAACCCTGAACTGGAAAGTGGGCTATGGAGAAACAGACACCAAAGGCCTCAGCATTATTTTAAAATTCAATCTTTCCCATAAGTAAAAACCACTGGGCTTCCCTGAGGTTTTTTTCAAGTGCAAGAACATCCAGCAGGGACGTACCCGAGGTCTGCTGCTTCTCACACCCTGGGGTGCTGTGGCACCTCAGCCTCCACTGTGCCCACCTTGACAGGTGTGGAGGTGGGGGGCACTGAGGTCACTTGTAGTTCTGGATTCTAACCCCCTTCCCATTTCAGGGTTCCATATGCAGTTCTTATGGGTGATGACAGAGCACCCCTATCCTGGCACCTGCAGGCTCAGCCCCTGGGCACCCCCAGCTCCAGTGCTGGACTTTGCTGGAAGCTGAAGCTCTGATATTTTAACCTTGAGCACTGCCTGCAATTATGGTTCACAGGCACCAGGTGATGGGCATGCTCTAGAGCCAGGCCGAGTTGTCTCTGCCCTCAGGTTTAGGGGTTGCTGGGGTTCTGGCACATGTAGAACAGCCCCAACCCAGACTTACCACTGCTGGGCCCATTGTAATACTGACTGATGTAGCTGTTCATGTCGTCCTTCACCATGGCTTCTACAGAGGTGGGGACAGAGAAGGGTGAGTGCATCAAGTTCATTCTCTTCCCCTTATACTCTTGTTCCCACCCCCACGGCCATAACAGAAGGCTTCTGTCTCACAGAAGCCCTTGGTGTGTGTGATGGGAGCTGCCTCCTGGTTCTCCATGGGGACTGCCTGTCTCACCTGCCCCAGGGGCTGGACTGCACTGGGTGCTGGGGGACCCAGGTTCTGATGAAGCACCTGCCTTAGTACTGACCTGGACAGACCCCTTCCCCTCGGTCCCGTTTCCCCATCTCTGAGATAAGGGGTGTGGAAATAACTTCTCAGGGCTTTTCCTTGTCTGGATGGCCTGAGCCTTCACTGCCTGAACTTCTCAAGGGCACCGGAAACACTGCCCTCGGTAGAGAAGCCTTGAAATCCCATCTGCAGGAATACACGGCCAGCCACAGGGCTGATTTGCCATCCAGACAGCCCCCCGGGGCTCGATCCACCTGACGGCTCCAGCCTTCCCTGCAGTACAGGAACAGACCTGGGGAGGTGGGGTGCTGGGGATCTCCACCACCTGCACTGTTCCTACATACAGTAGGTACTCAGTACATAATTACTGAGCAAATTACAGAAGGGGAGGTGAAAGGCTGTCCATGTCAAGGGGGATGGGAATAGGGTCTTAAATATTGACCAGCCTGGGCAACATAGGGAGACCCCATCTCTACAAAAAAATTTTAAACATTAGCTGGGCATGGTGTTGCACACCTGTGGTCCCAACTACTAGGGAGGCTGAGGTGGGAGGGCTGGCTGAGGCTGCAGTGAGCTGTGATCACACCACTGCACTCCAGTCTGGGTGACAAAGTGAGACCCTGTCTTCAAATAAATAAGGAATCTTGGTTCACCTACTGAGAGAAGCAGGGAGGGAATGGGAGGAGAGTTGAGATTTTCAGAGTGGCCTGAGAGTGGGAGGAAAGCCAAGTGCTCGGAGACCCCAAAAGCCATCCTAAGAGCTAGGCCTTGTTCCAAGGGCAGCAAGGCAGTGAGGGGCCACAGGAAGGTCTGAACTTGGTCAGGTGTGATTGGGAGAGGCCACCCCCAAAGTTGTGGCAGGAAGACCAGAGACTGCAATGCCTAGGGTGGGGTCAGGCACCAGAAAGCCCTCAGCATGGGAGGGCTGAGGGCTGTCCTTTCTCTCCCATGGAAGTCTGGAAGTGCTCCAGGGCTGCCCCTAGAGCCCGAGTCTGCACCCCCAGGAGCTTCTCTGAGGAATGGCATCAGCAGACCCCCTGGGTTCTGAGAGCCCTTCCCAGGCACACCTGTGAGCTGCAGAAGCCAGTGTGCCCTGACCCTGGGAGGCTGGAGGCAGCACAGCAGGGCCTGGCTCTTAAAAGCTTTTCTGGCCCTTTTTGATCTGTAAATGCCTGCAGTCAGAGGTATGTTTTGCACTAATGCTGGGGTTGAGGGAGGGAGGGCCCCGGGCTGGCTCCGGGCCCTGATCCTCATCAGCCAGCTACACTTTTCTTGCAGCTGGGCATCCGTATGCTGTGTGTACTGCCAATGCTGTCTAGCCTGGCTGCCACCCTGGGAAGCCAGGGGTAACTGATCCCTGCAAGCTGGAGGCTCAGGACCTCCAGGCCCTATGGGCCAGGTTGGAGGATCTGGTCAATCTTGGTTTTATCCTGAGACCACACCTGCAGGGACTCCAGAGGGCCATGTGATGTGAGTAGGACAATGAGCTCAGCTGAAGTATCCACAGACCAGCGAAACTTTAACCCAAGAGCCACTTGCAGGAGGAGGCCAGGGTAAATGAGAAAATCCCAGATGCTGAGTTCTTGTCCTTGTGCTGCCACTGGCCTGCCATGGGGGCTCAAGCAGGTCCCATCCCCTCTCTGGGCCTTTCTTCATCTGTACCCCCATGGCACCGGTGAGGCTCTTTCAGATTGTGATGGGGCCAGGCAGATGGTTCTGAAGTTCCAAGAGGTGACGGAATCACAGCGGAGTGTGAAGGGACTAGAGGCACCTTGGCCAGTCCCCAGTGCAGGAGTCCCCTGGATGCCAGCCTGAGAGGGCTGTCTCCACCACAGCCTGCACACCTCTAGGAAGGGCGTGCCTGCCTCTTTGTGGAGCAGCTCTGGTCACCAGCTCCTGGGCAGCTTCTCATTCATCTGTGCTCAGTGGAGTCACAGTGAGCCCACCCTTTGCCATGTATTGAGCCCAGGAGTCCCTGCCTGCGGGGAGCACAGTCAGGGCCTCCCGGCATGTCAACTCCTGGTCAAACGGCCCATTAGCATTTAATCAGGAAGTGCCTACTATGTGTGAGGCTTACAGGTCCTGGTCCTGCCTTCCACACAGGTACCAAGGACAAGCCTATTTCTACTCACGGTCTCTATGACAGCCCTTCCACCACCTAAAAAGCCCCTCACATCCCTCCTGGGAAGTCTCCTTTCCTTGGAAAGCCCCCGTGCATTCTCTACCCCTCCCTGGTTTCCCAGCCTTTCCACCCTGAAGGCTTCACTATGGACTCCAGCTGTGACCAGAATTGGAGGAGGGACAGAGGGAGGGACTAGTGTTTACTCTCAAAGCTCCAGACCTAGGGGTCCACACTTCACACACTGATCTCCCTGCCCCTGTGCTGCAAGGCCGTGATTATTGAATAGACTGTGCCAAGTGCACCAAGATCCGATGTGATCACACTGCCCTAATGCACCCTCACATCCTCCGAGCGTGTTCAGAAACTGCCCTCCTCTGCCAACTCATGTGGAGCTTGTGGCCAGCATGGACGCCCAGGTCTTGTCTGCAGGAGCTGAGGCCAGGCCAGGCCTTTCCCACCCTGTACTCATGTAACCCCCAAGGAGGGCTCATCACCCTGGGCAAATGTCAGCTTGCTGGGCTCAGCCCAGAGGCTCAGCTTGCTGGAGACATCCTGAGTCCTGGCTCAGCCCACCAAGGTATTAGATCGTTCTGCTTTCTCTATGTTGTCTACATAATTGAGGAGGCTCACATCTTCGTGCAAGCTGTTGATAAAAATAACCTAAGCCAGGTGACCTTCAGCCCAGACATCCCTCCTGAGCTTCGGACTGGTCTGGCCGACCGTCCCTGGACAACTCCTGGCTGGCCTCCAGCTGCCTCTGACTCAACATGTCCAAAATAGAACTCGGTTTATCCATCCTCCTCTGTGGCATCCATCTTGGTGACTGGTTCCTGGCACTTTTTAGTGCCTCTCTCTTACTAACAACTTGATTTCCACCAAGTCTGTGACCAGTTGAGGGAACGCTGGCCCTGTGACCAGTCTTAGATCAGACTTCACGGACACTGTTGGCCTCACACGGGGCTGCCCACCTTCCATCTAAGAATAAGCCCCTGCCCCCAGGGGTTTGCTTTGATTCAGCCCTGAGGAGCCCTAGAGACGTGCAGGGAGAACCCACAGGACCGTGTTGTGCAGCCCTTGGAGGGGCAGGAAAGAATGGGCACAAACACAGGCTTCAGAACAAAACAGACCCAGGGCCAACCCAGCTCTGCAGGGCACGTGCTGTGTGGCCTTAGGTAGATCCCTTAGCCACTCTGAGCTTCAGCTTCTTCACCCATAAAATGGGGATAGCAAATGCCTACCCTGCTGGTGAACTGGTAAGAGTCACTGAGATCATGAATGTTTAGCCCAGGGCCATCCCTTGCCTCCCTGAACCCCTGGCTCCAAAGTCTCAGTGCTTTCTGTGGCAGCTGCTCTCTGCTGCCCGGCGCCTTTCTTCCCAGGGTGTGAGCACTTTGCAAACCCAACCTGACTAATCCTCCTAAAGCCCGTCAAGTGCAGTGGTGCCAACGCTCGTTATGTATGTTTTACCCCTTGGGTGGAGCCCCCGACCTGCCCAGCCAGGAGGCAGAGGTGGAGAGAAAAGGTGGTGAGTCAGCTGGGCCAGGCTTCCTGGAGGTGGTGGGGACTGGTCAGGCTGCGTGGACTCTGGTGTGGCAGAGGGGCATGAGGCGCCAACCACATGCCCTGTGCAGACCCAGGCCCCAAAGCCCAAGGCAAGGCCCCGATTCCTGGTTTGGGCCCCTGCTCCCAAACTCCAACTTGCTCTTCCATGGCTTGGCAGCCCTCACCAAGGGAGGGCACTAATATTCACTGAACTCCTACTGTATACAAGGGATGAGAGCTGCACATATGACTAAATGCTCAATCCTTCTCAGTGAAGAACTTCTGCACCTATTTCATTTTTGAAACACTAAGACTGAGACAGGACCAGCTACATAATTTCTAGGTCCCTTGTTTAAAAAGTATTAAGAATTTCAAGAGGGTAACAGCAGAGCAGTGAACCAAAGTTAGGGCCCTGTGTGACCACACAGGTCATGCGTCCATGAAGCCAGCCCTGATCACAGAAGTAACTTGTTCAAAGCCAAATTGAAATTCAAACCCAGACCTGAGTCCTAAACCCATGTCCCTCCGGTTGCTTCAAGTGCTACTTTGTGTGAGGCTCTTTCAGATCTAGTCCTACAGCCCTGGGGTTCCTGGGGTCCCCGATGTCCCGGTCAGGGCCACACATTTGGAGGCCAGTGGAGAGTCTTGCCTTCATGATCACCCAGGCCCGCTCCTCTCCAAGGACAAGCACTGGTGCCAGCTCAGCTCCCTCCCCTGGGGCTGCCTGGTGGAGGGCAGGCACAGAGCAGGCTGGCCACATGCACCCCTGCAGCAGTGTCTCTGGATGCTGCAACAGCATAGGGGACGTGAAGGTTCCCTGTGATATATGGTGAAATCCGTGGCACTCCCACCAGGGGCTGTAATTCATAAGTTATGGGCGAGCTTCAAGACTAATAAATTTGGGAGAGAAGTATTAATGACTACACAGGGGCACTGTGAACTTGGCAGGCCCCAAAGCCTGGAACTCTGCAGCCTAGGTTTTAAAAATGATTTGTGCTAGAGCAAGTCTAAACAGAAGCTGCTTGGCGTTGTCTGACTGTGACCTGCTGGCAACTGTTGAGACTGTGGAGCCGCTTCCTCCTCACGGCTGGGGCTGGCACCCCGCCCTCCTGGGCTGCCCTCCCCCACCCTGCAAAACACAGGGCCCTCCCGAGGCTCTGTGACTCACGGCTCATGTCTGTAGGTTAATCCCTGGATTGTCTGTGTCCTGTGCATGAGGTGGGCCTCAGAGCCTCGCTGGCCTGAAGGTCACAGTTAGTTAGCAACAAGCACTGCCCTTACTTCATCTCCAGAGTGGCCTACAGTGCTCTCAGCTTGTCCAGCCATAATTTCTAATGTCATGAAAATCCCTCCCTGGACACAGTTCCTGGTCAAGGAGAGATCAGCTGGGGGATGCCCTGTGTCCCTGGACCATGCGAGGCTGTGAATCACACGTGTCCCTCGCCAGCCCCATGTTCTGCCCTCTGCCTTGGAGGCACTGGCTTTGCTGTTGATGCTCTGGGGCTGGCTGTGAAACAGTGTGCGGAGGGAGCTGCCTAGGCTGGGGCAGGCAGCATCCACAGAGCTGGGAGGTACCCAGGGGATGCCCCAGAAGCAGGGAAGAGTGGGCAGGGGGGACCGCAGGGCTGGATGGAGAGGCATCTGCACCTGCTCCTGGGGTGCATGTCTGGCACCTCTATGGGAGGCCTGGGCCTGCCCTATCCAGATATCCCCTACCCTAGTTTCCAGAAGGGTGAGCAGGGACACTGCAGACCCTGTGACATCCTGCTGGTGACACATAGCCAATCAGTTTCCCCAAGTGGCCTTCGACTCCGACCCGATTTCTCCCTTCTGCCCCTGCCTCCCTCCTCCTCCTCCTCCTCCTCCTGGAAGTTGCCCACTATGGGGATTGCAGAGAGAGGAGGAGCAGGAGGGCCAGGCAGGACTGAAAGTTTCAGAGCACTCCTAGAATGTGCAGGAGTATTTTAAAGGCTGGTTTGTTTGTGGAACCTCCAAGTCCAGATCTTGGCTCCCCTGTGGGCTCAAATGTGGCATCTGGCATTCAGGCTCTTGTAGGTCATTGGCTGAGGGACAAGGGCTATGCTGTTAGCTCTAAAGCCAATGACCCTGATGAGAGAGACAGAGGAGGTGTCGCGGAGAGCAGCCATACCGGGAGTGCTGAGACCTGCAGAAAGAACATCACGGGGCAGGCCCAAGCCCCAGGTGAGGTGCAGCCTCAAGACTGGCTGTGGGCAGAGTCAGGAGGCTGTAACAGACGAAGATCCTGAAATGGGCTGTGAGATTGTAAATCTGCTCCTTTCATCCTTAGAAAGCCAGGCAAAGTGGGCAAAAGTTGTTCCCACCTTCCAGAAGAACTTTCAAAAAGAATAAGAAGGCAGATTCCACAAGCACCAGCCTTGGGGCTGAAAGCCAAGTGTGGGGTCTCTGGGGTGAACTACTGTTGACTGGCCTCAGCTCCTAGAGAAGACGCAGGGCTTCACAGCAGGACAAGTGATGTCAGAGAGCCTTATTTTGTTCTTTGATCAGTTACCGGCTTGAAGATTACATTCAATGCAACAAACTATGGAGAAATGGCTGAGGCAGGCCCTGAAGTAAGTTTAGAGGGGAGACACACATAAACGCTTATGGCAGCGGAGCAGGATCCAGACCTGGGAGTCGGTGTAAGGTTGCCAGGGAAGGGTGTGGAGATCTGGGAGCTGACTCTAAGATGGGTTCTAAGCATGAAGAGAAGTCTGGTAGGCAGGCTGGGCCATCCTGTGAACAGCATGCAGAGACTCAGAGACCGCACAGAACATTTACAGAACTAAAAGTTCCATTCCTCTAGAGTGAAAAGCAAGCTGAGGAGGCAACCCGGGGCAAGATCATCAGGGGTCTTATGTGCCTGCCCCCTCTTAAGGGTTGAATGGGCACCGCCTCTTCATTCATATGTTGAAGCCTTAACCCCAAGTACCTCAGGATGTGGTCTTGGAAAGAAAGCGGTTACAGATGTCATTAGTTCAGATGAGGTCCTTATATGACTGGGGCCCTTATAAAAAGGGGAAATCTAGATCCAGACATGCACATAGGGAGGACGCCATGTGCAGATGAAGAAGACAGAGCAGGGTGATGCTACTGTAAGCCATGGATGCCGAGGACTGCCAGCCGCCACCAGGAGCCAGGGGGAGGCCTGGGACAGATTCTCACTCCCAGCCCCCGGAGGGAAGCATCCATGCCCAACCCTGATCTCAGGTTCCGGCCCCAGCACCGTGAGACAATACGTTGCTGGAGTTTGTGCTAGCCAGTCTGTGGCATTTTGTTATGGTCGTCCCAGCAAACTAATCCACCAGCCTAAGGGGCGTGGGCTTTTTCCTGAGGGACACAGGGAACCAGGAAAGGCGGAAGTCGGGGAGTGGTGTGAAAGATTTTTGGAACAATCACGGTATGGTGGGGTAGGGGAGACTGCAGAGGGGAGAGGAGACTGCAGAGGGCAGGGAGCTGGGCAAGGTCCAGACATAATAAAGGCTGAATGATGAAGATGAAGAAGGGGACTGTTTCAATTAATCAGGAATTGGCAATGGGTTGTGAATCAGGACCTACCAAGCCCTGGAGTAAAGGCAGGAATCAAACAAGCTACAGATGAACACTGATGACTACGAAGTTCTACGAAGTTCTGCACGAGGCTACAAAAAGCCTGTTGCCCAAGGCAGGACTGCCGGGACACACGGCTCAGATGAGCTGTGTGGGGAGTACATAAGGCTGGGTCAGCTATGAGCTCAGCCAAGTGGTCCCCACAAACTCAGGAGCCTTCTGGCTGCATCGTGGGGGTCCCGGGTCCAGAAAAAAAAAGCAAGAGTGCCCCCCTCAACATTCTGCCTTGGGCTTGCAGCACCCCAGTAACTGCATTCATTTGTGGATGTTACTCTGAGAGGGACCAAAACACTGGAGAGCTCTGGGAGGAGGCAGTACAGCAAGAACTTGGAGAGCGCGTCCCCTGAAGGTTGACTGTGGAAATGCAGGTGACGTCCCTGGAGGAGAAACAATCTCTAAACGGTCTCAGCTGGGATGGCACTGCCTGTGCGTGAAACCCATGGCCAGCAGGGAGGCAGGAGCAAGGGACCAGGCCTCAGTGCAGTCTGAGGAAGAACTTTCTTACAGGCAGAGCCGTGTGGAGGTGGGGTGGGTTCCCCAGGGAGATATGAAGCACTTATTCTTAGAGGAGGGCGAGCTGCAGCTGCACGGCTCATGGCAGGGAGTTATAGAGGGGATTCTCACATCAGCTGAAGGGGTGGACCCAGAAGTCCCCTCTAGCCCCCAGATCCTATGTTTCTAAGATCTGAAGATCTCTCAAAAGAGTGGCTGGACACAGTGGCTCATGCCTGTAAACCCAGCACTTTCAATGGCTGAGGCAGGAGGATCCACTTGAGGCCGAGTTTGAGACCAGCCTGGGCAACATAGCAAGACCCCATCTCTACAAAAATAAAATAAAAACATTAGTTGGGTGAGATGGTGTACACCTATGAACCCAGCTACTCAGGAGGCTGAGGTGGGAGGATCAATTGAGCCCAGGAGTCTGAGGTGGCAGTGAACTATTATGATACCACTGCACTCCAGGAGTGAGACCCTGTCTCAAAAAAAAAAAAAAAAAAAGCGACCATTCATTTCCCAAAAGCTGTTTGCAGTGTGTTGCAGTGCCTTACAGCCCTTAGAGCTTTCTCACAGCCATCGGTTCCTCATAGGTCCTGTGAGGCAGACGAACTGAGCTAGGAGTCCATTTTACAGAAGGGAACGCTGAAGCCTCCAGTCACGGAGCTGGGGAGTGGCAGAGACTGGAGCTCAGGCCTCTTGCCTCCCGACCTGCTCAACTTGCCCGGCTGTCTCCTCACTGCCCTGGAGGGGACACGGCATGCCAAGGAAGAGTGGCTCCTGGATGAAGCTGGGGTTTTGGGTCCCGTAGCCCGAATTCACAGTCCAGCGCCACCATTTCCTGGCTTGGGTGGCCCCGTGCAATTCCCGAAACCTCTAAGCCTCGCAGCAGCCCTGTGAGGAAGCCTCAGTACTGCTCCTATTTGACAGCTAGCAAAACTGAGCCCCCAAGAGACTCCCATCACATAACTGGCTGATAGAAGAGTTGGGATTTGAATCTAGAAATAACTCCCTTCCATACAGGACCCTACCCTGGACTGTGGCTAGTGTTCCCATCTCCACTAACATCACTGTCCCATGAATTCTCACCGTCTGCAAGGCTCAGGCTCTGGGCTGCTGTGGCCCCGGGCCTGGACTTATTTGGGCCCCAGTAGGTGGCATTCCAGTAGGAAGCCCCAGACCTCTGTCTGGAAGCCTGGCTCTGCCACTTATTAGCGATACGCCTTTGGACGGCTTTCCTGGGTCTCAGTTTCTTAGCCATACAACAGGAAAGTCACACCTCCTCCTCTGGCTGCCGTGAGGACAGGGAAGACACCGCACACAACGCACGCCAGTGGCCACAGGCATGAAATGGGGACGAGTCATTTCTAGTTTGGGTCGGTGGCTGGACTACATACTCTCCTGGGCTCTGACAGGCAGTACCAAGGCTACGGACCTGAGGGTGTCCCCCAATCACGAGTTAAGGAGGGGCAAGGAACCCCACCCACTCTGCACACGGTCCCGGGGCGCGAGAGGGGGGCGAGGGGCACCCCTGGCCATGGCACTCTGGGGCCGGGTGGAGATGAAGGCTTACCTTGCGAGGGCTGCAGCTCCTCCACGACGCTCTCAGCCGCTGTCTCCTCCTCCCACGTGCCGGCCTCCACCACTTTGAAGCGGCTGCGCGGCTGGCTGAGCACGTGCGGAGCCTGGAGCGCCGCCTCGCGCTCCGCAGCCAGGTCCAGGTCCTGCTGCGCCAGGTGTGCGCGCAGCTGTCGGATCTCAAACTGCGGAGAGAGAAGGGCTGGGCTGGATCAGCTGGCGGGGACCTCCAGCCTGACCTCTGGGCGCTTTGCTCCCACATGGGGGCGGAGTGGGGAGGACTGGGCTGAGCCTCCTGCGGCTGGATGATTCCTTAGGAATCTCCCAGCATCGCGGTTCGCAAGATCTTCTTAAGGTTGCGGAGCCTTTTCCAACCTGTGCGATCTTGTGTCTCAGGTGCCTTGCAGTCTGGCCCCCATCTCACGGATGCCCGGGTGAGGAAACACAACGTTTTTCCTTTGTGGAAAGGCCACTGGACAGGGAGTCAGGAGCCCTGGGTGCAAATTCAGTTCTAGCTCTCCGCACAGATGTGTGACCCCAAAGGGTGCTTGACAACATGAAAGCCTCCTTCAGATGCCTTACACTGATGACTAAGGAAGAACCGGAAACCTCGGGACACCCAGGGCCCGCGTCCCCTCCTGGGGACCCCATCCTGGCGTCACTGCCCGCTTGTTTGAACACTGGCTCATTTTCTTCCAGCAACAACCACTTCCCTCCTCCACGAGGAGGCACCCAGGACCAGACCGGGTTCAGTCCAAGCCGTGTGGCTTCCTGGCCCTATGGCCTGGAGCAAGTCCCATCACCTATCCAGCCTGTTTTCTTTTCTGTAAAATGGGGTTTTCACCTCTTTGAGGACTTGGGTTGCTTCCTCTTAAGGGCTTCCTCCCAGGTGGAGTGGCAGCCTATTTGAATTTTCCGCATTGCACTTACCACCTTTTGATATTATTGTGTATTTAACGTTTTGTTGATTTTACTTTTATGAAGGTAACACACACACACAACTAAAAGCATTCATGAACAAATAGGGTGGCCAGGCAGCAAGCTGGCCTTGTAAAAGCTGCACACATTTTAATTTTGTTTTACTTTCTGCTGGGGAAAGCTTCTTGGAAAGGCTTCCAGATACCTCTTGGGTTTGTGGCTGAGATGGCTGTTCACACGCCAGGGTCTTCCTGAGACATCAGGGCCAACGCGAAGTTTGGGTCTGACATTGCAGGTCCGGGCCGCGGGCTCGCAGGAAGGAGGGCCTTCACCGCCACCTAGTGTTCCCCGCACGCCTTGCACCGCTTCTGCACGGAGCGAGTATGGAGGGCGGACAGCGAGTACCACGCCCGGGCGCCCTGCCTAGGAGGTTACCTACTTACCAATGCCGCCCAAATGCACCTCTCCAGCCCTGACCCCTCAAACTGAGGTGTCAGACTCTCACCACCAATGCCTCCACGACAGTATCACTTTCACAGGAGTTGCAAAATCAATCTGGTCAAAGCAGGACTCTTCACTGTCTATCCAAACCTGTTCCTCAAGTGTTTTCATCTTATTTTAGCTGGAGCCAAAAATGCAATCACCTTCCTTGCTTCCTCGCTTTCCCTCACCCCAACATCCCATCCATCCCCCAAGTCCAGCAGCTATCGCGCCTCCCTCCACCTCCACTGCCAGCTCTGGCCCCTACAGCCGCGGCTTCTGGGTCCCTCTGCCATCACTCCAACAGGACTCGTGGGGACTCTCCCACACCCAGGTCAGATCATGACACTCCTGTCCATAAACCTCGATGGTTCGCCACCCGACCTGGGAGATAGCCCGAGCTCCTCAGCCTTGGCTTACAAAGCACCTACACCATCTGGCCCTGCCCACCTGGCCAACTTCGTCTCATCCTCTCTCCCGTGACCTGACCCCAAGACACAATCCTTCTTCTGGTTCTGTAAAGATACCAAGCACGCGCTGGTCTCAGGGCCGCGTTCTCAGCTGCTCCCTCTGTTCCAGATCACATGGTAGCCCCCCTCAGAGGGGCCTTCCCTGATCTGCCACCTAGGACAGCCCCCCAGGCACTCAGTTGCATCAGCCTATCTGAATTCTCTGCATTGCACTTATCACCTTCTGATATTGTATTTTTAATGTTTTATTGATTTTACTTTTGTGAAAGTAAAACACACACACAACTAAAAGCATTCATGAACAACAGGGTGGCCAGGAACCAACCCGGCACTGGACAGCCTCCCAATGTCAGTGTCTACAGGTTTGGTCTCTGGGACTGCACAGGTTTTCAGCTTACTGCCTGAGGCTATAATTTTGGTTGCCTCTGTGCTGTGAGTAGGGCAGAGGAATACGGCAGAGGGTCCCACTTTTAGGGGGAAAGACTTTCATTTAATCCTCATTTTCAGCCCTCCACCTTTCCCCAAGTCCCTGCCTAACCCAGTGCCCACATGCAGAGCCCCCTGGTTCATTTTCTCCCGAGGACAAACCCCTGGACTCTTGCAGGGTGGGGGAACTCAGTCTCCTGGCCATGCAGGATTTGGAAGGGCATCTTGGGATCTCGAATATTATGCATGTAGACCTTTAGCCATCCCCACCCTGTGTCAGCTTCACACTACACCCCCTTCCTCCCAGACTCTCAGGGGTTCCGAGGGGAAAAGTACCCCATTTCCCTCACTGTCCTCCTCTGTGGGCACTTTAGTGACCATTCTCCACTCTGTTCAATCAGTTACAACTTTCTTGTCTAGTCTCCATTTCCCCCCAATTCACTAAAATCTCTTTCCTCTTTGTCCTGATGGACAAGACTTAAAGAGACCTTCCTTCCTTCCTTCCTTCCTTCCTTCCTTCCTTCCTTCCTTCCTTCCTTCCTTCCTTCCTTCCTTCCTTCCTTCCTTCCCTCCCTCCCTCCCTCCCTCCCTCCCTCCCTTCTTTCTTTGTCTCCCTCTCTTTTTTTTTGAGACAAGGTTTGTTGTGATGGACAGAGACCTTCCCTCCCTTCCTTCCTTCCTTCCTTCCCTCCCTCCCTTCTCTCTTTCTTTGTCTCCCTCTCTTTTTCTTTTTTGAGACAAGGTTTGTTGTGATGGACAGAGACCTTCCCTCCCTCCCTCCCTCCCTCCCTCCCTCCCTCCCTCCCTTCCTTCCTTCCTTCCTTCCTTCCTTCCTTCCTTCCTTCCTTCCTCCTCCTCCCTCCCTCCCTCCTTCCCTCCCTCCCTTCTTTCCTTCTCTTTCTCTGTCTCCCTTTCTTTTTCTTTTTTGAGACAAGGTTTGTTGTGATGGACAGAGACCTACCTACCTTCCTTCCTTCCTTCCTTCCTTCCTTCCTTCCTTCCTTCCTTCCCTCCCTCCCTCCCTTCTCTCTTTCTTTGTCTCCCTCTCTTTTTCTTTTTTGAGACAAGGTTTGTCATGATGGACAGAGACCTTCCTTTCCTTCCTTCCTTCCTTCCTTCCTTCCTTCCTTCCTTCCTTCCTTCCTTCCTTCCTTCCTTCCTTCCTTCCCTCCCTCGCTCCCTCCCTCGCTCCCTCCCTTCCTCCCTCCCTTCTCTCTCTTTCTGTCTCTCTTTTTCTTTCTTTTTGGAGACAAGGTTTTACTCTGTCTGCCACACTAAAGTGCAGTGGTGTGATCACAGCTCACTGCAGCCTTGTACTCATGGGCTCAAGTGATTCTCCCACCTCAGCCTCCTGAGTAACTGGGACTACAGGCACACGCCTGGATAATTTTTTATTTTTGTATTTTGTAGAGACAGGGTCTTGCCATGTTGCCCAGACTGGTCTCAAACTTCTGGAGTCAAGCAATCCTCTACCTTCCTCAGCCTCCCAAAGTGCTGGGATTACAGTTGTGAGCCACTGTACTTGTCCAAGAGATAGTTTCTTAATTGTTATGCATTTATAATTTTGTTCTTTACTATCATTCCATTGGGGTTTGGGGAAGGAAATCAGATAAATATTTGTGATCATGCCATGATATGGTTTGGCTGTGTCCCCACCCAAATCTCATCTCAAATTGTAGTTCCCATAATCCTCATGTGTCGTGGGAGGGACCCAGTGGGAGGTGATTGAATCTTGGGGGTGGTTACTCCCATGCTTTCTCATGATAGAGTTCTCACAAGATCTGATGATTTTGGTTTTGTTTGTTTGTTTGTTTTTGAGACAGAGTCTTGCTCTGTCACCCAGGTGGGAGTACAGTGGCATGATCTTGGCTCACTGCAACCTCCGCCTCCTGGGTTCAAGCCATTCTCCTGTCTCAGCCTCCCAGTAGCCGGGATTACAGACATGTGCCCAGCTAATTTTTGTATTTTTAGTAGAGACGGGGTTTCACCACGTTGGCCAGGCTGGTCTTGAACTCATGACCTCGTGATCTGCCTGCCTTGATCTGATGGTTTTATAAGGAGCTTTTCCCCCTTTTGCTTGGTACTTGTCCTTGCTGGTGCCATGTGAAGAAGGACGTGTTTGCTTCCCCTTCTGCCATGATTGTGAGTTTCCTGAGGCCTCCCCAGCCCTGCTGAACTGTGAGTCAATTAAACCTTTTTCCTTTATAAATTACCCAGTCTTGGGTATGTCTTTATTAGCAGCGTGAAAACAAACGGCCATTTTTAAAGGATGATCAGTTTACCTCTTGTTCAGCCCCCAGTGGTGTTCCAGTGGGGTGGGGTTGGGGGGGAAGGCATACTTCTAGCATGGCTGATTTCAAGCTATCAACAAGACGCCCTTGGGGGAAATGTGCACAATGGGTTCTTGTGAGCAAGTGACAGCTCCAGCGCACCCCTGCCACCCTCCACACCCAGGAGAATATCATCTGTGAACCAACAGGGGTCTTGTCTGTTTTGTTGCCTTCAAGAGGCATTCAATAAACATTGCTGAATATATGAACAAATCAATGCAGGAAACCAGTTAGCCTGTTCAACTCCCTGGGTTTAGACTGGGCCCTAACTCCAACCACCAACTGAGCTGCACCCTGTCCCACAGCTAAGACAAAGACCCAGGCCTCATGCTGGCTATGCACTGAGCCCTGACCCTGCTCACACACTGAGCCCGATGCTGGTCACAGACTCAGCCCTAACTTTGGGCTCACACTGGGCTCAGACGCTGAACCTCGACAACCCAGCACTTAAAACACTCAAAGGTGGCTGGAGGTTCACAGAATGAGAAAGCGAGGCTGGCTCGTTATAGGGTGGCCTTTATGTGCAGGCTGAGAGCAGGCAAGCCACCCCCCTGGCAGCAAGGTCTCAGGGCGACTGAGGGCCCACGAGGCAACCCTCCCAAGCTCTGCCAGGGCTGGGAGCCCCTCCCGCCCTGCTGATCTGAACCTCCCATGGGCACAGCCCACTTTCTCCAAGGCCACTCATCGAGGCCTGCAGGCCAGCTAATGGCTTCCTGGCCGCTCTGAAGGGATGCATTATTGATGGCTTGTAATTGATATGGAGCTGCCCAAGAGTGTCCCGCTGGAATTCAGGCCAGACAGCCAGAGGCCAGGGCTTGCCCAGCCCCAGGCCCACATGTGCAGATGTAGGCACATACACAGAAGCAAGTTTCAGCTAAAGAGATGAACTCCAAGTGTGTGGCAGTTCTCACATTCATTCATTCAGTAGGAAGTCAAGTAAACCATGGTGGGGCGATGTTAACATTCTGTTATGGGTTTTGGAATGAAAATGCCTTCCTCGGCTTGCAGGTAAAACCTGGATAGCCCCAGAAATGGGGGCTGTCAGCTGCATTGCAGGGAACAAGTCGCCTCTGAGAGCCAAGCACAGCCCTGGGGTGGTACTTATGGCAGGGGAGGCGTGGTGTGTACACGGGCCAGAGGGCCAGAAGGTAAGGGACTGGGGAGCTCTGCCGGGGCCCCACTAGGCAGAGCCTGTAGCCACAGTAAGATGTTTAAAGAACAACTGGAAACCACTGGAATCCTCCAAAGAGAAGGGTAGAGAGGTGGGAATGGCGGTGCACAGTGATCCAGACGAGCATTTTGAAAGGACTATGCTGACTGCAGAATGGATAACAGATTGGATGGGGCCAGAGTGGATATAGGAATGCCAGCTGGGAGGCTACTGCAGCAGTCCATGCCAGAGACAAGGAGGTATGGATGAAGGTGGAGACAGTGGAGACGGAGATAAGAGGACGGATAAGAGACTACCTTGCAGGTGCAATATCAGCACATGGCATGGACTGGAATGGGGATGAGGGAGAGGACAACCTGCTTTGGGGACAGATTTTGGCAAGCTTCACACCCAGAGGGTGTGGGGTGGCTGGATGCTGTCCATCTCGCCCTGAGAAGGAATGACTGACTCCTCAGAGGGGAAGCACACATGGGCCAAATGGCTCTCAGCCCAGTCACAGGCTGGGACAGCCCAGGGGGGCTTCAGGAGGTGCTAGCGGGACCCTTAGAGCTGGGCTCCTGGCTCCTCCTATGCTTATCATGGCCACATGTGCCTCCACAGTGTTTCCCTGGGGCCCTAGGACATCAGGGCCTCATGAGTCAGATGGGAAACTGAGGCCCGGAGGTGGGAAGGAGCCTCTTGTGCTGGGAGGGAGGGTGGGGGAAAGGCTAGGACCACATGGTGCTTCAGAAGCAAAGCAGGGGCCACAGCCTACACCCCTGGCTTCCAGCCCCCAAGACCTTGCACCAGGGAACTTGCAGCCTTATGGGCAAGATGGAAGTGACTCAGCCCAACAGAATCCAGGGCAGCTTGATGGTAGCAGGGGCCAGGAGAACAGGAAGTCACCAGAGGGAAAAGCAGGGGCTGGAGGCTGAGCCCTTGGCCCATCACTCCTCCCTCGCCCTGACTTTGGATGAACCTCTTTTCTTCCCCTGGCCTCGGTTTCACTGTGTATCCAATAAGGCAAATGGACTCACTGAACTCCCAAGTCTATGACGAGCTCTGTACCAGCTCCAGGACGCCACCCGGAGGGAATGAAGTGTAAGTGCAGTTAAGGCTCAGTACTGTCTTGAGAGCCATCCCCTACTCCCTGCCAAAATGCCCCATTCCCAGAGAACCATCTCTTCAGAGAAAGATAACAGAATCCACAACCTCTAAAATGCATCATCAATGATGTGTAGCACACCATGAGAAGCATTCATCATGCAAATAAGCAGAAAAACATGATTGGTTATCAAGCCATAAAGCAGTTAATAGAAGCTGACCTGGGTAAATATTTGAGTGAACAGACAAGGACTTCAAAATAACTACAATTAATATGTTAACAAAAATATGGGGGAAAGACAGACAAAATGAGTGTAGTGTTTCAGCAGAGGGTTAGACTCTATAAAAAGAATCAAATCAAACTTTTAGAACCCCGATATACTGTATCTGAAATTGAGTAGTTGGTTGGATGGGTTTAACAGGAGACTGGACATAGTAGGCTTGTTGAAGACAGGTCTATAGGAAAATATCAAAACTTACAGCCATTGAAAAAGGAGAGAGGGAGAGAGAGAGAGAATGAATAGTGGAGCAGAGTAAGATCTAAGAGAAACATGAGACATAACCAAACAGCCTCAGGTACAACTGGAGCTCCAAGAGGAGAAGAATGAGACAGGAGACAGGTGCAATGAATAAAGAAAGCATGGCCAAGAACTTCCCAAATCTAATAAAAAAAATCAAGCCACAAATTTAAGAAACTCCTAAGCAGAATAAATACCAAAAAACCCCACAGAAACCCACATGGAAGCACCTTGCAATAAAACTGCTGAAAGCAGGAAGAAACACAACGGGACGGGGCTCCCCAGGGCTCACACGGGCCTGTACCTTGGGAAAAGAAGGTGCACAGTGGCTTTGATGAAGCAAATCTTCCACTGGCAAATGGGCCCGGTGGGAAAAAATAGACCATCCCTAGGCTTGGGAAGAATTAAAGTGCAGTCACATACCCATTTAGTGCACAACATTAGCTAAGTATTTCTAATCAGATAACCTGCTCAGATCATCTGGGATCCACAGGGAAGCCCGCAGTATGCATTACTGGAGTGAGTCAGGCCCCTTCCATCAGGGCTGGGCCTTTCCATCGGGGCCGGGCTTTTAATGCAAGATCAGGAGGGGTCAGACTCACCGGGGCGGCAGGACAGGCACACCCAGCGCTTCTCCACCTTTAATGGTCTGGTTGCGGAGTCCAGTTGACATGGGCCTTGTCCTGATCAATGCACACTTTGGCCAGAAGCTCGATGGTATCTAATGTAATAGCAGTATATCTGCTCCATCCTATTAGTGCTGTCTGCACAGACTGCCCTGCCTTCAAACCCATCTGCTGTTAGGATAGCATCCAATGTTTATTTCCATTAGTTTCGCCATTGTTGGTAACAATAAAAATCAGGAGACAGTTGCAAACTAATGATTTAGGAGCAGAGTAAAGCTGAGATCGACCTTGGCCCCTTTCCATCCACTGTGAAGATGCCTGGTAGTTGGCCATAAATTTAAATTATGGCAAAAGGATAACATAAGTTATTCCTCTGATGGCTAATTTTATCAGCTAAATAGGCTTGTCATTAAAGCTATCGGCTGTTTTACAAATCACTTCCCATCTTAAAAAAAAAATTCACTTCCCACAGTGGAGATCCTGAATAATCCAGGTAACAAAGGCTATTGTGCTGAGCCGGGGACTTGTGGCCTCTGTAGGAAAAGAAGGAGCTCTCTGGAACGAGCCAGCCTCAAGCCCCATCCCTGGAGCCAGCATGGAACCACGGCTCTATTCCTGCTATTCCTGCCCTTTGGCCCCTTTTCAGAGCTGCTAGCCCAGCCTCAAAGGCGAGGGACCTACACAGAGCCATTGGCATTCTCTCACGGGTCCAGAAAACCAGCAGGCAATGGGATCCAGTGACAGCCCTGGATGGGGAGATGGGCCCTGGCTCCCAATCAGACCACCCACCACCTCCTACGTCTGCTCTGGCTCTTCCACATGAAAGACAGTGAAGGGGATGGAGGGAGGGGCATGACAGCTTCCTCTCCCCACATCTTCCTCCAGCAGAAATGCCTGCAATTTGCAGGGTCAAGATTATCATCTTGTTTCTTCAGGAAACAGGCCAGGGAGACAGGGCATTCCTCCAGGAAGGACTTTGGTAAGTGTGGCTGTGCCGCCTGCTGTATTGGAACCGGGGAAAGGGTAGGGAATGTTGTGAGCCCATTGGCCTTGTTTTATGGGTTGGGTGACTGTGCAGGTGATGTTTTCTTCTTGGGCGCAAAGACCACTTCTGACAGCATCTGGTGCCCCTAGTTGGTACTGTGTAACTGACTCTTGCCAAAAAAACAGGGGCAGAGCAATGTCACCATTTTCAGTCCTGGCCAATAAAAACCTGCTGTGCCCAATTCCCCAGCCTCATTTTCCTATCCACTGACTGGAGAAGACTCAGAGGACTTGAAGGAAGAAGGATCGGCTGGGCTTGGTGGCTCCCACCTGTAATTCCAGCACTTTGGGAGGCCGAGGTGGGCAGATCACTTGAGGTCAGGAGTTCGAGACCAGCCTGGCCAATATGGTGAAATCTCGTCTCTACTAAAAATACAAAAATTAGCCAGGCGTGGTGGCACATGCCTGTAATCCCAGCTACTCGGGAGGCTGAGGCAGGAGAATTGCTTGAACCCGGGAGGCAGAGGTTGCAGTGAGCCGAGATCATGTCACTACACTCCAGCCTGGGTCACAAAACGATACTCCATCTTGAAAAAAAAAAAAAAAGTCACAAAATGGGAGCAGCCTGGAGGCCTGAGTGATTTGTGTGGAACGGAGGGTCCCTCCCCCACCCTGACCCATTGCAACCTGCATTGGACTATGATGAGAGTGACAAATGTACTCCTCCTATGTTAGGACACAGGTTTCTGGATTTGCCAGATGCAACAACTGGTATTACTCACCCTAACTATCAGTGACTCAGGTAGACTCCTCTTTCTGGTGCAGGGAAATGGACATTGAAGCCCTGGATTCCTTTCTTAGCCCCTCCATGAAAAACTGCAGGATCTGGGCAAAGAACAGCCTCTCTGAACCTCAGTTTTTCCATGTGAAGGGATTAATAGTACCCAGCCTGCCAACTTTCACCATCAAGGGAAAAATGAGCTAAAACATGACAGTGCATTTGTGAATGAGCAACCATCATACAGATACATTTAGTAGCATTTTATTCTCTTTTCTTTTTTTTTTTTGTGACTGAGTCTCGCTCTGTCACCCAGGCTGGAGTGCAGTGGCATGATCTCAGCTCACTGCAAGCTCCACCTCCCAGGTTCATGCCATTCTCCTGCCTCAGCCTCCCAAGTAGCTGGGACTACAGGTAACCGCCACCACACCTGGCTAACTTTTTGTATTTTTTTTTAGTAGAGACGAGGTTTCACCATGTTAGCCAGGATGGTCTCCATCTCCTGACCTGCCCGCCTCAGCCTCCCAAAGTGCTGGGATTACAGGTGTGAGCCACTGCACCCGCCTGGTCTTTTTTTTTTTTTTTTTTTTTAACCCTTACTGAGAGCCTCCAGTGGACCAGATTTAATTTGATGCATATGGCATCCACATAATGTAGGCCTTGTTACTGCCAGTTTTCCCAATGAGAAGCTGAGGCTCAGGGGTTAAAAGGGAGACGACTGGTCACTGGTGGAGCTGAGGTTTGAATCTGGCTTGCTGGCTCCCTGAATAAGAGGATTCTTTCCACTTCTCCAAACTCCCTGACAAGGGACTCACCTTTCCCAAGGTCTAAGGATGTCCTAAGGGGCTCACAGGTCCCACTGGTCTCCTTGGAGGCTGGACTTTGAGTCACCCCAGATTGAGCCTCATCCCTCAATATTTTGCCAATGATCTCAGGGTGAATTGTGCTGAGGAAGGACAGCTTCAGAGAAGAGAAACTAACTTCCACAGTGGGCCAGGTCAAACCATACTATTTTGTACCAAAAGCTGTTACCAGGCTTAAAGGGGAAAGAGAAACTTCAGAATGTGTTTCGGAACTAGAGTGAGATCCGCGCATGGAGGTACATAAAAATCTCAGAGGTGGTTTTGTGAGATGGGTCAGAAGAGTATATTGCTGCATTGATTTAACCACTGCATCTAAAATGGCTTTGGTTTCTGAAGCAGCCAGGACAGAAAGACAGACCAGGCATCTACACCGTCTCTCTGAAGGGCAGCCTCTAGCATCGCGACTTTGGAATCCATCTGTGTACCAGCAAGCCTAACTCATAATGAAATTCTGACCAGGATCCACCCCTCACCAAAAAATAAAAAAATTAAAGAATGAAAAAGAACTTCCACCTAAGGAATTGCTGAATTCAGGGGTCAGAGGCCATGTGCTTCTATCACAGCAGTGGGGAATCTGGAAGGGACTGCAGAAGGCATTGCCAGGGCTTTGGAATGGTATGACTGACCAGCAGAGAGTCCTCCTTCCATCCCGGGATGCTCTAGGCACCCCTCCCCAGGTAGGGATCTGTTAAGGATGGGGTGTGCCCACAACCAGAAGAGATCAAAGGAATGAGGGAAGTAGTGAAGCCTGTCTCCCTGTCAAAGCCAGAGGGCCAGTGCAATCCAGGAGGGAAGGCACTGGAATGAGCGACAAGAGACCTGTTTTCGTCCTGGCCTCATAACTGCTGTGCCATGTTGGGCTCACCCATCCCCTTCTCTGAGCCTCAGATGCCCCATGTGCCAAATCCTGGATTGGGCCAGCTGCCCTCCCAGGGGCCTTTCATCTGTTATACAAGGTGGTTCTGGAGCACCCTGGGTGTGGGCCTGTGGCAAGAAATGAGCACCTTGGGTGTGGGCCTGTGGCAAGAAATGTAGCACAGAAGATGAAATGAATCAGATATTCATGCAAGAAACTGGCCAACAGGCTCACCTGAGAGTCTCCACAGGGTCACAGTAAGAAGCAATGTAATCTTTCTTAAAAAGTTAAGATGGGCTGGGTGCGGTGGCTCATACCTGTAATTGCAGCACTTTCGGAGGGTGAGGGGGGTGGATTACTTGAGGTCAGGAGTTCGAGACCAGCCTGGCCAACATGGTGAAACCCTGTCTCTACTAAAGATACAAAAATTGGCCAGGCGTGGTGGCAGGCGCCTGTAATCCCAGCTACCTGGGAGACTGAGGCAGGAGAATCTCTTGAACCCGAGAGGCGGAGGTTGCAGTGAGCTGAGATCGCGCCACAGCACTCCAGCCTGGGCGACAGAGTGAGACTCTGTTTCAAAAAAAAAAAAAAAAAGAAAGTTAAGATGAAGAAACAGAGAGTAACTGTGCAGTGGAAACACCTGACACATGCTGCCCCAGCCAGGTGATCCAGGTAACACCACAGTGAGAAGTCACGCGGCCAGCGTGTCCTCTTGATGTGACATGATGAGAATGGCACTTTCCCTCTGCAGTCTTGCTCCCAAAACCCACAACCCCAGGCTTACCCTGGGAAAAACATCAGATGAATCCCAACAGAGGGGCATCCTGTAAAACACCTGGCCAGTGCTCCGCAAAACCCTTCAGGTCATCAGAAACAAAGTCTGAGAAATTGCCACAGCCAGGAGAAGCCTAAGGAGACATGCTGACTGAATGTGGAGCAAATAGAGGACATAAAAGATTAAATACTAAGAAAATCTGAGTACCGTATCAATGTGGGTTTGTGCACTGTAACAAATGATACTAGCGTATGATGTTAATAATGGGTAGCCAGGCACAGGTGATATGGGAAACTCTGCACCTGCTTCACTATTTTTTCGTAAATATAAAACTGTTCTAAAAAATAAAGTTTATTTTTTTAAAAAAGAGCTCGGTGAAGTTGTGGCAAATACTTGTACAAACAAATCCCAGCAAGAGAGCAAGGGAGTGCAAAGTGTTTTTTTGTTTTTTTGTTTTTTTTAAGAGACAGAGTCTTGCTCTGTGGCCCAGGCTGGAGTGCAGTGGCGTCATTACAGCTCACTGCAGCCTCAAGCTTCTGGCCTCAAGTAGTCCTCCTGCCTCAGCCTTCCAAAGCACTGGGATTACAGGTGTGAGCCATTGCACCAGGCCAGGTGTTGTATTTAAACTTGGACCCTAACACATTTCATTGGTAAATGTCAATTTTTCAGGCAGCATACGTGAATTCAGTTTGGAAATAGCTTCATTATACTCTGAGAATTCCAGCAAGGAGAGAGAAAGAGTTTATCACAAAGAATACTAGACTGTCCTGGAATGGGGTTGGGGGTGCCATTGAGACCGCTGAGGGGAGCCAGGTCTGTGCCTGCAGTATAAGATACCCCATGCATAATCTGATCAATGTTTTCACCGAGTGCTAAGAGGTACCATAAGTAGGAAAAAGGAAGCTGAACATGATGGGCTGAAAAAGAACAGTGTTCACAGTTAGGACGCCTGGTTCTATGCCCCCTGGACTAGCTGTGTGCCGCCTGGGTGAGCCGCCACCACTCAGTTTTCTTATTTGTAAAATGGGTGTGTGGGGCAGGTGTGGTGGGGCTGGTGGACTCCCATTAGTTGCTACCCATCACATGTCAGGCTTTAGGTCACGTGATCTCATCACCATCCTTCAAGGATTCTATTACTACACACATTTTTCAGATTAGGAAAACCAAGGCCTATAGATGTCCCATTAATGCCCAAAGCCACAAGGCCAGTAATTGTTCTAAAGAGAGACATACCTGGGTTCAAAGCCAGCTCGAAGTCTATTTAGAACCAAGTCTATTCTCAATCATTCCACGGGCTGCTGTCTCCAAAGGTCTAGCCATCCCTGACATTCCAGGGCCCGCGGTCTCATTTCCTCCAGAGTATCTGTTACCCAGTCAAGTCTGAAACCAGGCCTGAAAATACAGCGTGAGCGAGGCGTCTGTCTGCTTCGCTCTGTGGAGCGGGCACCACAGACTCCAGGAGAGCAGCCCTCCTGGTCCCTCTGGCCAGGCAGCCCCCTACTGTCCCCAGCGGCCCCGCTGGGAGTCCAGCCTGTCTGGCCCTTTCTGCTGTCTTAACTAAGATGACAGGGTTCAGGTGTTTTTTAAATTAAAATGGTTTGTTTCTGTTCATCTCTTTTCCAGATGTCACTACCTGGAGGGAATCTGTCTTTATTTATTGGTTCTTTCCTGTGCAGAATGCAAGGGAGTTTCCCTCTGGCTGAGATCCCCGGGAAGGAGGCCACATGTGGAGAGTGACTTGAATCAGGACGGCAGCAACCTGGGGTCCCCGGGGGGCTCTGGACAGAGGTCATGGTGGAAACCCTGGGAGGTGGGGTTGCTGTTAGGATTTTCTCCTGGCCACGTGGCACATGTGTGGCTGAGGTGAGGCGTGTGGCAGGGTCAGCGCGTTCCCAGTGGGGCTGGGAGGCTGCAAATTTATGAGGGGCAGATGCAGCCCTATGTCCATGTCTTTCACGTTGCCAACTGCCGTGAAGTAGAGCATTTGTTTTCCTATTTGACAGCAGAATGAGAACTGCCTCATCGGCTTCCAGCCGCTTTCTGGATGACACCCTGCGCTTTCCTTTCCCCACTTCCCTGCAGCCCCCTCTGCCTAAAGCCAAGCTTCTCTCACCTTCTTCTCCAGCCTCTGTCCCCAGTCTTCCTATCTCCACCCTGCCCTCTCCATCCAGCCTCCAACAGCAGCCAGAAGGCTCCATCAACAACTCACATCTGAGCAGATCCCCCAGTCCTGCTTTTAATTCTCCAGGCTTCCTCTGTCCCAGCAGGATAAAGCCCAAACTCTCTGGTCAGCCACAGAGCCCCTTCCCAAGCCTGTCCCCAATCCTCCTGCTGCCTCGCTCTGCTCACCCTCTACATGGCCCACTGCACCCACTCCCACACCCCACGCTATTCCCTCCGCCTTCTCCCCGGGGCCCTGCTCCACATCAGCGTCTCTGGAAAGCCTTCCCCACCCTGGTCTGCAGAGCCGGGGACGTGCCTGTGTGATGCAGGCATTGCACCAGATTTCCACTGCCTATTTATGGGCTGCTAAACCCCCTGAGTCACCCAGAGCCCCGTGAGGACAACGGCCACACCCTGTCCTGAGTGGCATCTGCATGCCCGGCACAAGCCCAGCACAGAGCAGCTCTGGACGGTGCTGGCTGACCACGCGATACGGCGAGAGAATGAATGAAGCTGATGCCAGCTCCTCAGGGTGGGAATGCTTCTCTTCCTAGTCTAGGATTCCATAGACTGCCCTGCTCTCAGGACACCTTGGACAACATGCCCCTGAAGGCCGTGTCCCCTGATGACCCCTCTTGTCATGCACAGGCATTCTGTGCAAAACGAAAGGTCATAGTGTCCCCAAAGCATATAAAAAGATTGGTTTCTTGACAGACATTCCGAGGAGATGATTCTGAAGACAGTGTGTGTGTATTCCTGTGGGGACATTTCCCAGGATCACTTTGTAGTGACATTCCACAGACGTGTCCCCCACCCCAAAACTATGAGAGGTTGGGGTTGGTCAGGGAGCCAAGAGGTACACTGAATATGCATTTACCAAGACCTGCAACGCGCGGAGTGCTGGCTGGGGCTGGGGCATGGATGTGAGTTGGACAAGGCTTGCCTTCAGGGGGCATCCATTTCAGTGGGAAGAGCTGCCCCAGGTATAAAGGAGCACTGACCATGGCAGTGAGTGCTCAGTGCCCTGTGAATGCAGACAAGTGAGGGCAGCTGTGGGGGCGGGGGAGGGGGTGCGGAGACTGCTGACGGGGGGAACACGCTCTGTAGAGAGGCCAGGACTTGAATTAGACGGTCAAAGCTTGCAAGGGGCGGGGATTTAGGCAAGGGGCACCATGCAACCAAATCCCAAGAGGTGGCATGGCACAGGGCTTGTCAAAATGACAGGTGACTCCACTTGGCACAATCAGGGTGTTTATGCACCAGACGCATGAGACAGGAGGTTGATGGGACGGGCGGACACATAATGGCCCATACGCCAGGTTAGACCTCAGCCCTGAGACCCCCTTGGAGACTGCCTGGGCACCCAGCAATGGGGGAGGAAGAGGGAGCCCAGGGGTGCCCATCCTTACTGCACTGCAAGCCAGAAGGACTCAGTGCCCATGTCAATATGAGGCCACGGGCATTCCTCCACTTTCACTGGCAGGACATGGGCTGGAAGACAGCCCGAGAAGAACTCGCCTGGCCCTGGGCACGGAGAGCCATAGGCTTGGTGTCTCTGGCTTGTGTAGTTGGGGGCAGTGGCCCTGTCCCCTCCCCAGAATCCATGGGGCAGAATGGGAATGACCATGCATATCATTTGGCCCATCCCCCACATTCCCACCACCTTGCCAGTCCCCTCAGTAGCATTCCCACCTTACAGCCTGGGACCAGACTCTTCCCCGCACCCAGAGCTGCGCTTCTACAGAGCTCTCAGCCTTGCTGTGGGTTCCAGCAGCCACCCCCTCCTGAGCACCCCAATCCCCTTCCTCTGAACTCCTCTGTCCCACTCCCATGGGAGCAGCCACCCTATTTTACAGAGGAAGGAACTGAGGGCAGAGGGGTGGCCTGACTTGGCTGGAGTCTGGAGGGGTGGGAGCCGCAGGGCTAGGCCTTGAATGCAGGTCTCTGGATGCCCAACAGGATGCTCCTGGCCCAGCTGCCAGTCCCCCTTGCCTCTGTTGAGCCCATCCTTGCAGGGCCCACCACCTGCCTCTCCGAGTCTTCATCACGGCTCCTGGAGGGTGGAGAGCACCGCTAGCACCTTTCTGGGGCTCTGGGCGTCCTGCATGGCAATGGACATACTATGGTGCCCAGCAACCCTCAGCAGACAGAATTAGCCGCTGGCTTAAGAGACCAACCATGTCTCCGAGAAGACGCTGATGAACTGAGGGGGCAACCTGGCAGGCTCAGGTCGGGGAGCTGAAGAGTCACCGTGCTGCAGTGGAAAGAACCCTGGCCTGGGAGTCAGGGTTGAGTCTATGCCTAGCTGGGCTGTACATCAGCGACCCTGGAGATGTGCCCCCTTCTCTGGGCTTCAGGTTCCCCATGAGTCCAACAAGGGGCTGGAGGAACTCCCTGACCTCTGGTGCCCCTGCAGCTCTAGCAACCCGTGGCTTTAGGCACTACCAGTGTCCCCAGCAAGACCATGGACAGAGCCGAAAGTGGCGGTGCATTACCCCTTGCTCCTGACAGATCTGCGTCAGCCTCTCCAGCTGCTCGTCTTGGATGACCTTGGCCTTCTCATACTGCTGGATAACCATCTCCATCTCCAGCTTCACTGGCAGGACGTAGGCTGGAAGACAGAGACAGCACTGTAAAGAATTCAGCAGTGGCAGGGCTTGAGCTGGGGAAGGGCTGACCCAGCATTTAGCCAGCAGCAGGTTCGAGGCCCTGGGCCAGTTCTGTGGATCTAGAGGGAGAAATGTCCAGGTACCCGACAGCATCCAGAAAGTACAGAGGGCTACAACCTTTACTCATAGTGGCCAGGGTAGTTGTTTTCCTGTTTTCCATAGTGCTAGAACCCATACTTTTGGGCTGTGCGCACAGCTGCCTGGAATAAAGACTATTTTCCAGCCTCCTTTGCAGCTATGGGTGGCCACAAGACCACCCTCTGGACCATAGGATGCTAGTGTAGGTGGCAGGCAGCAGCTGCAGGAGCCATCTTCACAAAGGAGCTGGGGCCAGTGAGGATGGGGCGGCCCTGGAGCCTGCACACACTGGCAGAAAGGAAAACGGTGCAAGCACTTAGGGAAACGGTTTGTCCGTTTTTCGGAGTGTTAAACAGAGAGCGACCATGTGACCCAGAAATTCCATTCCTAGGAACCTTAGGGGAAGGAAAACATGTGTCCACACAAAAACTCACACATGAGCGTTCATAACAGCATTATTCCTAATAGCCAAAAAGTAGACATAACCCAAATGTTCATCAACCGGTGGATGCATCAGCTGTGGTCTAGCCATGCAGTGGAGCACTACTTGGCAATGAAAAGCGATGCAGTACCACCACCAGCCACAACACAGATAAGCCTCAAACACAGGATGCTAAATGAGAGCGGCCAGACACAGAAAAACCACATGTCGCATGATTCCATTTATATGAAATATAATGGAACAGAACAGGCAACTCCATAGAGACGGAAAGCAGCTCAGTGCTTGCCTAGGGCTGAGGCGGACATGGGAAGTGACTGCTGATGAGTGTGGGCTTTCTCTTTGGAGTGATGAAACCACTCCAGACTTAGATTTTTTGGTGATGGCTGCAGAACTCTATGAATATACTAAAAACCACTGAATTGTGAACTTTTATTTTATTTTGAGATGGAATCTTGCTGTCACCAAGGCTGGAGTGCAGTGGTGTGATCTTAGCTCACTGCAGCCTCCACCTCCCAAGTTCAAGTGATTCCCCAGCCTCAGCCTCCTGAGCAGCTGGGATTACAGGTGCCCGCCACCACGCCTGGCTAATTTTTGTATTTTTAGTAGAGATGGGATTTTACCACGTTGGCCAGGCTGGTCTCAAACTCCTGACCTCTAATGATCCACCCACCTCAGCCTCCCAAAGTGCTAGAATTACAGGCGTGAGCCACCATGCCTGGCTGAATTGTGGACTTTAAATGGGTGGATTTTATGGCATGTGAATTATATTTGGATGAAGATGTTTAAAATAAGAAGGCAGTGGGCCTTCCTTTTGACTCTTTATCTTCTTCCTTTCCTCCTTCTCCTTGGCTAGGATGAGAATGTGATGGCTGGCATGGAAGCAGCCATCTTGGACCATGAGGTGACTTTGAAAAGTAGGCTAAGTGCAGCAGAGCAACAAAACAGAAAAACAGAAGGAGCCTGGGCTTTTGACTACAGGGAGTCAGTGACTGTAGTCAGGGCCATATCTGTCTTGGGCCACCTTCCTACAGACTTTTTTTTTTTTTTTTTTTTTTTTTTTTTGAGAGAGTCTCACCCTGTCACCCAGGCTGGAGTGCAGTGACACTATCTCAGCTCACTGCAACCTCTACCTCCTGGGTTCAAGCCATTCTTAATGCCTCAGCCTCCCGAATAGCTGGGAGTACAGGTGTGTGCCACCACACTCAGCTGATTTTTGTATTTTTAGTAGAGACGGGGTTTCACTGTGTTGACCAGGCTGGTCTCAAACTCCTGACCTCAGGTAATCTGCCTGCCTCAGCCTCCCAAAATGCTGGGATTACAGGCATGAGCCACCATGCCTGGCCTGCAGACTTTCACGTGAATGAAATAAGCTTCTTTGTTGTTTAAGATACTGTTATTCTGAGTCTCTGTTACTCAGATGATCCTATTTATAACTGGTATAGTGAGACCCAGAAGAGAAAGCCTGACCTCTGAGGTTGAGGGCCCCATGCTCCAACAGCCAGCAGTAGTCCCATGGACACCTCCCTTGGTGGTTCTGTGGGCTCAGAGTAGCTCTGGGCTCCTGGGAAGTCTCAGTGTCTACTCCTGACTTTGACACAGCCTTTCCCCTCACACTGTTCCCACACCAGCCCTTCCTGACTCTTCAGAAGCCCCGGTCACATGACTCTCTTGCCCCTGATTTATAGAACCCTCCACGTTTCCTCTCTCCCAGTCTCCTTTCCACCTGCAGTCTCTGCACCTCCACACGTTTCCTGGCAGTTGCAGGAACCAGCAGAGAAGAGACACTGGGACTTTTCTGCTTGCTTGCAGACTTGCGGGCTGGCCATGTGTCCCTGAGACCCATCTCCAGGTCCGGAGGCCTGCCGCCGCCTCCTCAGATCTCTGCTGAAGCCAGTTCACACCCAGGGTTATTTCGCAAGAGTAGTAAATTAACGTCCATCTGTTCACCAGCATGTCTCTCTCCTGAGGCTCCCGGTGGCTCCGCGAAGCCTGACGTGTCAGGAAAAGGGCGGGACAGTTGGGAAGAGTGTCACAAAGGGGGCTCTCAAAATCCATTAGTCTGAGGGTGTGCAGCTGTCCACAGCTGGAAGAAAGACCCAGAAGGCGCTGTTCCTACCCTGAGCGGGGTGGATGTTCTCATGGACAGAGCCCAAGAACAGGGCCCTGAGCAGACTGTAGGGAGTGAGCAACCGAAAGAGTGCTGGTGGGTGTCAGGGGTCCTAGGCTCCACTTCTGGTCCTGAGCCTGATTCACCAAGTGACCCTCATCCTTCTTTGCCTCAGTTCCCCCATCTGTCAAATGACGGGGGTGAACCAGGTGATCTCCCAGAGCCTCCCCAGCCTTCCGAAGGCTTCTAAAGTGAGACCCAAACACATTCCAGTTTGATGAAGATTCCCTATTAGGGGACCCCTGACAAGATGTCAGCATCTTTTTCAGGACCAAATCCCACAGTTTTCCCAGGGTGGAACACAGGGTGAGGCCCAAGGAGAGGGAGCCCACCCTGAGGATGACAGCTTCTGCCTTGCACCTGCTGGGCAAATGCTGGTGGAATAGTGTCATGGCTACAATTTCTATCATCTGCAATCAAAATTCAGGGCTGGAAAAGACCGTGGCATCTATCCCAGTGGTTTAAAAACTGTGCTCCAGAAGGCCTGGCAGTTCCTTAGAGGTGCCTCAGAGGGCAAGGGAGAAGACAAGGAGGTGGGCTGTGAGGCTCCTCCACTCCAAGTCAACCAAAGCAGCTCCACTTGCAATCTCTTTTGCAGATTGGGTATGATTTTGCTGAAGAAGGCTTTGCTGTCAACCAAACCAAACCAACAAAACATCCTGGGAACCACTGTCTATACAACCTCCTGGTCACGCTAGGGGGACCTCTATTGGAGGCTGACCAGCCCACTGTGAGTGGCTCTGTTCCTTATCTGGCTGATGTGGCGTGGGCCTCTTCTTCCTGTCCTCAGGGACCAAGGACCACCCTCTGGAGCCCAGTAACTTGAGTCTTCCCTCTTCTGTAAGATGACTTCAGTGACCTGCCTGTGTCATCATCCTCTGGGCTACCCCCCACCCCGAGTATCCTGCACCATTCTCCAGGGGTGGGTTTTCTGTATCCCAGGTCCTCTGGGCCACATACTCTGGTCTGTCACCACCTTCTGGAAACACAGGAGCCACCCAGGTCAGGGCACAGCTTTCCAGACAAGGGTGGCCCAGTGGGGAGGCAATGATAAAGCAATGACAAAGGAGTGGACCAGATGCTTTCTGTGAATGGAGACCCAGGGCTGGAAAGGCATGTCACTGAAGATGACAGAAGCACAGGCCAAAGGCCAGCCCCTGCCAGCATCTCTCTTCTCTACTTGTTTGCAGGTCAACGGGCTTATGGGCACCCAGCTTGCCCTTGGTGGACTCAAAGGTGAGACAGAGCCTGTAGGGAGCAAGGCCTTGACTAGATGACCTGGATAGAGCCAGTGGTGAGGCTGGAGGCCATCGGGGAGCCAGCAGCAGGTGTGCACTGAGACACTCAGGGTGTAAAAGTCTGCTCCTGGCCGGGCGCGGTGGCTCACGCCTGTAATCCCAGCACTTTGGGAGGCCGAGGTGGGCAGATCATGAGGTCAGGAGATCAAGACCATCCTGGCTAACACGGTGAAACCCCGTCTCTACTAAAAATACAAAAAATTAGCTGGGCGTGGTGGTGGGCACCTGTAGTCCCAGCTACTTGGGAGGCTGAGGCAGGAGAATGGCGTGAACCTGGGAGGCAGAGCTTGCAGTGAGCTGAGAGCACACCACAGCACTCCAGCCTGGGTGACAGAGCGAGACTCCGTCTCAAAAAAAAAAAAAAAAAAAAAAAAGTCTGCTCCTTCCAGAACGACAGGCCCTGCTCTAAGGGCTTTCGCGGAGGCTGGCCCTCTAGGCTCACAGTAAACAGCTGCATGGGAATGAACACATGGCCCCCAAATGGGAGTTGGGAAGTTCAGCGTGTGCATGCAACACCTGGGCAGTGTGCGTGACGGTGAGTGAGCAGGGACAGCTGGCCCCTCTCCCTGCTGACAATTTCACCTTCCACTCTGATGCCAGCAGGGCGTACCCTCATCACACAGTGTCTCCTCTCAGTTGACAGCCCAGTTTCTGGAGCAGCCCCACTGACCACATCCCCCTCGGGCCACTCACCATCAATGACCCTCTTCACCCTCCAGATCCGGAGCATGATGATGAGGCTGATGGCATCCCAGGGGCTCCTGGGTCCATTGGCCACAGTGGACGCCACCATTGGAGCCAAAGATAGGATGATCACAGCCCCGTCAAACACCTGTGAGAGGAGGTGCATTTCAGTGCCCTGGGCCCTGCCGAGTGATTGGGACCAGGGGTCAGTCAGGCAAAGCAGCTGGTGCTGCTCAACTTCTCCAGCAGCCCGGGGCCCCACCAGAAGGCCACCCCATCCCTGGTGGCCCCTCCTGACCCTCCTGAGTCTTTAGGGGCCTCCTCCTCCTAGATGTTCTCCTGAGTGCACTCTGTCCTCCAAGCGACCTCAGCCCATCTCCAGCCCTTAGTTCAGATGGCCTTGGGCTGTCTTGCCCCTTCTCAAGATAAGGCCTGCATTCTGTATCCCAGACCCTGGGCAGAGGCCAAGCTGGATCCCTCCCTGGCAGAGCAGGGGCTGAAGGCAGGCTCAGGGTGTCTCCTTCCGCGGGGGGAACAGGAGCCTGGAGCCCACATCTCAGCTCTGTCCAGTGCAGAGTCTCTAACCCTCCACGGAGGCAGGGCTAGGCAAGAAGGGGGCCCAGACTGCACAATGAAGCCTTGGGCCCCGCCCTTCCATCTGCCTGCTCCAGCCTGGCCGTGTTCTGAGCCATCCATCAGCCAGGCCCACTGTGTCAGATCCCAGCACTGAGCCAAAGAGGTTGAAACCTAGATGGAGAGGTGAGGAAGGAATGGGCAGCAGATCCTGACCATCTTGCCTTGCCTGTGTGCACAACACTGCCAGTGACAGCCGGGCCTCCCTGACCTCGTCCCACCCACCACGCCCCACCCTCGCGGCAGGAAGCAGAAAGGAAACCCAGCCTGAGAAGCACGTTGACAGTTTCCCACTCAGCTTTCCATTTAGGGTGAATGTATTTGTTTTAAAACACATTTCAAAAGCTTTTCAAATTGATTCAAATTGTAAAATTTTGCAGAACTTCAAGGAATTCTGCATTCCTTTTAACATTCTAAAGAAATGTTTTAGAACATTCTTTTGCTGAAAACAGTCTCAGTTCCCCCTCCCTGCCCCACCCAACATGTGCGGCCACAGAGGTCAAGTGGGAGAAGGAGTCAGCCTTTTTGATGGTGTCCACCCTGGGATGGATGGGACATGATGTTTTCCAGCTTCCAGGATGGCTGAGTGAGGGCTTTGGGGGTGGACATTGGTCTTTACCTCTATTTTGTTTTCGATGTAATCCCAGATCCCAAGCACCACAATCCGTAGAACAGTCTGAGGAAAGGAAGTGAGAAACTGATTATTCTCCAGGTCCTCGTCCAGCTGAGAAGATTCCAGAGCTCAGCATTCAGAGTTCTGCTTCCTCATTCAGTAAAAGGAAAAGGTCTCCGCCATCTCCTAAGCATTTCTCAGCCCCTGTGCCCTCTCCACTCCCACTGCCAGTGCCCTACCTCCAGCCTTCGTGGTGGGCACACCTCCTGCTGGCTCCTCTGCCTGCAGGCTCAGACCCCCCCTTTCTGTGCCATCCCCTGGGCACTCCTGATGCCATCTTCAGTGCTCCCTGTACATACAGAATACACTCCAAATCCCTCGGAAGGATACTTAGGACCCTGCCTGCCTCACCTGTGTCATCTTTTGCCACTCCCATCATGCTGCAAACCACTTACGAATCTTCAAACATACAAGCTCTCTCTCTCATGGCTTTGTCTTTGCATGTGGCAAAAACTGCAGTTGACGCCCTTCTCCACTCCTTGACCCCAAATCTCTTCCCTCCTTCCTGTACAATAACTGAAGCTCCAGCATGGCCACCCAACTAAAGACTACATTTCCCAGCCTTCCTTGCAGCTGGGAGTGGCCATGTGACTACATTCTGGCCAATGGCTAGCAACCAGAAGCACCAAGTACAACTTTTAGGTTGTGCCCTTAAATGAATTAGGCTCCTCCTCCTTCTATCTTCCCAAGGCCTAGAATTGGGTGCATAAGTGTGATGGTGTGCCGTCTTCAACCAAGGAGGGCCAGGCTGCAAGACAGAAGCCTGCTGGGTCCCCAACAGCCCCAAGCCTTACCTATCCACTTAATGTATTTTTCCATGAGAAAGAGATGGACCTTGCCTTGTTTAAGCCTCTGTGTTTTGGTTTTCTTGTTACAGCAGCTTGGCCTGTGCCTGAGCCAGCAGGGCTTTCCCCTTCCTGTCCTTCTGGCTTAAACGTCACCTCCGTGAAGCTCTTGCAGACTCCCCGGCTCAGCTGGTGCCTCCTTCCTGAGTGTTCCTATGGTCCCTGGGAGTCACCCTCCCACAGCACTTCCTTGTACCTTGTGCTGATTCCCTCCCCATCCCCCAGTGGAAGCTCAAGGAACCTGGTCTGTGTTCTCTCTTTTATCCCTAACACCTGGCATACAGCAGCCACCAGGCAATTATGCACTGTGGACAGATGAACAACGCGTGCATGAATGAATAATTCCTGAATGGTACTGCCTTCAGGAGCGGTTTCCTCACCAAGAGGACATCTTTCTCCAAAGAAGCCTCTTAAATGCTGGTCCCGTAAGATGCCGGTACATTTGTCTGCAGGCTCTTCCTTGAGCCAAGATGACTTTAATTCACAGTGATTCACACCAGATGGTGCCCCTCTCCCTCATGCCTGTAGTATAAGCCTAGCTTTTTGAACTCTGCAAAGCTGCCCGGAGGATCATCACCCACAGCTGTTATGCCACAGAAAGGCTTGGCTGGTAAAATCCAGCTCTTTCTCGTGAAGGACAATCTTGATTTCTGTGAAGGGATGGGAAGGTGAATGCTCATCGGGGACAGTCATGTCTCCTTCTCTGAGTACCGAGAGGAGCACATGGCAGCCCGAAGTCTGCTCCTCTATAACTTCCCGGCGTCTGGGTGGGTGGCCCCATGCTTAACTGCAAGACACCTTGCAGGGGTGGGAAGAGAGCTGGGTTGGGGGGGGCCACAATGTCTTGAGATCATAGCTCAATAATGGGCTGGTTGTGTGGCCTTGGGCCAGTCAAATCCTCTCCCTGGGCCTCAGTTTCTCCTTCTGCCAGAGAGGTGGGTTACATGTTGTAATTCTTCCAATTATTTATGAGAATAATATCTGCCATCTACTATATGTCTGAGTGCCAGACCCTGGGTCAGCCCTCCTAACATGTGATTCTCATTTTACAGAAAGGGCCAGAGAAGTTAAGGAAGCTGCCCATAGCCACACAGCAATCAGGAATGAAGGCAACATTTGGACCCAGAAGTTTCTGGCTCTGCAGAGTGTACTCAGCTGTGTAAGAACACCACGTAACAAGCAGGCATGATGGCTCACACCTGCAATCTCAGCACTTTGGGAGGGCGAGGCCGGCGGATCACTTGAGGTCAGGAGTTCAAGACCAACCTGGCCAAATGGTGAAACCTCGTCTCTACTAAAACTACAATCATTAGCCGGGCGTGTTGGTACACACCTGTAATCCCAGCTACTCAGGAGGCTGAGGCAGGAGAATTGCTTGAACCTGGGAGGCGGAGGCTACCGTGAGCTGAGATCATGCCACTGTACTCCAGCCTGGGTGACAGAGAGACTCTGTCTCAAAAAACACACACACACACACTACATAATGATATGGTTTCTTTTGTTGCTGCCCAACTCCTCTAATTGTGCTGAGATTGAAACTTAGTGTTTGTCTCCTCTGAAATGCTACAATAGCCATATCCATCCTGAACTCTCAATTCTGGAGTGTCCAAAACAAAAGTCCAGGCTGGGAAGATGGGAACGGGGCCTGGTGCAAATATAATTTCTGCTATGGCAACTGCTCCTCCTCTTTCTCCCCCTTCTCCTTTTAAAATGGTGGTAAAATACACATAACACAAAACCATCTTAACCATTTTTGAAGTGTCCAGGTGGTGTTAAGTACATTCACATTGCTGTGCAGCCATCACCACCATACACCTTTAGAGCTTTCTCGTCTTCCCAGACTGAAGCTCTGTACCTGCTGAACAGTAACTCCCTATTCTACCTCTCCCCATTCTACTTTCTGTCCCTATTAATCTGACTCCTTTAGGATCCTCAAATAAGAGGAATCATCATGCTTCTTTAGAAACAACACTCTTCTTAGCCGAAAAAGCAGAGGCCCAGGAGTGAGGGGTGGAGGGAGCTGGCCAGGCATGGGACTCAGCCAGCAGTGGTTGAGCAGGAGGAGGAGGCAGCAGACAGTGCACCCAGAGCCTCTGTGCCCCACAAAGGAAAGAGACTGGACGGTTTCATGAACCAGAGCAGTGCCAGGGAAACAGGTGAAACAGCTAGAATCCCAGCCGCTGCCTTCCCTCTGTGCTGGCCCGTCCACAGGGGACCCATCCTCGGAGGCCTGGCTCAAGCCCCACTCTTCTGGAAGCCTTTCCTTCCTAGCTCAGCCCATGGAAACACAACAGCAAGAGGCCGCTGTGGAGAGGGCTCAGAAAACACCTCCCAGCCAGGCCTCCTGCTAGTGATGGGCAAGCAGTGGCTCCAGGTTAGGGTCAAGGCCAGAGTGACCCTGGTTCTGAAACACGCCACCTGCTGGCTTTTCCCCCCCGCAGCATCCTTCCCCTCCCGACACCTTTGCCGAGACCCATTGCCCACGGAGGCAGGGACACAGCCTCACTGCCCTGCCCCACACAGACCAAGCAGAGTCTTACACCTCAGAAAACACGGGCTGGACTAACCCACTGACTGCCTGTGCTTCTCAATGTGCAGCCAAGGACACCCCGCTTCAGCAGCATTGGGGGTTTATGTAAAACGCAGATTCCTGGACTCTTGTAGAGAGCCAGGATATCAGAAACTCTGGGCACAAGCCCCGGAATACGCTTTTTAAACAAACTCCCCTGGAGCACCCGATGGAACCACAGGGACCTGTAAGGCGACCCTGCTCCAGGTTACAACAGGAGACCACAGGTCCACAAGCAATAATGAGAAAGGGCGTTAGATGCGGAGTCAAGAGTCTGGTCCTCTTTCTGGCTCTGACTGTTCCTTACTAACCACCTGACACTGGCCGGATCTCTGGACAGATCTGGGCTGAAAGCAGATCCACGCCTGTGTGCAGCCACCTCCAGAGCTGCTCCAGAGCTCAGCGAGGCACACAGCTCACTAAAAAAGCAGAGTGATGATGAGGGATTGCCCCACCCCCAGCCCCAGCCCCAGGGCCGTGGCCTTGCAATACAGGCCCCTAAAAGTTGCAAAGGGCTTTTGAAGGAGCATCTGACGGAGCCGGAATCCTCAGCTTCAGTCACCTCCTTTCCCACCTGGGGCTAAGGGTTTTCAGCCTCCTTCATCCCAGTTTTGCCTTCAGGAGGCTGCTCTGATAAGCAGTGTAGGCTAGAGCCTTGGCAAACACTCAAGGACGGTGCCATTTATTGAGTATTTATTAGGAGCACAGTTTTTATGCCATTTGAGAGACGCAGAAACTGAGGTGTGAAGAGTGGCTGGTGAACCTTCTGGTCCCTGGACCCCTCTTGCCTTCCGCCTCAGGCGCCCTCATCTTCTGTTCCTGGTCAAGCCCTGCTCTCAAGAAGGGACTCCCCTCATCTCTTCCAAGGGAAGGAAACGCTGTCTTCTCTGAAGGAAGGGGTCCAGGCTTCAGGCCGCAGGACAGGAGAGGGGGAAGTCCCAAGCCTTGCACCTGGTCCAGGCCCTGCCTCAGCCAAATGGAAGAAAGGGCTCCTGCCCCTTCCTGCGGCCTGAGGCCGAGGCCCTCCCCTCAGCAGAATCAGCGTATTTCCCTGGAGAGGAGCCTGATGAGGTTGCTAGAGTTTGGAAACCTTGGGAGATGCAGGCGGAAGTAGCTGTTAGTCTATAAGCTGGTTTTGTGCAAATTTTTAAAAGGCAGAGGAAGATCCCTAGCTCACCTCTTAGTGAGCAGAGTGGGGGCTGGACACCCCTGTGCCCTGCAGAGCCATCCCCACATGGGGCCCACCAGCCAGGGAGAAGGGAGCAGCCATGTCTAGCCCCGAGCCTGCGGCCTCCCAACACTGCCAGCTACACCCCCAGGTTGGGGGCGTAGGGTGGTGTGTGGCTCAGGGGAGCAGGCTGGTCTAAGGAACAGCCACCATGGGTACCAGGTGCTGGAGGCTGACCCCTGGCACTTCCTTAAGAAGCAGATCTGCTCTTGGACAAATTTTCCCTGGGGTTAAACTACAATGGCAAGACGAAGACGTGGATTCCAGGATCCAACTACAAGGCCAAAATAAGAAATGTGAAGATCTGTGTGGTAGTTGACACTGTCACTAGTCTCACACTGGTAAGGAGAAGAAAAACAGTGGCTGTTGCCTGTAATCCCAGCACTTTGGGAGGCCAAGTGGGGAGGATCACTTGAGCTCAGGAGTTTGAGACCAGCCTGGGCAACATGGCGAAACCCCGTCCCTACAAAAAAAAAAAATATAAAAATTAGCCAGGTGTGGTGGTGCACGACTGTAATCCCAGCTACTTGGAAGACTGAGGTGAGGGGATCGCTTGAGCCAAAGAGGTTGCGGCTGCAGTGAGCTGAGATTGGACCACTGCACCCCAGCCTGGGTGATAGAGTGAGACCCTGTCTCGAAAAGAAAAAAAGAAAAGTGTGCTGTGCTACATCATGGATGAACTGAGAAAACATGCTAAGACTCCAGTCACAAAAGACCACATAGTGTAAGATTATGTTTACATGAACTATCTGGAAGAGTTAAGTTCACAGAGACAAAAGCAGATTACTAGCTGGCAGGGGTGGCGGTACAGGGGGCAGGGGGAGTGACTGCTACTGGGTATGGGGTCTCCTTTTGGGGGTGATAAAAGTGCTTTGGAATCAGGCAGAGGTGACGGCTGCACATCACTGTGTGGGTACTAAATGCCACCGAATTGTCCACTGTAAAATGGTTATGTGAAGAGAATTTCACCTCAACAGAAGGAGGAGGATGAGAGGGAGAGGAGAGTCAGTAGCTGCTGCCACCACTGCCTGAGGCTCCTGTCTAGAAGGCCAGCTGTGGCTCCACTTTCTCTTCTCCCAGGGAAAGAGCTGGGGCTGCCTGGGCCTTTCCAGACCCCAGGGATGGGGCCAACACCCCACAGCCCACACTGGGTCCTGCTGCAGGGTGGCCTGGCCTTGGCCAGGAGGCCCCAAGGACTCCTGCAGTCTCAGGGGAGGAGCAGCAGTCTTCCCAGTTCCAAGTGGCCAGCTGGGCCTGGCCTCAGCCAAGGGCAGGGCTGTGCTTTGGAAGAACTTTTGCACAATTCTCCATCTGGATTGCAAGGCTCTGTATATTCTTGGTGCTGAAGGGCCACGTGAAGTGCAGTGACCCTGCGTGACCTGGAAGACTGGGGCCCAGGGAGTCTCACAGGCATCCACTCTCACCTTGGACCCCTGCAGGGACCCCTGCACAGCCTGCCTGATGAGGGGCACTCTCACCGCTTTGACAGCATCTATCTCACTGTCAAACAGCTTGGCCCATTTGAACAGACGTCCTCAAATGGAGCCCAAACCAGCCTCACCTTCCCCTTCTCTGGGCCTAGCTCTGTGACCTGGGGCCAGCACAGAGCACAGTAGCCCGTCTTCCCAGAGCGGCCTGCAGAGCTCTGGGGTGGGCAGAGGCCCACTCATCCACCCAGAGGCCTGCGCCTGGGCCCACCTGCCATTCCTGCAGGCCCTGGGCAGGTTTCCACACCTCTCCAGGCCTCAGTTTCACAACTCATAAAATGTCCTACCCACCTTCCAGGACTGCCCTAAGGCTCAGCTGCGAGGGGGGGTGGAGAACTGCTCAGGACAGCAGGAGCCCCGGCGGGGTGACCTTCTTGGAATTTCCTGTGGAGTAATGTCCACTCCCTAAGGCCAAGGAGGCTTAGAGTGCCACCCCACCCTCGGCCCACAGCCACATCCCTGGGTATTAACCAGGAAAGAACTGGCAGACCTGAAGGGGTGGCACTCATTTCTCCCAGCTGAGGAGGGGGTGCCAGTCATCCTGGGTCTATGGTCTGAGTGATCGCTCGGTCAGACTTTCTTTCTCAGGTTCTTCCCAGAGACCCCTGGTCCCTTCCCACCCTGCCAGCTTCAGGGTCTCCGAAGGATGCAGTCAGGGGCAAGAGACCAGCTTAGGAGCCCAGAGCCCTGGGTCCAGTTTTGGTCTTAACTGGCTGCGTAACCCTAGGCTGCTCTCCTTGTCTGTGCAGTATTTTGAAAGGACACCACTGGTATGGTGAGCAAACACGCAGGCTGACCCACCATCCTGGCCCTTCCTACTAGGCGTCCCAGTCACTGTGAGGGGCACAGACATGCTCGCATGTTTCCAAACTGTCTGGGGGCAGGGGACCTCCATGAGACCCTTCCAGTAACAAGGTTCTGACATGGTTCTTGTGGGCACGCAGCAAGACCACGGAAATTTGCGCTTGCTAGTGTGGTGTGAGCTGTGTGTATATTCCTGCAGGTTCTGTACCTCATTCATTCGTCACTCGATCCCCATGCACCGGCCCTCCATTCATGGTGGGCAGAGGGCACTGGCAGGGCCGGACCCTGCTACCTGTCGCCTGGCTCCACTCCCTCACCATCTTTGACAAGGTCAAGGTAACAGAGCCAGCCCTTCCTCCTCAGCCTCCTACAGACCCTGCTCTCCCCGCTCAGCTGTGGGAGGACCCAGCCCCTTCCCTGGTTTGGGGGTGCCTGTGGGGGACTCTGAGGCTGCGATTCCTGTGCACAGGGGTTTGTCTGTTTCAGGTGGCTCGTCTCCGGCAGTGACGGGAAGGGAATGCCAAATTAATGCTGGGCAATAAATTCTGCAAAAGCCAATAAAACCAAAGCAGAGGGATAGAGGGGAAGAACCGCAGCAACTGATTAAACATTTTTGTTGGCAGTCACAGACACATGGCACATTTTCCAAGGTTTGCATCAAGGAGACATCTGGCCATGGCCCATGTGTTTGCGGGAGGGAATCCTGGCCAGGCAGAGACAAGGGGCCAGGGAGGGCAGGACCCACGTGGGGGCTGTAAGTGGGGGAGCAGGCCCTCTGCTCTGGGGGCAGGCAGAGGTACCTCCAGGACAATGGTCTCAGGGAGGCAGTTAGGACCCGTCCTGGGAGGGCAGTGCTGGGATCTGCCCCCTCCATCTGAGCCTCAGGCCCAGGCTCACTGGCCAGCTCCATGGGCTGCAGGAGGCAAGGCCCGGGAAAGGGAATGTTCCATGCTTGGAATGCCTGCTGCCCGGCCCACCACACCCCACACCCGGAGTCAGGATTCTAGACTCAAGACCCAAAGCCCAGCTCCCTCCTGATTTTTAGGGAGGGTGGTGGGGGGAGAGAGAGACAGAGAGTGCAGAGCCATTAGGTAGACCAGAGGGGACCCACAAGAGGATGCTGGGACTCCTGACTCCCAAGGTTCCCTACCTCAGTGCCTCTGCCCATGCCACCCTCTCTCACAGCATCCTTCCTCCCTTCAAGGCCCCCGGTCTTGGGGTCCCAGAGCCCCCGTGCCTCAGGTAGAGCAGCTCCCGTTAGTGTGAGCTGTGCGTGTGTTCCCAGAAGGCGCTGTGCCTCACTCGTTCCTGCCTTTCCCCAAGGGTTTGCTGAGCCATGCTGAAAGGCCCACGGGACTCTGCATGGGCTAATATGTACCCATAGCAAGGATGGGATGCTGGAGGGTGGAGTGACACAGTGGCCTGCTGACTTGGGCCAGTCCTAGGCTGTTAGGAAAAACCAGTTTTCTACATGAAACTCTCCTGTCCTTCAGTGAACCTCCAGTGCGCACAGGACAGGATAAAGCCCTGCCTGCAGCAAGCCCAAGCCAATTCCTCCCACACCCAGATGCAGGCCAGAGTCTCACTAGGACAGCCTGGGAACTGCTCAAAGGAAGTGTCACTCACCCCCATGCAAAAACAGAGGAATGTGCTCCCCAGGCACGTCAGCTTCTGCACCAAGCCCAGCGGCCCGCGGATCTCCAGATCTCCGTAAACTTTCCCCTCCCCTCACCACAGAGATTCGCACTTGGTCTCTACTAGCCGACTCCAGCAACGCTGACGGGGGTCCATGCTCCCTGAGCCCCCATCTCGGAAACACAGCCTCGCACTCACACTGAGAGGCATATCTCTCGGCCCCATCAGACCCGGGGCCCCTGCAGGACCAGGTCAGGTCCACTGCCTGGCCCTGTGACCCGGTTCCCCCACCCCCTGCGTGCTTCGGCCCCAAGGGTCCGGCCAACTGTGGGCCCAAGACCACAGCCACAGCGTCCCAAGAGCTTCCCTGTGTGGGCACTCGGCTTCAGCCTCACCTCCCACCTGCTCCTTACTGGCCGCATCCAACACTGGCTGCCCCTCAATGCCACACTCAGTCTCACCTTCACCAGCGTCATCGGCACCCCCTCACCAGGAGAACACCTGCTCATCCGCTGGGGTTCCTCCCAGGGTTTTGCTTGCGCCAAACCCCCCTGGCTGGGTCGGGCTCCCTGTACCATCTCCCCCAACAGAGCTCAGCTATCTGTATTGTATCTCCCTCCCAGCAGCCTCAAAGGCTAGCGGGGGACCTGATGCTAGAAACCATTTCAAGAAGTAGACGTTGGTTTTCCCAGGACAGGAGTCACCCAACAAAGGAGGTGACAAGGCCACAGTCTCTACATACCTCTGAGAAGAACACGGACAGAATGACCAGGCTGATCCAGTGAATCACGCCAGCAAACTGGAACGCGCTGGAAACTGCAATGGACAGGATAAGGACCAAATTTGAGGAGCAAGGAATTAGGTGCGTTGCTATGGGGGCTTCGCAGCATCCATCCAGACCTCTGGGACCCCAGGGCCCGCCTGCGTGAACATTTAGATCTGGTGGAAATTGGGTCAGAGAGCAAGGGCAGCTTTAGCTGGCGTCTGCAGTGAAGGCGGTAGGAGATTTGTGAGACAACGATGCTGTTCTTCTTGCCTCCAACCCAAGGGGCTGCTTCCTTCTCCCCCACGGGCCGCCTCTCTGAGCTCCTGCTTGGTCTTTGGTGGGCTTTCGGCTGTAGCCAGACTGTAGGAAAGAAACCCTCCAGAAGGGGCTCAGGAAGACATTCACGGCTTTTGGGCTGTTAGGCAGCTTCAGTCGAGGCTGGATGGGCTTTTAGACATCCAGCCCACAGTTCACCCCCAAAGTGCTGTGCACAGTCAGGGGACTCTAAATGAGCTTACTGTGACTTTTCGTTCTGGAAACCGAGTGGCAGAGACGGTGGTGTCGGCCAGGGTGTTTTGGAGAAAAGGCTGCAGTGAGGACTGGCAGGGGAGCCAGGTTTGGGGCAGAGGTGTCTGCCTCCCTCCCTAGATTAGCAGAGCCAGTGGGATGGGGTCTGCTAAACTTCTACGTTGCCCTGCTTGCCCCCAGGTTCTGGAGTGGGAGTGAGAGGAGCCATTGGCCCCTGAGGGTTCCCGCCCCACCTTTCACCAGCCACTCCTTAGAGTTAAGGCATTTTCTTTGGAAAGCCCTTTTAAAATACGTGAAGCCACGGCCAGCCTTCGAACCCTGGCATGGCATGGTTTTTAGCCAGCAAGGCCAAAAGCAGGATGCTGGGGCCTAGGACAAGGGTCAGGTGAGCTCTGATGGAGACTGGGTGGGAGGGATTGCCCCAGAGGGTAGAGGGCTCCCCAGAGGCCTAAAAGAAATACTAGTGGGATACTGGGGAAGAGCTGAGATGGGGCAAGGGGCAGGAATGCTGCTGAGAACATGCCTGCTCTGTTTCCTTTGTGAGCTGCCGCCAGGCCTGCTTGGCACATTGCTCAGAAACCCCCCAGGGCCAAGGGAAAGTGCCCAGTGCCTTCAGCGGGGAGGGCCAGACTGAAACAGAGGAACCCACAACCTCTCCCGAAGCTTTGGGATCTGCAGACCCTGGGGGTGGGTAGAAGTCAGGTCACAAAGCATAGCCAGGGGAAGACAGCTGCAAAACCAGGTTCCAGGTGGGAGACTCTGAGGCCCCCTGGCTTTGGGCCAAGGCGACCCTTAGAAGATGAGCCTGGAGTCAGGCCACATGAATACCAGTGGGAACGAAGAGGCTGAGGCCCATGTGACTCCAAGAAGACCTCCAGATGATTCTGAAAACATAAAATCTCTCCCCATTATTTCTCAAATGAATTCCTGTGCCTTTTTTTACGGTTTGCTTTAGAAGAGCAATAAATCTCTGATTGTGCGTTTTATGGAATTTAAGATGCCTTTTATGAGCTGCTATTGGATCTCCCACCAAAATCAATCTCCTGGATACTTAATTTTAAGCAAAATTCCAGTGTCGGCTGGGTTCTCAGTTCTCCTCAATACCTTGTCATAGCCCGAGCAGCCGAGGGCCCCAAGGACAATCCGCCACGGGCAAAGAAAGGCTCCGTTATGGGCAGGTCTCATAAAAAGCAGACAGTACGGGTGAGTGGGAGGGAAAGTATACAACATGGTTTAATTGAAGACAGGTTGAGTGTAAAACCAGTACCGGTCACTTTATGCTGGAAGATCCTTTAATTGGAACCAAGGGGCCACCAGCTGCATAAAACCCAACTAGGCTTATCAGACAAAAGCAATTCTGTGCTCACCATTCATCCTCTCTCAGAGAGCAGAGAAGGCTCATGTGACTTGGAGGGAGCTTGGACAGACCCTGAGTTCACAGGATCCCATAAAGGAGTTGAGGGCATTTGAGAAAGGAAGCCCAAGACATCTGAATGGGTTTGGGGGTGACTGGATCTACAGTCCTGGATTTAGCCAGTGGAAGGAAAAGAAGTCTCTTTGGAGCTGATAATTGTACCTTTTATTATTATCATTTATTTATGTATTTATTTAATTTGTTTATTTGAGATGGGGTCTCACTCTGTCACCCAGGCTGGAGTGCAGTGGCGTGATCATGGCTCACTGCAGCCTCGACCTCCCAGGCTCAAACGATCTTCCCACTTCTGCCTCCCGAGGAGCTTGGACTACAGGCGTGTGACACCATGCCAGGCTAATTTTTACATTTTTTGTAGAGACAGGGTCTCGCCATGTTCCCCAGGCTGGTCCCAAACTCCAGGGCTCAAGCGATCCTTCCACCTTGGCCTCCCCAAATGAGATTACAGGCATGTGCCACCACACCTGGCCTGTGCCTCGTTTTAAATTTGCATTTGAAGGATCTACCTTTTGAGTCAGGGCAATACAGGTAACCAGGAACTGCACCAGAAACCACTAAGTTATCCAAAGTCAAGAGGCAAGATACCTGCCCCTGCCCCTCTGGTGCGACAAACAGCACAGGGTAGGCCTGGTGGGGGTAAGCGGTGGATCCTCCACTCAGACAGCAATGTCACTATGGGACATCCAGGACAGAAGAGGTGGAAGACAAGGTTTAACGTGAAACTAGGACAAATACCAAGAGGAAGAGAACTGGCCAAGCAGTTAAATGACCTGGTGCCTTGAAGTCCCAGCTCCAATACCTCTTACTTAGGGCAAGTATCTCACTTCTCCAAATCTTAATTTGCCTCATCTATAATATGGGATCATATCCATCTCGCCCATCTCACAGGGTTACTGTAGTGTCAAATGTGCGGAAAATTCTTTAAAAACTATCACCATACATATAAATCACACTGCCAACTCACAGCTGGATAAAAATACCAGGAATCTTATCATTGTGGTCGCTGTCGTAAGTAGTTACTACAAGCTGAGATGCCTCCGTAAATGGGAACTCTCTTTAGACTACAGAAAATTCCAACCTGGAAAATCCCAAATGGGAGCAATTAAAAAAATGCATACAGGGGTCCCCAACGTTTTTCATCTCATCAGTTTCTGATCATGGAATGCTGGGGAGAGGACTGCAGAGGCCACATTGGGCAGAGAGGGGCAAACTGAGGCTGGGGGTGACAGAGAGAGAAGCTGCCAGATGTATTTCCTCCCCAGTGGCCATCCCCATGAGCCCTGGGGCCTGAGGCTGGGCAGCAGCATCGGCGGGGGCAGATCACGGCCTGCAGGTTGGGGACCCCTGATGAATGCAGATGCACATTGAATATTGACATCATATGTATTGGCATATGTATCTCTCTTGCTACTCACACTGGAGAAGCTTTATATCTATTAGAAGTTCCAGAGTCAGGAGAATCACCACCAATATTACACAGGCTACCAGGAAACTGTTGAGACTTGCACTGAGCAAAAATACCTGCCACACGGCTGCTCTCTTCCCACAGCACGGCTTCAGCCAGTTAGACCTGCGGGGACAAAAGTGGGGAGAAGAGAGGCTAAGAATGGGAGGGGACAAGAGGGTGGGCCCCAGTCAAAGCCCTGCTCTCAAACCCACCAGCGTCACTCCTCCTGGGCTCTCTCCCTGGCTCTAGGCTTCATGGCGAAACACAACCTTATTCAAGAGGCTGGGGAGCATCATAAAGGGTGAAAATGTCTCATTAAGAAATAGAGCTGGCCATTTTTTTTTCTTTTTTCTTTCTTTCTTTCTTTTTTTTTTTTTTGAGACAAAGTCTTACTCTGTTGCCCAGGCTGGAGTGCAGTGGTACAACCTCAGCTCACTGCAACCTCTGTCTCCCAGGTTCAAGCAATTCTCCTGCCTCATGCTCCCAAGTAGCTGGGGCTACAGGTGCATGTCACCACGCCCAGCTAATTTTTGTATTTTTGTAAAGATGGGGTTTCATCATGTTGGCCAGGCTGGTCTCGAACTCCTGACTTCAGGTGATCCACCCGCGTCGGCCTTCCAAAGTGCTGGGATTACAGGCATGAGCTACCGCTCACAGCCGGGCTTATATGCAAACCTGCAGCTCATGCATCTCTGTGCTTCAGTCTTCTCAAAGTTGAAAAGGGTATGAGACCAACATCTGGTGGGTTAGTGGACAGTCGGCCTAAGCGGCAAGTGCAGCGTGGAAACAATGTGTTATTACTGCACTTCTGTGCAGCTCAGAATGCGGTGACATGGGCTCTGGCATTTGGGAGCATCTCAATTTGCCTTTAATAAATGCTCGATGAATCACTGAATGGATTTTCCATTTTTCAGCTATAAAAAGGAAGATTTGAACTAGATCGCTGTTTTTCAAAGTAGGCTGCGTGGAACACTAGTTCCACAAAATGTTCATAGTTGTTATTTGATGCAAAAGTTTCCATGATTGGGTATGTTTTGGGAAATTTGGGTCCAATGAAGTTAAATGGCTATTTTTCTCTGTGGGGCGTTTTAGGGCCTTCAATATGCTCTTATGCATCATCATGGTCCCAAAGAGACTGCAGAATCAGGGCTTTCCAGACTTGCTGGACCGTGACACCCTTTATCACAGAGTGAGAATCTGGCGAGACTAGAGTTCCACGGACTTTCAGGGAAACCTTTGACTATATGATTCTGGGCATCACAGCAGAGGTGAGGCTGCTGCGGACAGACGCTTTCCTGAGCAGGTCTGGAGGTGGGAGGGGTCACGGAATCTGAGCTGGATGGGCTCCGCAGGGCACTGGACACCCTTCTCTCAGGAGCACAGGAAAGGCACCTCTGAGGGGTCTGGGGAATACAGGGATGGGGGAGCTGAGCTCAAACCGCACTGGTTTGGTAGTTTAGGCACAAACAGGACCTGCCTGCCTCCCTTGCTGAGGAAGAACTAGGCATCCTGAAGTGGCAGCCACAGCACCAGCCCGGGAGGCCACGCTTCTGGCTCTGCCTTCGGCCACCCTGGGGCCCCGCGTGAAGGCTCCTCACCACTGTGGCCTCCGCCTCCGCCTCCCCATGTGTAAACAGGGATAACGCTCCTGAACTCACAGGTCACTAAAGTTAAACGAGGAAACTGATCGGCCCTGTAAAGACAATGCAGCTGAAATGGATTTTGGTGATGATGCCGACGACGATGATAAAATATGTGATGGCCTGAACACGGGGTTGTGAAGGGGGCTCTGCCCTGAGGTGCCCCCTTCTCTCGGAAGGAATAACGTGAATGCTTCAAGGAGATTTCGTCCTCACACTCCATCCAGGGAAAGCCTGAAGGAGTCCCCTGCCATTGGAAGGACAGACAAAGTTCACAGCTCTTCAAGAAACCTGGTGGGGCACTGGGCTTATTCACGTCATTCTGAATATTTTCTAACACCTCTGGGAATGATAGGCCCCCCGTCCTCAACTCTGTGGGGAATGCAAAGACTGGTGTTCAGTCCCCAAACTCAGGGAGCTGCTTCCAGAAAGACAGGTAGGAGGACATCAACAGGCAAAGGAGGAAGAGGAAGAGGCCATTTTGGATGGGGCTGTGGGGGTGGACGTGAGCCCTGCAGGTCCAAGAGTATGGGGCAAGAGATGAGGAAACCAGCCAGGTCAAAAGAGAGGGTTTTTCATTAAGGGACAAGCAGAAAACAGGAGAATGGTCTGTGGGGGCCAGATGGTGAAGGCCATCGATGAACACCCTCGTCGCGCACTGCAAGTGGATTTCAAAGTCCATTGCAAACCACTTCTTTCTGCTTTCATGCTGGCACAAGGGGCCAATCTTCACGCAAGGGGCTGCAGAGGAAACCCCAGACTGAAACTGGGAGGAGCTCGGGCGGGTTGCCAGATCAAGCGCAGGATGTCCAGTTAAACATCCCAACTTCACATAAACAATGAGCAATTTTCTAGTGTACCCTAAACATTGCGTATGATAGACTCATACTAAAAAATGATCTGTTGCCTATCTGAAATCCCAATTTAACTGCGAATCCTGTATTCTTATTTGCTAAAGCTGGCAGCCCTAAACTCAAGAGCCGAGGGGTCCAGAGGGGGCCTGGTGAGGGCGACTGTGATTTGATCAGAGAAGCATGGGAACCCTGGGATGCAGGCAGAAAGCCAGGATAAGCTGGGGAAAAGCGCATGGGAAGGCCATCTGTCCAGAGGGGCAGGAGGGAAGGACCTGGCCAGGGAAGCCAGGTGCTCGGATGACAGCTTTGGCCCTGCTGGGCTGGAGGCTCACAGAAGCCTAAAGCTGCTGCCCACAGCAGTGCCAGCGGCACGGTGCTCCCGTCCATTAACAAGCCTTTGCATTTTAAGATATCCTTGGCTATCATCACTTGGCCACCCTCCTCACCTCCTGATTCTTCCTTCCGGCATCACCTACTCCCCCTGCTTCTTTTCCCAGGATGTGACATTCCTGTCTCCCCTTCCGCCAGCCCCATTTTCATCCTTCACACCTCTCGCACCAAGTTCACGCTCAGCCTCCAGCCACCTCAGCGCCTCCGGAAGCCGGTTCCCCTGCCCTCTGCCTGCTCACTCCTCCCTGACGGCTCTAGCATGGTCTTTTCTAGGGCCCAAGGACACCCGGTTCCAATTCCACATTCTCCCCAATGCCCATTCCTGTGTCTGTGGCCCCTAAAACTGATGCCATGTCATTGTCATTTGAAATCTGAGCCAAGCACCTTCAGGCAGTTATGAATAAAAAGGGCAGCTGCCAGGGCCATCTGCCTGGGCTGGCCAGCAGGAAGCCTCATCTTCACATTCCACAGAAGGCACCAGGCATTTGTTCACCTTCGTGCCTTGGACATCCCTAAGATACTGCTCCTTCTACCCCAGAGGAGGGTCCCGAAGGGAGTAGGGAATGAAACGAAGCATTGTATGCAGGAGCACTAGTTCCGTGTATATTCAGTTCCCTATTGACAGGAGACTCAGATCATGACCTGCTTCCAAGGGAGGAAAAGCCAATTTATATTGCTGTTTAAATGTCATTTTTTTCTTTTTCCTTTTTTTGGTTAGAGAAACTTACTAATCACAACAGGTGGTTAGCGAGAAGCTGCAGGAGATGGGCGTCTGGAGTTACCTGTGGTCTGAAGTCAGCCCATAGTTGGCCTGGCCCTGCCACCAGAGCACACTCCTCAGCCTCAGGGAAGAGTCAGGTAGAGGACCGGGCAGATGGCAGGATTCGAATGCCAGGCAGGAGATGACGGCCTTGAAGTCAAATGAACGCTGCCCCCACCATGAGCTAAGGTAGGCAGTGTGATCAAGAGAGGCGAAAATCCCTGCTCTTGGGCAGGTTACGCTCTAGTGGGAGAGACGGTCAGGCAATAAATACAACAGGTTATGGTGTGCTACAAGGCGACGGTACCATAAGGAAGACACACAGAGCTGGTGGAGGGATTAGGACGGGTAAAGGATGAGTTGACATTATGGTGGTCAGAGCAGGCCTCAGTGAGAAAGTGACATGGGAGAAAGCTAATGGGGGTGAGGGGAGAGCGATTTAGTGTACATGGTTGAAATGTACACTACATAGGGACTGTTTCTGGTAAAATTCTATTCAGCCCCGAAGTAACTCCAGCATGAGAAACACCAGGGTGATGGGAGCCAGGAGCTGGGCCCGGAGGAGGATAGGGCTTCCCCCTTCGGCAGTGGGTGTAACTCACCACCCACCACCATCTAAACAGATGCTGCTGGAGCAGCCACAGCCCTTGGCACAGCCAACACACAGCACCCAAGAACCCTGAGGCAGCCGCACAATCGCGCCTGTGCCACGCTGCTCTGGTCCTGTCCTTTTATTCTCATGCCAGCTCAGTTGTCCCCTGCCCACACTCTGCCCTCAGCGACCTGCCCCTCCACCATGTCAGTCTGGGAGTGAGTTCGTGCAGGCCTCCTTGTTGGGGGTGTCACTTGCATCCTGCTCTGTGCACCTCCTCCTCTCAGTGGCCTGAGGGCAAGGCACATGGGGGTGGACTTGACAGAGTGGAACGACAGAAGACCACTGTCAAGGAAATGATGGTATCCAGGGGATACAGTGTCTGGTGAGGCCTGGCTGCGTTGGAGCAGGGAGACAGGGACCATGGAGACTGGGGGTGGGATGTGCCTCCAGGTCAGTGGATCTCAACCCAAGCTGCACACTAGAGCATCCAAGAGAGCTCTTAGGAACTCCAATGCCCAGGCTGCACACCAGACCTCCTGAACCACAACCTGTGTGAGGACCCAGGCCTCCTCAGATGACTCCAGTGTGCAATCAAGGTGGATGGAAAACGGCTGTTCCGGGTCGTCGATACTCAGTGGCATCTACAGAGCAGCAGCAGCAGCATCACCTGGCACTTGTTAGGAATGCGGCGTCTCAGCCCTTCCCAGTGCTAGCTGAATTTCAGTCTGCATTTCAATGAGATCCCAGGTGCTTTGGGTGAGAACAAATGCTTCTGGTGGCCTAATAAGAGGTAACAGGTATCTCAGAAGGTAAAGGGGGCATGGCAAAGGGAGTTTGGGAGCAGAAGAGATGAGACAAAAGAAGGCAAGCCATGGTCGAGCAGCCCTGGGGCATCAAGGAAATGGTGCAGGCAGGCTGTGTGTGTGTGGGGTAGGGGAAGAGAGTCCAGACAGGTTCTGGGCTTCTTCGGGAAGAGCAGAAACAGAGGGCAGGGCTGCACTAGACTGCAAGACCACAGACCCCAGGGCTCCAGAACAGGGCCCTCGAGGGTGGGTGGGGGGCTGGGAGGCTGGGCTGAAGCTGCAGGCTTTTGGTTGACCAGTATTTGAAAATCTCAAGCTGCTAGTAAAATTTCATCTGAAATTCAGATGACTCGGACATTCCTAGAAGACTGTGTTTTAGCAGCAAAATAGAATGTGACCAGTTTCAAAAGATTCCTGAGTGGTTCAGTAATGACTCAAGGGGCTTAGTGGGCCAAAGGGGAAATCAGCGTTGACTGCTTAATTACAGAAGGTGCTTTCCTTCTGTCTTCAGCATCAGCCCGTGAAGGCCCCAGGGCTGCTTCTCAGGGTGGTGTTATCCCCAGAATTGCCACGAGAGGGCAGGCGTTTCCCAATTTCCTGTCTTGGTGCTGCTGTAGTGAGGGGACAGCTCCAGGGGCCCGGCTTGGGCTGCCAGAGTCTGCAAATACCAACAAGCAGATGGTATGTCCTGGCAGATGGGCAAGTATTCTACCATAGTCACTCTTGAGGCCTCAGAGAAATCCTGGGGTGGGAGGGGAGGCTGAGTACCTTTGTTGCTTCTGCTTCATAGTCTTAGGTGTTTGCATAAAAATTTCAAAAAATCTAGAACATGAAAGTGAAATGACAAACTTCCAGCGGAGGCTTCATATGCGATAAAGCCACAGGGGTGACCTGGAAGGAGCTGGCTCAAGCCACTGCTCCGTCAGGCAGCGTTCCCAAGCCTGGCACTGAAGCAGCCCCAATCTGGAAGGGGAAGTAGAGCCGTGTGGCGCTAGGATGGGGAGGGCTGAGCTTGCTCCTGTGGGGACTGGCCTCTCCCACACCACAATCCACTATGCAATTGGTCTGCAGTGGCTGCCAGGCTGGCTGTGGCGGGGAGGGGAGTGACTGCACTGAGTCTCCTGAGGTGCAAGCTGGGGAGTGGCCAGAGCAGGGGGACCGTGGATACCCTCAAGGTGTCCTAAAAGGAGCTCACAGGCAGTGGAGAGTCACAGCATCAGCCCATCTCCCTGAAGGTAGCCAAACTAGCTAATCCTGTCGGCCCTACTTTGAGATTTTCATCCTTCAAGTTCTCAAGGAAGGGGCTGAGGGAGGTGATCAAAATGAGACTGGAAGCTGCCTGGCAGGAGGAGCCGGATTGAAGCCTGGGGCCCTGGGCTTCCCCAGCTGCTGTCACTCTGCCTTCAGGAAGGCACTGCTAGACCAAGGGCTCAGAAGCTTTCTGGACTGCAGAGCTCTCCAGCAGTGGATACAAGCTATGCCCCTACACCCCCAAAATGCATAAAACCACAGCACTGTGCATAAGATTCCAGGAAGTACATGAACTCCTTGAATCTCACCAATGGATCATCTAAGGATACCCAGGCTCCAGGTTAAAGCCCCAGGATTAGGTGATTTGAGGCCCCGCCTAGCTCCACTCGCGCCGGTTCTAGCATGCTGAACACCTGTGCCCTGGGTGTCACAGCTGACTTTGCCAATGGTTTTGATGGTCAGCAAAACTCCTGGGTCCCACTTTACTATATTTATTCCAGATGATTAAAATATTGGAGAAAGCCATGAGGCGGAAATGTAACTTCTGTCATTGACATGGACTTATTGATTAAACAAACAGTTAAGATACATATTGTGCACCAGGAGCTGTTGTGAGCACTTTACAAATGTTAACTCATCTAGTTGCTATAAAAGGCAAGTCCTTTTTCTCTGTTTTCATGGAGGGGAAAGCCAGACTTTTCCATCTGTTTGGCTGTTGCTGGCAACTACTGTCTCCAAATCACAGTCACACCATTGACTGAACTCTGACTGGAATCGTTGAGCCTTAGTTTCCTAATCCCCTAAATGGAGATAATCTGCTTTGACAGGGTTGTTGTGAAATTTAAAAATATTGAAAACATATGTCAAGCCCATAACACAGTGTTTATCATACGATTTACTATGGTGATTTTAGATACACAGTCATTAGAAGGGGCATGAATAAACACAGTAAGTTTCCACATTCATTCCATTCCAGGCATGGTTCTCATATGCCCACCAAATGCCAGGCACTGTATTGGGTACTGGGCCCATGAGGGTGATCAGAGCCTTCATCCTTACGGAGCCTACAGCCTTATACATGAACTCTGATGATCCAATGCATTCCTAGTTCTAGGACACTCAAAAGGCAAAACAAGGGGAGGAAAAAGGCAGGAAAGAAATGGGCTCACTGTGTATGATGCCTCTAAAGAGACGCATCATCTCAATCTGTGAGAACCATCAACCCAATGCCTACGGGGCACCCTTTTACAAACCATCTGAAAGGGTTAGTGGGGCTTCTTTCTCACCCAGGGAGAGCCAGAAACACAGGAAAAACACTGAAGCTTCCCCTTTGTTCCCTGTACCCTATTCCAGGGCGCAAGCCACAGCAGCACACAGACTCTGAGACGCGGGCTCATAAACACACACCACGAAAACAGAACTCTCAAGGTGGAGGTGAGAGGTGACTCTCCCAGCGCTCTGGGAGAGCTAAATAAATGGAAGTTTCCATACAGGCAGCTTCAGTTCTGCAATCAGAGCTAAAGGTTAGCCCTGCTGCCTTGCGGGGAGAGAGGGAGGAGGGTTGTGTGCAGCTGGGGTCACCAGAGTCTGACATTTGCTTGTCCCAGAATCTCAGATTTCTTGCATCCTCAGAAATGTCAACCCTGGGAAACAGTAGGGTGTGGTGGCAAGAGTTCAGGGTGGGGGGTGAGGGGGTGACGGAAACGGCCATACACTTGGCAACCTCACCCCTGCCCACCTCAGGGCACAGTGGCCAACGCACACCATGGATTGGCTGCCCCTTCTTGGGGAGACCAAGGACACTGACCACACATCTCAGAAGGGCTGCCATGTAGGTGGGCTGTGCTCAAGCAGTCACCCAAGTCCTTGGCAAGGGGTTCAAGGTTGACTTGGGGGTGGCAGTGCGGTGCTGTTGGATGAAGTGCCTATAAGGTCTCCGCCACCCTGAGGTCCTCAATTCTGGAAACTGGTCTCAAGTCTGAGAATCTCCTTGTGCTGTGCTTGGAGGACAGGGCTGCTTGGGGGCAGTCAGCTTCCTACCGGGTGAGAATGAGGGAATAAATCGGCACCCCACCCACCAGCTCTCTCCAGGTTTGCTGTGGTTTGGCAAATCCTGGGTCAGCCAAGATCTCCCTCCTTCTAGTTGGCCAAAGTCAGTATTCAGGTGCTTCCGCAGATGATTGGGGACTCCCATTCCATCCCAGCACCACAAATTCACCTAACTTTTCCTTGCGGGACGTGGCCACGCATTTCAACTTTCCTCCCCTCTCTCCAGGAAACGTCCCCGACTCGCCCCCGACCCAGGTGGTCAGAGGCGCTCCGCCGCCATCTAGCGGTCATCCGCCGCTGTACACCCTGCTCCTTGCGAGCAGGTGGGGGGAGGGGGCGGATATTTTGCTGAGAAATAATACATCTGAATGTATTGCCTTTTTTCCTTTTTTTTTATTTTTTATTTTTATTTTTTAATACAGGGTCTCACTCTGTTGCCCAGGCCGGAGTGCATTGGTGCGATCCTGAGAAGCTGGGACTACTGGCGCACACCACCACGCCTGGCTAATTTTAAAATTTTTGTAGAGAGGGGTTCTCACACTCCAGGCTGGTCTCCAACTCCTGGCCTCAAGCGATCCGCAGGCCTCAGCCTCCCAAAGTGTTGGAATTACAGGCATGAGCCACTGCAACCGGCCTTAATTGATTTATTAATCAAGGAAACTTCTTTGGGGTTCCTGGACTACAGGAAAGACAGCTAACCAGTGCTCATCAGGAAAAATGTTTTCGTCTAAATTAAACTTTTATTCTGTGGTTGGGGCATCAAGAATTCTCCTGGAAGCTGAAGCCTACTAAAAATATCAAGGGAGTGAGGGGTCACAGGGTCAATTTGGGGGCCAGGGACAGCTGGCTTGCCAGAGAAAGGGGTGGTGTTTTATTATAGACAGATCTCACTGGCATCAAGAAAGTGGATTATTGAAGCTCCTTTCTTTTCCTCCCTGAGAAAAAAAGGATGCAAAGCCATCCGAAATCATGTGATGCCGAACTTCCAGACTCTGCAGCTGCATGGCCATGGCGGGGATCAATCTGCCTCATAACCCTGAGCCCCCAAAGGCTTTTCCTTCCTCTTCCAGGATGTTAAAACTTTACTAAGTGAAGTTGGCATGTTCTGAGGCAAATCTGATTTCCTTCTCTAGGGTGACTTTGTGGAGAAGGCACGGAATTAGCAGGTACATTCAGACGTGAGCCAGCCAACAACCATAGCAGTAACCTCTGAGGCATAAGAAGCCTGGGGCCTCCCTTGCAGCTCCTTCCCAACTCCACAGAGATCTAGGGACCAGCTCCCAACTCCCTCCAAATGGAACTGGGCTTCCCCTTCTCTTCTAATGCTTATTTGCATGCAGCCCTACCCATTCACTCACTGATTCATTCATTCAAGTCATTCCTTGATCAGTCAACACCCCTCTTCCAGGCTCAAGTGATCTGATCCCCACGGTGAGGAAGCCCCTGGCCTGGTACTGGAGACAGACTTGTAAAGAGAGGAGCAGAGCTCAGTGTCACCCCTGGGTGTGGTGATGGAGGTAGGCAAGGTGCTATGGGTACACTGAGCTGAGGACCTAGTCTGGTGGGGTTGGAGGACAGAAGACTTTCTGGAGGCTGTGGCCCTCAAGCCAGACAGTACAGGAAGAGAGAAGGGTATTTTGGGCTATGGCTTAGTAGGTCCCTACCCCTCCCTTCTCTTTGTCCCCAGTCTTTGCTCGCTGGCATATCTAAAATTATTTCAGTCCTTATTTAGAGATGTTTGCTATATTGGGTCTGTCTTATTTTTCTAACCTGACATCTCAAAAAATATCCCTGTGCCCCCATTATGTTTTTTTCCTCTGAGTGTAAAGTTCTGGCAGAAATGTGCTGTTGGCATCATCTCTAAGTAATAACATCCATTTATGTCCGCCCAAGACCCAAACTTCCTCCAAGCTTCCCATGCCTAGGAGTCCAGCCCTGACCTCTCAGGCTGGGCTTTTTAGAACCCTAAGATATAAATAACTGTCTTACTAAACACTGAATATCTTTCATTTCTTACTTTATTTTTATTTTTGACAAAGACTATCCCACTTTCTCACCCATGACCATCTTTGCACCCTCTTTTCACTAAAAAGATGGGGAGCATCTTTATCTTTATGTGACCACAGAGTGTCATTTATAAAGTGGGGATGATGACCCCCACCTTGCACCACCATTTCTCCTGCGGGGCTGTGGGCCTCTCTAGGGTGGAGACTCTGGTCTCTCTGATTTTTCTCTTTTGTTGCCTCTGGTCTCACCCAGACCCTGAAAACTACCCAGACCTTTAATGTACTTGGTTAAGAGAAAACAGAACTTCCATTCTGCACCATGATTCTTGCAAACTCAATGTCACTCTTCCAAAGACAGATGATTGGCTCACTGAGAGCCTCATTTTTCTGTACCTCACTTTTCCACCCTTGAGTGGGATGACATCCAATGAGAACATCACAGAATGAGAACAAGAAATCAGGAGCTCTGGTTATGTGCAAACACAAAGCCCCAGCACTGTCCACCAGGACAATGGACACTGGTCCAACTGCATTGGAATGAAAGCATCAACTGACCAAGTCATTGAAGAAACAGACTAAGAAGGCAGAGCTTTCCCAATCCAAACAATGTCTAGAGAGGCTGGATGAAATTAAGAGCTAATTCGAGACTGAAGGCTATGAAAGGAGAACTGACTTCCTTAAAAGCTGTGGATGATTCTCTTGCTAATGTTCACATACCCCGTCCCACTGGAGTCACAGTAATGTACTTTGGGAAATGATACAGTTCCAGGGGTAGGCCTGATTGGCTCATGGATTTTCCCTTGTGCCTTGCCACGCGACCCAATTCTAGCCAAAGACACATGAAGGAGAGAGCTGCTGGAGGCTTCTGGGAAAGTTCTTTGTTGCTCCTAGAAGAGAGTGATGGGCAGCCACTTTCACTTGCCAGACATGAATGAGGAAAGATGTGGCCTGATGACCACAGGCAGCCCTCTCGGAAGGAACCAGTGGAAATGGCTGGTTCCTGTCACAGCAGGAAGCAGGCCTGGGGTGCTTGTAGATGAGCCGAAGTACACATATGGCTCATTTTAGTAGTAATGGGTTGGTGAGGTCCAGGTTCCACATGTTGGGGGTCACATGGCTCTCAGACGTCATGGGATGAAGTTTACAGCATAAGGATGAAGCCGACACTGAGGCCAGCAGAGTGCAGAGATGAAAGGAATCTGGTTCTTGTTGGCACTGCTGAGTCTCTGGACCAATCTCAAAGCCACCCTTGCCCTGGACTCCGTGGTACCTGGCCCAGTGAGTGTGAGGTGGGTTTTCTGTTACATGCAGTCCAAAACAACTGGCTGATGGAGTTACCAGTTCTTCATGAGAACAGTGTAAAGAAGAGATATTATGATGGCAGTAGAAATTTATAAGACTTAGAGATGATGGAGTATGAGGCATGAGGGAGAAGACATCAAGCTGGCCCCTCAGGTTATCCACGTAACAGGGCATTGTGGGCAGCTCAGCTGGGGTGCAGATACCTCCCCTGTTCCGCTTCTCCCCTTCTCCCGAGTGTCTGTTCACCTCTGTGGACACGCATGAAGGTTTTTGAGTGATCACTATTGAGGGCGGGAGGCACCTGGCTGGGGGTGGGGGTAGAGGCAGCGGGGGAGAGGCAGATGATACAGCAGGCATGATGTGCCAGCCCAGCTTCTTGGGTTGAACTGGAGACCTGGGTGTAGAGTGGTGAAGGCCAGAGGCACATAGGACTGGAGCTGGGGCCATAAGTCGTGCATTGACAACATGGTACAGGTAAGCAACACATTGACAGCATGGTACAGGCTTGTCATGGGGGTAGCTTTCCTTCCTCACTCTGCATGGAGCTCACACTGCATGGGTTTTGGGTTTCTGAAGCCCCTCCACTTGGCACTGGCACTCCCAGAAGGGACACCATTGGCAGCAATAGCTTCATGGGCACTGGACACGGTCAAGAGGGAGCCAGAGCAAGGGAGGAGGAACACAGACTCCAGGATGACTACGGTTGACTATAGGTGACTAGAGGTGACCACAGCAGGCTTCATGTAGCTTTGGGGCATTTTGGAACCCACTGGTACCTGTTGCAGCAGGAAGGAGACTTAGGTGCTTGTTAATGAGCCAAAATTCATATTGCTCATTTTGGTAGTGATGGGTGGGTGAGGTCTACGTTCTATTGGTTAGGGGTCATAGAAAATACATATTGAGAAAAGACAGTGCAGTCTGGGGCTTGCTGGGTTTGAGATGGCCAGGACAGGCAGGCCATTGTTACTCAGGCTGGATTTGAGTGCTGTCACTGAAAAGGCAGTTTTTAGCAATGACTTGGGTGAGACAAGAACATTTCTCCTCTCAAGTATGCAGCCAACTCAGAGGCAAAAGAATAGATCATTCCACAGACACTCACCAGGATTCTGAGATACATTTGGGATCCCTGTGAATATGTTCAGGAAGTAGCTGGATATAAGTTGGGAGTTAGACAGAGAGAGAGAGAGAGAGAGAGAGAGAGAGAGAGAGAGAGAGATCTAGGCTAGAGACACGACTTTGAATGTTATCAGTTGAAGGAGATTAATTTAAGTAATGGGAATGGATGAAATTACCTAGTGTGTAAAATTAGTAGAGTGAAAACGGCCAAAGGCAGAAAACAAAGTACCCAACATTGAAAGAACAAGCAGAGGAACCTCAAACAATTTTTAAAAGGCCTGGAAGGAACAGCCAGAGGAGGAGGAGGAAAATCAGGAGAGGGGCTGGGCATGGTGGCTCACGCTTGTAACCTTAGCACTCCGGGAGGTTGAGGCAGGAGGATCACTTGAGCCCAAGAGTTCAAGACCAGCTTGGGCAACATGGTGAGACCCTGTCTCTATTTAAAAAATTAAATAAAAAAAGAAAATCAGGAGATCATGGTTATAACAGTGGACACAAGGAGGCTGGAGAGGGAGGGAGTGCCTGACAGTTTCAAATGCTGGACAGAGATAAGGATCGTAGCAACAAGGAAGTGGCTGATGCCCTTAAGAACAGTTTCCGTGGTGTGGACAAGGCTGAAGCTGGACTGCAGCAGATTGAGACATGAATGGGAGGGGCGAAGGGGAGGTGGCAAGTGTCTCCAGCCTTTCAAGAAGTTTGACTTCAAAGAAAAAGAGAGGTAATGGTACCTAGCAGGGAGGTGGAGTCAGAGGAGGACACGAGACTGGAGTGTGATGACATGGGGTGAGGAGGTAACTGATGGAGCAGGTGCCTGAGAAGGTGGGAGGGGAAGGCAATCAGAGCTCAAGGAATGGGGCAGGCCCTAAAAGGGAGGAAGGAAGAGACAGGGGTGCGGTGCAGCCCATCCATGACTGTGTCTACCTTCTGAGGGTACTAGGAGAGGAGGTCATCTGCTGAGGGCAAGAAAGAGGGGACTTGAGGCAGACACAAGCAATCAGAACTGGCCACCTCGGGACTAAGCAGGACCACAGAGGAGGACTGCCAGGCAAAACTGAGAATCAAGTCGTGGCTGGAGACCTTGAGTCCAGGGAGGCACCCAGTCTGCACAGTCATATGATTTTCCTCCCTGAGCCCTCAGCAGCCTGAGTGCAGAGGTGAAGAGAGGAGCAGCAGACAGCTCTGCTATTTGGGCTCTGCTAAGCAGCTATCTGAGGGACAAAGGGCTTCTAGGCAAGTCAAGGAGCTCGGCCAAGATAAGGTTCTGACCCCCATCAAGGCGACTGCTCCTTCTTCCTCACCCCGCAGGATTTTCATGGATGTAAAGCATACCAAACCACCTCACACCCATTAGGAAGGCTGCTATCAACAAAATGGAAAATAGCCAGTGTTGGTGAAGACAAAGAGAAATCAGAGCCCTCATGCACTGTTGGGTGGAATGTAAAACGGTGCAACAGCCACTGCAGAAAGCAGTATGGCAGTTCCTCGAAAAGTCAAAAATAGAATTACCGTGTGAGTCAGCAATTCCCGCTTTTGGATATATACCCAAAAGCACTGAAAGCAGGGTATTATTAATTATTATTATTATTATTATTATTTTGACAGCCTGTCACCCAGGCTGGAGTACAGTGGTGGTGTGATCTCAACTCACTCCAACCTCCACCTCCCAGGTTCAAGTGATTCTCTTGCCTCAGCCTCCCAAGTAGCAGGGATTACAGGTGTGCGCCACCACACCTGGCTAATTTTTGTATTTTTAGTAGAGACAGGGTTTTGCCATGTTGGCCAGGCTGCTCTCAAACAGCTGACCTCAAGTGATCGCCTGCCTTGGCCTCCCAAAATGCTGGGATTACAGGCGTGAGTCACTGCACCCGGCCTGAAAGCAGGGTTTTGAAGAGATGTTTGTACAGGCATGTTCATAGCAGCACTATTCACAATAGCTAAAATATGGACACATTTGAGAAAAAACAGTCCAGTGTGGGGTGTGTCCATTGACAGATGAATGCAAAAGCAAAGTGTGGTATAGTCACACAGTGGACGATTATTCAGTTTTAAAAAGGAAAGAAATTCTGACACATGCTACAACATGGATGAACCTTGTGGACATTATGCTAAGCAAAATAAGCCAGTTATAAAAGGACAAATACTGCATGATTTCACTTACAGGAGGCACTTAGAGTAGTCAAATTCAAAGGGACAGAAAGTTGAGTAGTGGTTTCCAGCAGCTGGAGGAGTGGGGGAACAGGGAGCTATTGTTTACTGGGTATAGAGTTTCTATTTTGCAAGAAGAGTTCTGGAGATGCATGCTGGTTATAGCTACCCAACAGTGTGATGTCCTTAATGCCACTGATGCTTACACTTAGGAATGGTTAAGATGGTACATTTTGTTACATGTATTTTACCACATTTTTAAAAAATGCTTTAAAAAAAAAGTATACTGAGGCTAGGCACTGTGGCTCACGCCTGTAATCCCAGCACTTTGGGATGCAGAGGTAGGCAGATAACTTGAGGTCAGGAGTTTGAGACCAGCCTGGGCAACATGGTGAAACCCCATCTCTACTAAAAAAAAAAAAAAAAAAAAAAAAAAAAAAAAAAAAAAGTTGGGGCATGGTTGCACACGCCTGTAATCCCAGCTACTCAGGAGGCTGAGGTGGGAGGATCACTTAAACCTGGGAGACAGAGGTTGCAGTGAGCCAAGATTGTGCCACTACACTCCAGCCTGAGGTACAAAGCAAGACTTTGTCTCAAAAAAAAAAAAAAAAGTAAACAGAAGTTAAAGGCATTGGACAGGGTAGCTAGAAGCAGAATCAGATGGGCAATGCATGTTACCCACAGTCACCGTGATGTTGGAAAGGGATGGCTGAGAAATGGAAGCCCAGTGCTGCTAGCCAGGATCAAGGGATCAGGAGCATACAGATTGGGCTCTCTTCCTGTGTCTGTCATTTTTTGTTGTTGTTGAGACAGGGTCTCACTCTGTTGCCCAGGCTAGAGTGCAATGGAGCAATCATAGCTCACTAAAGCCTCGACCTTCTGGGCTCAAGTGATCCTCCCACCTCAGCCTCTGAGCAGCTAGGATGACAGGTGCGTGCCACCATGCCCGGCTAATTTGTTTTTGTAGAGATGGGGTTTTGCCATGTTGCACAGGCTGGTCTTGAACTTCTGGGCTCAAGTGATCCTTTCACCTCAGCCTCCCAAATTGCTGGGCTTACAGGCATGAACTAGCATGCCCTGCCCCGGTCTCTGTCATTGTGTGACCTTGGGCAAGCTCCTTGTACTCCCTGGGCCCTGCTGTCTTTGAGAATGTTTAGAATGGATGCGTTTAGGTCTCTTCCAGCTCTAACAGTCTCAGATTCAGGGAAACTGAAAAGCCCTGAAACCTCACAGAGCTCAAGGGCACTGGGAGGCGGGCAGTGGGGCCACGGAGCACTTTTTTGCCGCAGTCCCTGAGGTCTCTTCATTCCCTACAGAAAAGGTTCATTCCTATACATAACACTGGCCTTTGTAGGAAGAGGCATTTTGGACAAGACTGAAACCAAGCTCAGAGCTGTAAATGAGGACTCTTCCTTTTGTTTTATATTGCCCCAGAAAGGACCAGGTTGGACATTTTGGGAAAACCCCAGGATATGCAGCAAGAGCCAAGAGGCCTGGCGGAGAGAGGTCGTTCCTCCCTCGCAGTGGGATTTTGCTTCGCTTCAGTTTCCCCTGGCTTTGGTCCTGTGCCTGCGCTTCCTTCCTCCAGGAAGCCCTCTGGCTGCCAATCGGGGCCCCCAGCTGAGAGCTCCAGCAGTGAGGCAAATCCCTTCCCCGGGCTGTTTCCTATTTACCCAATGGTAACAGCTTTTCTGGGCACACCTGGAGACTCAAATCAAATCAAGGGCCTCTCTGCCTTGCAGGCGCTTCATTTGGATTCGTTTGTTTGGAAAGAAACCTTGCAAAGCCTCAATTTAGAGGCAAATTGAATGATAAGGCAAAGCCTCTGCCAGCCTTGGGGTTCAGGCTAGGGAGTGATACACAGGGGACACCTGGAAAGGGGTACACCACAGCGCAGGACCCCTGAAAGGGGTACATCACAGTGTGGTACACCTGGTGGGGGAACACCCATAGCAAGGTCCACCCGCGGTGCGATAACACCTACACGGGCACATGTGGACACTGCTTTGCTCCGAACCAGAATCCCTGGAGGTTTCTCCACTTCTCTCCATACCATCCTACTCTCCACGTGAAAAGGGCCTAACAGGCTCAGGCCAGGGCAGGAAATGAATTCTCCGAAATAGCTAGGGCATGTTAGAAGGCTGCACTACTGCTTTTGACCACCAGAGAGCAGTGACGCAGTGACTTGCTGGGTGCTCAGAGAAGGACCCCACCAGTTACATCATTTGCAGAGCCCAGTGAAAATGTGGGGCTCCTTAAGAATTTCAAGACAGCAGCCGCAGAGCATTTAGCCAAGTGTTGGAGCCCTTCTAAGCACGGGGCTCTGTGCTACTGCACAGGTCACATGTGCATGATGCTGGCCCTGGCCCAGGAGCCTCAGGTTTTAGCCCAGCCTTCAAGATGGTAAGGACCTGACAGAGCTCAGGACAGCGCTGCCACTGCAGGTGTCCCTTAGCTGCCTCCGATCTGCTTGCCTATCCTTTTTTTCCCAGTGTCCTGATGACAATATGCACAATACTTGGAAAAGTTACATTTTCAGAGAAAGCCACTGGGGTGTAGTTTCTGCAAAAAAAGGTATGTGGTTTCACCATTGTTAGGCAGTTTATCTCAGGAAGTGGGAAGCTCCTTCCAGAAACAAGCCCAGGGGATCCAAGCTCTACAAATTTAGCTTTAGCTAAGGCTCCTCGTTTGCTTCTAAAATACCTGACAACCCTTCATTTTTGTATTCAAAGCAGCCAGCATGTTCCAAAGTGTTTACCAGCACCCAGGAAAGAAAAGTCCAGAACTGGCTCCTAAGGTCCTACCAGTATTTACAATGCTGTGTCTAAGAGCCACAGGGTGAGGCTAGGGAAAGCCCTTGTCAGAGTCAGAAGTTTGATCTGCTGTGTGACCCTAGGACCTGTTCCTACCCCTCTTTGGCCTTCAGCTACGCCACCAAGCCCCATGAAAATGAGGACATCAAACTGGTGTGTCTCCCCTGCCCCACCTAGCTCTTGCCCTCTACCACTCACCTTCAGGAAGTATGTTTGTAAGACAGACCAGGCTCATGAGAAGTGAATTGGGAAATGAAGGCATCCAAGCTGATTGACAAATTAAGTAGGAAGAGGTAAGGACCACCTTTTTGAATTGCAGACCCGCATATTCTGCATGCCTTCCCTGGAAAGGGAGTGCCCTAATGTCTGCAGAGCTCCTAGCCGAATTCTCTAGATTACCTTACATCCTAAGCATGTTCCTGCATGCAGGGTACATTCTTCCTGGTCGCTTCCTAGTGAGAGTCTGCTTCATAAAGAGAAAGTGCAGCTCAAGTCCATCCCTTATGGGCTCTGTGACCTTGGGCAAGTCCCAAATCACTGTGGGTCTCCTTCTTCCCAAGAGGGGAGTGGATGGGTCATTAAGGAGTGCCTCAGTCCTAAAATAAATTTTATGATTCTCCTAAGAGGTCACCTAAGAGGTCGTCTGGCAGGTATTTTCTGTGCCCACTACCTTTTTCTGAGGAAGTAATGTGTGAGTAGGAAAAGGGCCTGAGTGGTCTGCTGTGAATCTCTGCTGTCTCACTAGCTAGCATCTCTCATCTTGGCTGCTGCTGCTTGGAAGATATCCATATAAACCCAGGGCCTTTTTAAAATTTTTTATTTATTTTTATTTTTTTGAGACAAGAGTTTTACTCTTGTCGCCCAGGCTGGAGTGCAATGGTGCAATCTCAGCTCACTGCAACCTCCGCCTCTCGGGTTCAAGCAATTTTCCTGCCTCAGCCTCCTGAGTAGCTGGGATTACAGGGCTGCGCCACCACGCTCAGCTAATTTTTGTATTTTTAGTAGAGATGGGGTTTTACCATGTTGGCCAGGCTGGTCTCAAACTCCTGACCTCAGGTGATCTGCCTGCCTCGGCCTCCCAAAGTGCTGGGATGACAGGCGTGAGGCGCTGCGCCCGGCCTAACCCAGGGACTTCTTAGCTAGCTCAATGGTCCCAGCACCTACCCTTCTCTTTGGTAATCTTCGTCCAGATTTGACAGGAGCTGCGAGCCCGCCGTGGAGAGATCGACAGCAGCCAGAGGCAAGTCCCGATAGGCAAAGTTCACCAGCTGCACAGGAGCAATGCTCTTGGTTTCTTCGTCTACTTGTTGGGAGATGATCTCAACTTCAGAAATTCCTCCTTCTATGGCAGGCCTGGGTTGGAGAGGAGGAACAATGGGAAAGAGTCATCTTCAAGGGCCAAAAAATTCTTCCATTCCTCAAGGAAAAGAAGGAGAATGCTGCTATGCTGGTGCAGGGCTGAGGAAGCTTAAGGTTGCCCCTCTTCCCTCTTGGCCACCCGAGGACTGGACTGAGGCCCTAACAGTCCCATCTCTTTCAGTGGTTGGGGAAAAATGGGAGAATGGGAAGAGGAAGTGCTCAGACCTGAAAATATGAGCTTTAGTGGGGCAGGGTCCTTCATGAAGGGGAGGTAAAGACCCAGATGGATAAACTGCCAGCCAGCAAAACGATGGCTTAGACTTTTAGGACTCTGGGTCACTGGACTCTATATGGGAGTAAGATATTCTTTTAAGTTGTCTCCTGAGTTTCTTTGTAAAGGTGTTTCGAAATGTTTCTATTCTCTATTCCACAGTAGAGAAAACAGGTTTCTGTTCACAACTGGATGTACTGTGGTGATAGAGGAGCCTACATGGAGACTTGCAGAGACCTAGTGGGCCTTGGGGTGGTGAGGACAGGAGGCTCCAGCTGTCCCTGGTAGCCACTCCCTTCCTACTTGAACTGGTCCTACCATATGTCTCTTCTTAAGGTTGGGAATAGGGGATGGGAGTCACTTGATCCAATGTCTGAGGGGTTGTGGGTCTCTTCCTGTGTTACTGTCAGGCTCACCTTGGGCACGGCCAATAACTGACCACTCCAGTGGCATTCCCGGGCATCTCAGCCAGGGCAGTACCACCTCCCAATCTACCAGGGGGTATTTGGCAATTTGTGGAGGTATTTTTAGTTGCCACCATGACCACAGGTGATTGCTATTGACATTTAAGTAGGGCTGGGGACGCTACACATTCTGCAATGTGTCAATAACAACTAAAAACTGTCCTGCCCAAACACCCACAGCAACCCTGTCCAGAGATGCTGGACTAGAAAACTTTCCTTTAGCTTCCTGGGGCACCATCTTTGGTCTGTCCAGTATGTCCTTGACCCTATCTCATCCTGTAGGCACAAGAGTGAGCCCTTGTCCAAACAATGAAAGTTAGAAAGGAACAATAGTATAATGGCAAGGAGTAAAATTTAAATATTGGAGGGAACATTGAGGGTCAGTGCCCAGGATAATGAGGGCCCAGTTTTCATACTGAGATGGCAGCCCTGTCTGCTGTAAACTGTTCTTGGGCTCTGGTGCTGGCTTGAATGCCAACTTCTGCAGGGCTCCTCCTGAACCTCAGTTTCTCCAATCAGAACATGAGGAGGTAAAATAGAATATTCCTAAGGGCTGTTCCTTCTCACTCTATGATCTGACATGGATAACAGACATATGGAGAAGATTGGAGGAGCTCTGGAGTGACAAGTCCCTATACTTGTGTGGGAGCTCTGAATTCTAAACTTTTCCAACAACCATTGAAATCTAACCAACAATACATAGCTGCAGGCCGGGCGTGGTGGCTCATGCCTGCAATCCCAGCACTTTGGGAGGCCAAGGCAGGTGGATCACCTGAGGTTAGGAGTTCAAGACCAGCCTGACCAGCATGGTGAAACCGTCTCTACTAAAAATACACAAAATTAGCTGGATGTGGTGGCGCATGCCTGTAATCCCAGCTAATTGGGAGTCTGAGGCAGGAGAATCGCTTGAACCCGGGAGGTGGAGGTTGCAGTGAGCTGAGATGGGGCCATTGCACTCCAGCCTGGGCAACAAGAGTGAAACTCTGTCTCAAAAGAAAAACAAAAACAAAACACAGCTGCAGTTATCCAGTAAGTTCAGAGATTAATCTACCTACTTCTCTTTTGCTTGGATTATCCGATAATTAAGGGGAAAGTGAGATTCTTATTTGAATGCCACAGACTGGCTGCCTAGACCACCTGAATTCACCAAGTAATTTCTAATGCCCGATTCTTATTTGTAGGCCTTATTTAAACCTTTGCTTTTTGCTACTTGTCAAGCACAGATAATAGTACTCATCATTGCATGACATTTACAAAATGACTCAAGATCTTTAAACGAAACAGTCATAGAATATGAGGTTTCAATGTTTCTCAACAATTTATATAAAAGCGTGGGTGTGTATGGGGGGAATCCCAGCTCCCCTAGATGTTTCCCAAAAAGCAGATGCCGGGTTGAATTTGTTCCCTCTTTTCTTCTGGACGACTCAAGGAAACTATGGATCGCTGAACTAAACAGAGAGAACTTTCTGATTAATAAGGTGTTCATGGAGAGAAATTAACAGGATATGGCTCTGAGAAGTGCGAACAAACTATTTCTGCCTTTCCAACATTTCTGTCTCACGTTCCCCTCCCATCAGTGGTCACAGTGGCCTGGCACCATCTCTGGCCATGTGGTGGTCATCTCAGCAGAGAGACAAGGCCTCTTCTGGTGAAGTGAAGGTCCCACAGTGTATAGGCTATATTTAGCCTATACCCTTTCCTTAGATACAAAGAATGGTAGGGTAGACAAAATGTATTAATGGTTCCATTCGTTACCTCTCCTTGAGCCCATGCCCTTTGGCATATAACTCCACAGCTCTTTCCATCAAAAGAAAGAATGTATTTTTCTAACCCTTAATTCAGCATTCAGCCATGTGACTCGTTTTTGCCAACAGGATGTTAGATGGTAGAAGAGCCAAGTTAGACACCAGCAGAGGCATGAAAAGGCTCTGTGAATTTCCGCCTGTGCTCTTGTACCTCCAACATCACCCATGGGAGGGTGAGCAGCCTAGCCTACTGGAGGATGAGAGACATGGAGCAGAGTCCAGCCTCCTCTAGATCAGCTGACAGCCAGCTATGACCCACATTTAAAAGTCATCCCAGCCAAGATCAGAGGAACTGTCTAGCTGAGTACCCCAGACATGTGAGCAATAAACATTTTTTGTTGTATTCTACTAAGGTTCTATGGTTGGTTGTACACAGCATTACTGTGTCAATAGATAACAGATTCATACTCCAGATGACAGAGCAGTCAGGCCCGTATCTAAATAGGCCAGGACAGTGCGGTGTAATAGGAGTGCTGTTTTCATCTTAGTATTCATACCAACCACTTGCAAAACACAAAATAAGTGACCACCTTGCAGGTGCTTGGTAAGATTAAGTGGTTGGTTCATATGGCATCTCAGGTTTTGGGAACTGAAAGCAATTCTCCCTTAAGAATTCTGCCCCAGGTTTCATAAAGCCTGGTTTTAGAAACCCTCTTAGATTTCTAAATTTCCTTGCAATTCCCATTTTGTTAATTCACCTTCAGAGCTTCCTAATCTTGTCTTGAGTCTTGCTTTTGAAAGGTTTCTCCATTTTCTGTGGCCTCCTGCTAAAGGAAATGTACATAGTGGTTGCCTAAATTAGAAGATCTTCATCTTCTGGGAGATTTATAGCCACAGTTCTGGATCCAGAGAGCAGATCCCAGCATTACTTACTGTGGATTGGTCATGTTGAAAGATGCAGCCAGAGCCATGGGTTTTCTTGGTGTTTAGTGGGGCTCAGCTGTCCTGAAGCCTGCTGTCAGCATTTCCAAGCGTGGGTTCTACAAGACACATACAAATATAGTGCCCTGAAAACAAAAATAGGAACTTATTACCTTCAGATGCCAAACCAAAGTCCTCCTAAGCTCATCTAAAAATGGGAGTCCTTAGAACTTTCTTCCATCTAGCACTTTTCTTCAAAGTAATGTTGAATAGATTCTTACAATTACCCTATGGAAGGGTAATAATAAGCATAATTTCTCTTTTTTAGATGAGGAAACAAGGCCAGAGTGACAAAATGACTTTTTTGTGTCACAGAGATGGTAGAAGAGCCAGGTTAGTGCCCAGGTTCTCTGACTTCTTATCCACAGTTCTTCCCACTAAACGGCTGTGCTCCCCAAAACAGTGTCCCTTTATACTGCAGCTTTGAGAGGCTTCAAAATAAGGTTTGTCTAAAAAATCTCAAATGTTTTCCATGTATTTTTTCTCCCACTTCCCTTTCCCTTCCGGTAGTTCTGTCTTTTCGTGCAGGCTTTTCTCTTCTTCTCCTCTCAGCTCATTCCGAGAGCAGAAAGAATAGACCCTGGAGCTGGGCTGCCACAGTCAGAGCCTCACTCCTACTTACCAGCTCTGTGACCTGGAGTGAGCTACTTACACCCTATCCTCAGTTTCCCCACTTGAAAAATAGGGATAATAACAGAACTAACTACATGAGGTCATGCCTGTAAGACACTAGCATAGTGCCTGACACTTAGTAAGTACTATATAAGTGTTGGATTTCATTATTATTATTTATTTATTTTATTTATTTATTTTTTTTTGAGATGGAATTTCACTCTTGTCGCCTAGGCTGGAGTGCAATGGTGCAATATCGGCTCACTGCAACCTTGCCTTCTGGGTTAAAGCGATTCTCCTGCCTCAGCCTCCAGAAGTAACTGAGGTTACAGGGATGCACCACCACATCCAGCTAATTTTTTTTTGTATTTTTAGTAGAAACGGGGTTTCTCCATGTTGATCAGGCTGGTCTCGAATTACTGACCTCAGGTGATCCGCCCACCTCGGCCTCCCAAAGTGCTGGGATTACAGGGGTGAGCCACCGTGCCCAGCTTAATTTATTCATTTATTTATGTTTAGACAGGGTCTCACTCCGTCACCAGGTTGGAGTGCAGTGGTGCGATCGTGGCTCACTGCAGCCTTGACCTCCTGGGCTCAAGTGACCCTCTACCTCAGCCTCAGCTGGGGCTACAGGCACATACTACCACACTCAGCTAATTTTTTGGACTTTTGGTAGAGTCGGGGTTTTGCTGTATTGCCCAGGCTGGTCTCAAACTCCTGAGCTCAAGTGATCAACCCACCTCAGCCTCCCAAAGTGCTGGGATTACAGGTGTGAGCCACTGTGTCTGGCCAGTTATAATAATAATTATTATTATCATTATCTGAGAGACAGAGTCTTGCTCTGTCTCCCAGGCTGGAGTGCAGTGGCGCAATTTTGGCTCACTGCAACCTCCACCTCCTGGGTTAAAGTGATTCTCATGCCTCAGCCTCCTAAGTAGCTGGGACTACAGGCATGTGCCACCACACCCAGCTATTTTTGTATTTTTAGTAGAGACAGGGTTTTGCCATGTTGGCCAGGCTGCTCTCATACTCCTGACCTCAAGTGATCTGCCCACCTTGGCCTCCCAAAGTGCTGGGATTACAGGCTGAGCCACTGTGCCCTACCCATAATAATTTTTTTTTAAAATAAATTAAAAGGGCATAGTCTGTTGAACCTGAGTATATTCCAACACATTTAGATGGCTGAATATAGTATTTCCTCTTAAAAATTGGATGAGTAGGCCAGGTGCAGTGGGTGGCTCATGTCTGTAATCCCAGCACTTTGGGAGGCCGAGGCGGGTGATCACAAGGTCAGGAGATCGAGACCATCCTGCCTAACACGGTAAAACCCCGTCTCTACTAAAAATATAAAAAATTAGCCAGGTGTGGCGGTGGACGCCTGTAGTCCCAGCTACTGGAGAGGCTGAGGCAAGAGAATTGTAGGAACCCGGGAGGCGGAGCTTGTAGTGAGCTGAGATCATGCCACTGCACTCCAGCCTGGGCGACAGAGCGAGATTCCGTCTCAAAAAAAAAAGAAAAAAATTGGATTGGTAAACAGCATATACTTTTCTATCAACCAGTGCTACAGTTCCATCTAGAAGTCTTCTGGGAGACAGGGCAGCCCAGCAGAAGATACACAGACAAAATAACTCAGAACCCAGGTTCTTAAAGGAGCAAGGAAGTTCCTTTAAGCAATGTGTAATTAAGAAAAGAGAGTGCTCAAGTTAAAGAAACTTAAGGAAATCCTGGGGAAGTCTGAACTTAGAGCAGTTGGAATTAACAGAGATAGAGAGCTCTCTAAAAGCAGAAGGGCCTCCAAAGAGGAAGCCATCAACCATATCCACACCAGATGTTTGTGGGGCAGTGGAAGCAAGGGACGAACGCTCAGAGCCAACACCAAGGAGAAATGGACAGATGTTTTGTAACCACATCTTACTTAGAGCTTCACCTTCCCTTAGTATTTCTTAGTAAGGAGGGTCTAAGCATGAAAAACAGAACTGTCTTCTATAGTATTTGGGATATGAAATCCATTTTATACTGAGTCTTATAAAATTCCAAAACATAGATTTAATCAGTCTCAATCTTTTTATGTTCTCTTTATAAAACCTCAAGTTAATAAAGTCTTCTGAGTACTAAGACTGATCACATAGAGTGTCTAAACTCAACTGACAATGAAGTCAGGATTGAGATATCCATAAACGGGAAGCCAGATGAGCAATCCTTCTTTCCAGAATGGTGTTTTAACAACAAGCTGTATTCCCAAATGAGGTTTTTTGGTTTTGTTTTGTTTTTGAGACAGAGTTTTGCTCTTGTTACCCAGGCTGGAGAGCAGTGAGCAGTGGTGTGATCTCAGCTCCCTGCAACCTCCACCTCCCGGGTTCATGCAATTCTCCTGCCTCAGCCTCCCAAGTAGCTGGGATTACAGGTGCCTGCCACCATGCCCAGCTAATTTTTGTATTTTTAGGTTTCACCACGTTGGCCAGGCTGGTCTCGAACTCCTGACCTCAGGTAACCCACCCACCTCAGCCTCACAAAGTGCTGGGATTACAGGCGTGAGCCACCATGCCTGGCCCCAGATTAGTATTTTACATGCTACACAAGGTATTAGCCCTGTGGGGAATATAATGGGAAGGTCATTACTTTCATGGACCTTCCTGTCTCTCTGGGCAGGCAAATTTAAAAAATACAAAACTCCAAACTTTTTGCACATTTCTAGTAGTGAAGAACAAGTAAAAATTCACAAATCTTTATTTATAAATAATAAACATTAATGACCACATTAATATAGCCAATATAAAACATACAAAAAAGAAATGCAGATTTTGAAAAAATTTTTTTTAATTTAACTTTTGGCCAGGCGCGGTTGCTCAAGCCTGTAATCCTAGCACTTTGGGAGGCTGAGGTGGGTGGATCACGAGGTCAGGAGATCGAGACCATCCTGGCCAACACGGTGAAACCCTGTCTCTACTAAAAATACAAAAAATTAGCTGGGCGTGGTGGCGGGTGCCTGTAGTCCCAGCTACTCGGGAGGCTGAGGCAGGAGAACGGCAAAAACCTGGGAGGCGGAGCTTGCAGTGAGCTGAGATCGCGCCACTGCACTCCAGCCTGGGCGACTGAGCGGGACTCGGTCTCAATAAATAAATAAATAAATAAATGTAACTTTTTAGGAAGGAAAATTTCAAATATATACAATTGTAGAGAATTGTATCATGGACCTCTAGTTCCCCACCACCCAACGTCAATGTTATCAGCTCACAGGCAGTCTTTTTTCTGTATCCCTGCCTGTCTCCACTGCTCACAACTGCTTTGGAATAAGTCCTAGATGCCATTTCATTCACCTGTATTGCATATGTAGTTCTAAGGGTAACGATGAGAAGGATTCCTTTTAAAAGAAATAATCACAAAGCTATCATCATCCCCAAGTCAACAATCTTTTCTTTTCTCTTTTCTTTTTTTTTTTTTTTTTTGAGACACAGTTTCACTCTGTCACCCAGGCTAGAGGGCGCTGGCACAATCTCAGCTCAGTGCAACCCCTACCTCCTGGGTCAAGCAATTCTTGTGCCTCAGCTTCCCAAGTAGCTGGGATTACAGGCGTGTGCCGCCATGCCCAGCTAATTTTTTTTATATTATTAGTAGAGACGGGGTTTCGCCATGTTGGCCAGGCTGGTCTTAAACTCCTGACCTCAAGTGATCCAACCACCTCGGCCTCCGAAAGTGCTGGAATTACAGGCGTGAGCCACTGCATCTGGCATTTTTTTTTTTTTTTTTTTTTTTTTTTTGGAGACAGGGTCTCACTCTGTTGCCCAGACTGGAGTGCAGTGGTACAATGGTAACTCACTACAGCCTCGAACTCCTGGGCTAAAAGTGATCCCCCCACATCAGCCTCCAGAGTAGCTGAAAAGCACAAGCCACCACACCCGGCTAATTTTTGTATTTTTTGTAGAGAGGCGGTCTCAGTATGTTGCCCAGGCTGGTCTCGAACTCCTAGGCTCAAGCAATCTTCCCGCCTTGGCCTCCCAAAGTGCTAGGATTACCGGAGTGAGTCACCATGCCTGGCCAGTATTTTCTTTATATTATTAAACATCCGGACATTGTTCACATTTCCCCCATTTGTCCTGTATATTTTTTTTAAGGTTTGTTGAATCAGGAGCCAAACAGGCCACACATTATGATTAATATGACTCTTGGGTCTCATTAAATCTACAGGTTTCCCCTTCCTCTACCTCATTTTTTCCCTTGCAATTAATTGGAAAAACTGGGTCATTTGTCTCATAATGTTTCCCACAGACTGGATTATGGTGATTGTATTTCCTTAGCAGTTTTCTTTCTTTTTTCTTTTTTATTTGAGACAAAGTTTCGCTCTTGTTGCCCAGGCTGGAGTGTAATTGTGTGATCTCAGCTCACTGCAACCTCCACCTCCCAGGTTCAAGTTATTCTTCTGCCTCAGCCTCCCGGGTAGCTGGGATTACAGGCAGGCGCCACAACACCCGGCTAATTTTGCATTTGTAGTAGAGATGGGGTTTCTCCATGTTGGCCAGGCTAGTCTCGAACTCCCTACCTCAGGTGATCTGCCCGCCTCGGCCTCCCAAAGTGCTGGGATTACAGGTATGAGCCACTGCGCCCAGCCTCCTTAGCATTTTTCCAACATGTTCCTCTGTCCCCTATATTTCCTATAAATTTTAATTAGTTTATAGACGTTAATCAGATTCAGCTTCAATTTTTTTTGCAAGATTTCATAGGTGGTACCATAACTTCAATAGGAGACACATACTGTCTTCTTGTCCCTCTTTTTATGATACTAACAGCCATTGATAATTGCTTCCTAGATCAATTAATTCATTAAGGTTTGCAAAATGGTGATATTTTAATTTTATTGTCCTTTTTTTCATTGGTCAGCTTCTATTCAGACAGACTTTCCCTCCTCAGTTATTTGATTAGCCTAAGGTAAGGTTTATATAAGGAAAGAAGGAAAATGCTTAACTTTCTCCCCTTCATTTGTTCTCAAAATAATAAATTAGCATCTTGGTATCTTCCAAAATGATCAACAAGGTGCTTATGGTTGTTTAAGCAGCTCCAGGGATTCATTCATTCACTCAGCAGAGGCTGAGTGAAGGAGCAGATTCCCTGAAAAAGCAGCAGCACTTTCCTGGAAAGGAGATGTGGGAGAGGGTAAGAAACGATTGGCCTCAACAGTACAAGGGCAAAGTTGAGGGAGGAAAAGAAGATAAAATCATATTTAGATGGACAATGAGCAGGTGGCTTCAGCTGGAGGTTTTAATCCATAACAAGCAGCACATTTTAGAAGGCAAAATTCCCTATGACGATGGGAATGCTAAGCCTGTTTGTTATTTAAAAATAATATTTCCCAAACAAAATAACCCTCAAAACACAAGCCTAGCATGAAGCAGGCATAGTCTAGCACTCTAAAAATGAACATCCAAAGTGCCAACCTGCTGTTTCATAAACCTGGTAAAAGTAGAAAATAAAACCTGTTTTGGATTTACTGGGTGGGTGGGAAGGCTGCTTTTAAGACTTTAGTCAAATTCCAGTCTCTTCCACTTGTTGGTCATGAGTCTATGTATTTACCCATATATGTGTTCCAGTGAGATCTGCCAAGTTCAACCTTCCTAAGCTAACATCCTTGGAATTTTAGGGCTGAACAAGGCCACTTAGATCAAGTAGTCAGTCCCCTGAAAAAAGCCAGAATTCCACTCACCTGTCCCAGAGACCCCCAAGTCTGTTCATCACCTCTTACTTGAGTGACGGCCCCATGGCACACATGACCTGCTTTCATACCCATTTCAGTGTTTCCCATGCCTGGTTTTACTCTGAATCACCTGGGGATCTTTGGGGAAATAGAAACTCATAGGTGCACTGCAGAAATGCTAAATCAGAACTCTGCAGGTGAAGTTTGAGACCCTGTTTAAGTTCCCCAGGTGTTTCTGACATGCAACCATTCCACTTGACCCTCTGTATCAGTGGTTCTCAAACCTTCTCATGTACCAGAATAATGACCTGAAGGGCTTATTAAAAACCAGCTTGCTGGCTCTGCCCACGAAATTTCTAATTTAGTATGTCTGGAGTGTTCGAAAATGTACATTTCTAACAAATTCCCAGAGGATACTCATCTGCTGACCCACTGACCACACTCTGATCTACTGAATCAGAAAGTTTGCTCAAGGTAGTTATTTTTATCCCTATTTTGCAGATGAAGTTAACTGGTTGCAAAGCTACTGTGTTGGAATTAGCAGAAGCTATGCTGACCAAGCTGAAGAACCAGAGATAGGGTATATCAGTTAGAAATACTTTTGTTTGCAAACAACAGAATACCTGGTAGTGACTTAGGCAGTGAAGACTGAAATTCAGGCCAGGTGTGGTGGCTCATGCCTGTTATCCCAGCACTTTGGGAGGCCGAGGTGGGTGGATCACTTAAGATCAGGAGTTAGAGGCCAGCTTGGCCAACATGGTAAATCTCATCTCTACTAAAAATACAAAAATTAGCTAGGTGTGGTGGCTTGCACCTATAGTGTCGGCTGCTCTGGAGGTTCAAGTGGGAGAACTACTTGAGACGAGGAGTTTGAGGCTGCAGTGAGCTATGATTGAGCCACTGCACTCCAGCCTGGGCAACAGATCACGGCACTGTCTTAAATTAAAAAATAAAATAAAATAAAAAGGACTAGAGGTAGATGATTCCAGAACTGGAGAAGTGGCACCCAGGCTCTTTTTTCCCCCCCACATAGCTGAGGTATGACTGACAAATAAAATTGTATATATTTAAGACATAAACTGTAACATTTTGATATATGTATACATTGTGAAATGATTACCACAATCAAGGTAATTAACATATCGATCACATCATATAATTATCTTTTTTGTTTGGTAGTAATGAGAATACTTGAGATTTCCTCTCAGCAAATTTAAGCATAAAATATGTTGTTATTGACCACTATTAGTCACTCTGGTGGTTATTATTAACCATTATTAGTCACAAACCTAATACCTTAGGTCTCCAGCATGTATTCATTTTATAACTGAAGATTTGTACCCTTTGACCAATATCTCCTCTTCTCCCTCACCACCCACCCCTGCAACCCCCGGTAACTATCATTCTACTCTCTTATTACTATGAGTTCAACTTTTTTTTTTTTTTTTTTTTTTTTTTTTTTTTTTGAGATGGAGTCTCGCTCTGTCGCCCAGGCTGGAGTGCAGTGGCCAGATCTCGCTTCACTACAAGCTCCACCTTCCAGGTTCACGCCATTCTCCTGCCTCAGCCTCCCCAGTAGCTGGGACTACAGGCGCCAGCCACTGCGCCCGGCTAATTTTTTGTATTTTTAGTAGAGACGGGGTTTCACTGTGTTAGCCAGGATGGTCTTGATCTCCTGACCTTGTGATCTGCCCACCTCAGCCTCCCAAACTGCTGGGATTACAGGTGTGAGCCACCGTGCCCGGCGAGTTCAACTTTTAAAAAACAAAAAAAAATGATTCTACATATAGGCTGGGTGCAGTGGCTCACGCCTATAATCCCAGCACTTTGGAAGGCCGAGGAAGTCGGACTACCTGACATCAGGAGGTCGAGACCAGCCTAGCCAACATGGTGAAATCCCATCTGTACTAAAAATACAAAAATTAGCCGGGCGTGGTGGGCACCTGTAATCCTAGCTACTCGGGAGGCTGAGGCAGGAAAATTGCTTGAACTCGGGAGGCAAAGGTTGCAGTGATCCAAGATCGTGCCACTGCACTCCAGCCTGGGCGACAGAGTGAGACTCCGTCACAAAAAAAAAAAAAAGGTTCTACATATAAGTGAGATCGTGCAGTGTCTTTCTGTGACTGGCTTACTTAGCATAATATTCTCGAGGTTCATCCATCTTGTTGCAAGTGGCAAAATTATTGAGCTCTTTTAAAGGCTGAATACTATTCCACTATATATATATATATATATATATATATATATGCACATATATATACACATACATATCTATACACACACACACACACACACACACACACATATTCATCTGTTGATGGACACTTAGGTTGCTTCCAAATCTGGGATACTGTGAATAGTGCTGCAATAAACATGAGTGCAGATATCTCTTCAAGATAGTGATTTCCTTTCCTTTGAATATATACTCAGCAGTGGGATTCCTAGATCATATGGTAGTTCTATTTTGAGTTTTTTGAGGAGTATCCATACTGTTTTCCACACTGGCTGTACCAATTTACATTCCTACCACAATATACAAGGTTCTCTTTTTTCTACATCTTTGCCAACTCTTTTGACTTTTTTATAATAGTCATCCTGACAGGTGTGATGTGATATCTCATTGTGGTTTGGATTTGCATTTCCCTGATGATTGGTGATGTTGAGCACCTTTCATAAACCTGTTGGCCATTTCTCCTTTGGAGAAATATTTATTCAGGACCTTTGCCACCTGCCCCCACCCCCCGCTTTTTTTTTTTTTTTTTTTTTTTAGATGGAGTCTGGTTCTGTCACCCAGGCTGGAGTGCAGTGGTGCGATCTCAGCTCACTGCAGCCTCTGCCTCCTGGGTTCCAGCAATTCTCCTGCCTCAGCCTCCCAGGTAGCTGGGATTACAGGCGCACGCCACCAGGACTGGTTAATTTTTGTATTTTTAGTAGAGACAGGGTTTCACCATGTTGGCCAGGCTGGTCTTGAACTCCCGACCTCAGGTGATCTGCCCACCTGGGCCTCCCAGAGTGCTGGGATTACAGGCGTGAGCCACCATGCCCAGCCCCATTTTTTTTTTTTAAACAGGGCTATTGAGTTGTATGGGTTCCTTATGTATTATATATTGAGTTGTATGGGTTCCTTCTATATTATATATTGAGTTGTATGGGTTCCTTCTATATTATATGCTGAGTTGTATGGGTTCCTTCTATATTATATGCTGAGTTGTATGGGTTCCTTCTATATTATATACTGAGTTGTATGGGTTCCTTCTATATTATATACTGAGTTGTATGGGTTCTTCATATATTATATACTGAGTTGTATGGGTTCCTCATATATTATATACTGAGTTGTATGGGTTCCTTCTATATTATATACTGAGTTGTATGGGTTCCTCATATATTATATACTGAGTTGTATGGGTTCCTTCTATATTATATACTGAGTTGTATGGGTTCCTTCTATATTATATACTGAGTTGTATGGGTTCCTTCTATATTATATACTGAGTTGTATGGGTTCCTCATATATTATATACTGAGTTGTATGGGTTCCTTCTATATTATATACTGAGTTGTATGGGTTCCTTCTATATTATATACTGAGTTGTATGGGTTCCTTCTATATTATATACTGAGTTGTATGGGTTCCTCATATATTATATATTGAGTTGTATGGGTTCCTTATATATTATATATTGAGTTGTATGGGTTCCTTATATATTATATATTGAGTTGTATGGGTTCCTTATATATTATATATTGAGTTGTATGGGTTCCTTATATATTATATATTGAGTTGTATGGGTTCCTTATATATTATATATTGAGTTGTATGGGTTCCTTATATATTATATATTGAGTTGTATGGGTTCCTTATATATTATATATTGAGTTGTATGGGTTCCTTATATATTATATATTGAGTTGTATGGGTTCCTTATATATTATATATTGAGTTGTATGGGTTTCTTATATCTATTGGATTTTTAACTCCTTATCTGGTAACTCCTTATCAGATATATTGCTAAAACATATTTCCTCCCATTCTGTAGGTTGCCTTTTCATTTTGTTTCCTTTGATGTGCAGAAACTTTTTATTTGATGTCATTTCTGCTTGTTTATTTTTGCTTTTGTTGCCTGAGGTTTTGGCTCCAAAATATCATTGCTGAGACCAATATCAAGAAGCTTTCACCATATGTTTTCCTATAGGGGTTTTGATTTTTATGTATGGTGCAAGATAAGCATTCAGTTTAATTTTTTAATGTGAATATCCAGTTTTCCCAGTTTTTCTATTAAAGAGACTATCCTTTTCCCATCGTGTATTTTTGGCACTTTGGTTCAAAATTAGTTGATTACAAAGGCATGGGTTTATTTCTGGGCTCTTTGTTCTATTCCATTGGTCAGCCTGTTTTTATGCCAGGACCATGTGGTTTTGACTACAATAGCTTTGTAATATAGCTTAAATCAGAAAGTGTGATGCCTCTGGCTTTTTTTCTTCTTCCTCAAAATTGCTTTAGCTATCTGGGGTCTTTTGTGGTTCCATACAAATTTTAGGAATTTTTTTTTCTGTGAAAAGCGCCATTGGAATTTTTGTTTGTTTAGAGAGAGTCTCACTCCATCATCAAGGCTGGAGTACAGCAGCACAATCATAGCTCACTGTAGCCTTAAACACCTGGGCTCAAGTGATCCTTCTACCTCAGCCTTCAGAGGGGCTGGGACAACAGGCATGCACTATTATGCTTGGATAATTTTGAATTTTTTTTTAGAGTTGGGGGTCTTGCTATGTTGCCTAGGCTGGTCTGGAACCCCTGGGCTCAAGCAATTCTCCTGCCTAAGACTCCCAAATAGCTTGGATTACAGGTTCAAGACACTGTACCCAACTCACTGTTGGAGTTTTGATAGGAATTCTATTGAACCTATAGATTGCTTTGGGCAGTATGGACATTTCAATAATATGAATTATTCCAATCTATGAACATAGGATATCGTTCTACTTATTTGTGCATGCTACAATTTCTTTCAAAAATGTTTTCTAGTTTTCAGTGTACAGAGAACCCAAGCTCTTCTCATCCTTCCATGCCCCTATCTTGTATGTAATGGATTTCTTATGCTTGTTTCCCTGTGGTTGCAGAATGGCTGCTGCAGCTCCAGCTTGCACATCCTCACACCCACTCCCAAACAAGAAGAAAGAATCAAAGGCTTTCTCCTTACAAGGCTTTGATCTTTTATTCAGGAGGCATCTTTCTAAGCTCTCCAGACACATTTCCTGATGTCTCCCTGGGCAGAGCTAGGACAGGGCTGCAAAGGAGCCTGGGCCAATAGACAGCTGGCCAAGGGGGTTAGGGGTGCTATATGAGCCTAGTTCAGTCAAGATTCATCCCTTGGGGCTGGACACAGTGGCTCACGCCTGTAATTCCAGCACTTTGGGACACTGAGGTGGGCAGATCACCTGAGGTTAGGAGTTTGAGACCAGCCTAGCCGACATGGTGAAACCCCTCTCTACTAAAAATACAAAAATTAGGCATGATGGCCTGCATCTGTAATCCCAGCTACTTGGGAGGCTGAGACAGGAGACTCGCTTGAAACCAGAAGGCGGAGGTTGCAGTGGCAGTGAGCCAAGATCACGCCACTGCACTCCAGCCTGGGCAACAGAGCAAGACTTCGTCTCAAAAAAAAAAAAAAAAAAAAAAAAAAAAAAAAAAGGTTCATCCCTTGGGGATAGGCATATTGTTTCCATAAACATAATCTCGGTTTTCTTAGCAAGGAAGAAGCATGGAGGGACTATGGCATAGGTAACTAATTGTATGCCAGACCAGGTTTGGACACTTCTGATGTGGTTCTGAGGCTCAGCTGAGATAAGCTTTCTGAGTCTCTAAACAAGACTGGCCAAATGTTGGTGAGTGGCTGGCAGCATGTGCTCTCACAAAACCTTGGGGTTCTTTTACGTGGAGATAGCATTGCATGCACGTGAGGTTCAGTTCTGACATCATAAAGGCTGCTTTAGAAGCCACTGAGCTCTGGCATGTTTCATGGACATCATGTTCCACACCCCCAGGAGGAGAAGGTTGTATTTCTTGTGCTTGATGAGAAAGGTTTCTGTACAACAGATGCTGGTCATCCTTGTTGTTACCTTGACCGCCTAATATTTTACTCCATTAACAAGGAGCTAAAATGAAGAAAATCAAACACACCTGAGCATTCTCCCACTCCAATCTCCAGACTATTGCAAAATTATTAGCTGCAAATCTGCTAAATGAATGGGCAGAGAGCCCACAGTGGCTTTCATCTCTAGGTGAGCCAAGGTCTCTCGTGGACCCCTTTAACTTTCTATGGTTTCCTCTTTTTCACTTACTTAGTGACGTAGTCTATCAATTACTAATGGTCTCATGCAGCATGGGAAACACAAAAAAAGATTACGCAAAATCAAATCATCCATCATTACTCAGTTATTATTATTATTATTATCTTTTTGAGACGGAGTTTTGCTCTTGTTGCCCAGGCTGGAGTGCAATGGCACAATCTCAGCTCACTGCAACCTCTGCCTCCCGGGTTCAAGCGATTCTCCTGCCTCAGCCTCCCGAGTAGCTGGGATTACAGGAATGCACCACCACGCCTGGCTAATTTTGTGTTTTTAGTAGAGATGGGGTTTCTCCATGTTGGTCAGGCTGATCTCGAACCCCCAACCTCAGGTGATCCGCTCCCCCCTCAGCCTCCCAAAGTGCTGGGATTACAGGCGTGAGCCACCGCGCCCGGCCTCAGTTACTCTTTTAAGAAAGCCAAAAGGACAATTATCGTAATTCTTCCCTTCCCCTCAATATCTTTTTTCCACTTTTGAGCTTCCCTAACAAACACTTCTGTAAGTGACCCCACTGAGACAAAGGATCCACTGGCTTCTCGCCCCTGGCTGGGCTAGGCTGAAAAGAACGCCACCTAGCAAGCAATCCTCAGCCCCAGCCTATTGTCATTTTCCCTCCAGAATTCTGCAGTTTCTGGGGAACTCAAATATCTATGATTTTGAGAACCACCACCAATGAGCTAGGGCTGCAGTGGCTGCCCCAGTATCTCTAACCCTCCCCTCAATCAAGCAAATTGTAAGTATAAATGCCACGTTTCAAACACTTTGCAAATTTCCAAATGAATCTTTTGCTTTACATGCTATTAACTAAAATATGTTAGGAACCCAGATATAATTAACTTTGCCATTGACTACTACATGGCACCAGGCAAGTAACTATTCTTTGGTAAATGGAGGGAAAAAGTCCTCTTTCTTCAACACTTTTCATACTACATATGGTAAGACTGTAAAAAAAATAGATCCCATTTTTTACCTGCATTGTATCAATGTCCCGTTTGTCATGTAATTTTTCATTTCCCTTTTACCCGATGGCTGGCCTTGGACATTTGGTTGACCAAGCAAATCTCCTTGCTTTGTCCAAGTAGATTGTAAGAAAACATGAAAGCTCTCACATGATTGGGCCTGCCCTCTCTTGCACATTTCCCATCATCATGATAGCATATACCCACGCTGGCCTGCTGGAGCATGGTCATTGCCCCAATCACCCCAACTAAGGCCAGCCAACTGCTGCCCTCCAGGTATGTGTGAGAGAGGCTCAGCCAAGACCAGAAGAACCACCCAGCTGTGCCTAGCCTAAATCACTGACTCACAGACTCATGATCTAAATAAAGGGCTTTTTGGTTTGTTTCTCAATTTATTCTTCAGTCATTTATTAGCACCTTCTGTGTTCCAGGAACTATGCTAAACATTGAGGTTATCAAGATAAATGAGACATGATCACAGCACTCAAAAACTCATGGGCTAGTGGTAGAGACAGATGCATAGATAGACATTTACATCAAAGAAGTGAGAATAGTGAAAGACTACCAAGGAGAGTTTTGAGAGCTGTAAACTTCTGTAACTAATGATTAACTAATGATTCCTCACGCTGGCAGGCACAATCTCCTTCCTTGCTTCAGCCACCTGTTAAAGGTTTGTTTTGGCCGGGTGTGGTGGCTCATGCCTGTAATCCCAGCACTTTGGGAGGCCGAGGCAGGCGGATCACTTAAGGTTAGGAGTTTGAGACCAGCCTGACCAACATGGTGAAAACCCATCTCTATTAAAAATACAAAAATTAGCTGGGCATGGCGGTGCATGCCTGTAGTCCCAGCTACTCAGGAGGCTGAGGCAGGAGAATCACTTGCACCTGGGAGGCAGAGGTTGCAGTACGCTGAGATCGTACCACTGCACTCCAGCCTGCGTGACAGAGTAAGACTCCATCTCAAAGAAATAACAACAACAAAAAAACAAAACAAAACAAGAAAGGCTTGTTTTGTTAAGCCCACCAAGTTTTTAGGATGGTTGGTTATGTGAGATTATTGTGGCAATAGAGCACTGATACATTATAGACAATTGTCCACTGCAACACATAAAATAACACATTTCGTATTGCATATATTGATATATATATATATCTTTGTATTATGTGTGTGTGTATATATGTGTGTGTGTGTGTGTATGTGTATATGTATATATATATATATATATATAAAAGTTAAACCTCTCTGCAGCTTCCATCTTAACCTTTCACCTTCCTTGTTCCATCCTCACTTGAGGTCCCTATGTCAATACCCAGGCACAGAAATCCTTGCTCAGAATTAGGCAAGCATATACTCTTATTTATAGGCTGATATTTGTGGGTTTGTGTTTAACAAAATAAAATCAACCCTGCAATTTGCTTTTATCACTCAGTAATATATATGGACATCCTTTCCAATTAGGGAAGATTTATATATTTTCTAATTTCCTTTTTCAGATATATACACACATGCATATATACAGCTTTATATAAATTATCATGAAATTCATGTTTTAGTGGAATCTGTTTTTCTTTTTTTCCTGCTTCCCCATGTTACCTGCCTCATGTTGTACTCCCTCAATATACATACGCATGCAAAAACACATACCAATGTTAATCAGTGTATATCTTTGCTTATTTTTCTTTCTTTGAGACAGTCTTGCTCTGTCACCCAGGCTGGAGTGCAGTGGCATGATCTTGGCTCACTGCAGCCTTCGCCTCTCAGATTCAAACAATTCTCCTGCCTCAGCCTCCTGAGTAGCTGGGACAACAGGGGCACGCCACCATGCCCAGCTAATTTTTAGTAGAGATGGGGTTTCGCCATGTTGCCCAGGCTGGTCTCCAACTCCTGACCTCAAGTGATCCACCTGTCTCAGCCTCCTACAGTGCTGGGATTACAGGCATGAGCCACCGCACCCAGCCTATCTTTCCTTACTTTTCTTTGTGCTTATATAATTATGTACAAAAATAGTTCATTATATATTTTTAATATATATTATTCACAATTTTCTGCTTTTTGCTTCTTCCATTCGACAGTATCTTGTAGAAATCCCCCTCTCCCAAGTGAGGTAGTAAAACTCTAATTCATTCTTTAATTAATGGCTATATAATATATTCCATGGTGCGAACGATCCATAATTTAGTTAAAAATTGCCCTATTGATACAGTTTCTTTTTAGATTTTTTTTTTTTTGGCCACCGTGAAAAATGCTATTAGAAACATTCTTGTACACATTTCATTATATACTGGTATTTTCATTTGCATGGAATAGATTCCCAGTAGTGACATTACTGGGCTAAAGAGAATGTATTTTAAATTTTAATAGTTAAAATGAAATTGCTTTCTCTAAAGGGCTTTAACAATTCACACTTCACAGCAAAGTAGGAAAGTTCCCTTCTGAGGGGAGAATCTTAATCACAAGCTCTGAAGGGTGGCTGTGGACTATTTAAGTCCAAATACTTGCTTAATTATACCCTCTTCCCCACAGAGCACTATAGTAAAAATCTGAAAAATGGAGGACAATGGTGAAAGCAAAAAGAGTAACAGATATCCTTACACAAAAGAAAATATGTAGCCAGCTAGGGAACTATCCCCATCACAATATTTCTTTTTTTTTCTTTTTTAATTAATTAATTTTTTAGTTTTTTGAGACCAAGTCTTGCTGTATTGCCCAGGCTGGAGTGCAGTGGCACGATATCAGCTCCCTGCAGCCTCTACCTCCCGGGTTCAAGCGATTCTCCTGCCTCAGCCTCCTGAGTAGCTGGGACTACAGGGGCTCGCCACCACACCTGGCTAATTGTTGTATTTTTAGTAGAGATAGGGCTCTACCATGTTGGCCAGGCTGGTCTCCAACTCCTGATCTCAAGTGATCCGCCTGTCTCAGCCTCCCAAAGTGCTGGGATTACAGGCCTGAGCCACCGTGCCTGGCCCCCATCACAATATTTCTATGAATTGTTTTAGCAACAGCTAGTCCCCCTGAGGACCCTATTTTCCTTTTTTCTTTTTTTTTGCCATAAACCCTAACCCCCTAAACTAAACCAATAGCATAACCTTGAGATTAAACCTTGGGTTTCCTTGCATGCCCTCCCCCTCCCAACACTCCAGGACTCACAAGCTGGCAAGTAGAGTGGGTACAAATATGGCAGGCTTAAATCTGATAGCATTCCCGACCAAGTAGATAAAAATCATTATGAAAGGAGAAGAATTTTAGGAAGAGTCATTCGCTTTTAATGACTAGTATATCAATATATAGGTTAGTGCCCACATAGTACTAGAAGCTCTGGGAAAGTGGCACCAGGATTTCCTGGATTTGCCCCTCCGGTGTAGTGCTTTCCTGTCCTCATTCCCAGGGAAGTCAGTCTCCCCTCATAGATCACAGGTCTCTGCATGATGACGAGGGTTAAAGTGTTGGCAGTGCTTCATTTGAATACCAGTGGCACAATGCTCCTTGGCACCAGGTAGGGCCTGCTTTAAGCTAGGAGTTGAGGAAGTGCCACTCACTAATACCTCTCTCTGAAGAACCCATGTCTTCATGGAAGGCTGCCCACTCGGAGCTGTCCCCCTGCATGCTGCTGCTACGTGATGACACTCTACATAAATCTCCTGGGATGCCGGGAGGATCTTCCTTTCTTCTAACCAACATCATTTCTTCCAAAAGGGTAGAAACTGGAGGGAAAGCAAACCAAGGTCTCTACATCACTGATGGCTATATTATTGGTTAGGACTCCTTAGGTAATGGGCATTTACGGAGATCCTAGAAAGTGCAGAGCTCAGGGCTGGGCACTAAGATGCAAAGCAGTCTAAGGCAACCCTTGCTGTCAAGTTTCCTTCCTTCCTTTCTTTTTTATCCTGAGACAGAGTCTCGTTCTGATGCCCAGGCTGGAGTGCAGTGGTGCAATCTTAGCTCACTGCAATCTCTGCCTCCCAGGTTCAAGAGATTCTCCTGCCTCAGCCTCCTGAGTCGCTGGAACTACAGGTGCCCACCAGGCCCAGCTATTTTTTGTATTTTTAGTAGAGACGGGGTTTCACCATGTTGGACAGGCTGGTCTCAAACTCCTGACTGCAAGTGATCCACCTGCCTCGGCCTCCCAAAGTGCTGGGATTACAGGCATGAGCCAAACCTGGCCTCAAGTTTTCAATCTCATTGGAATGGAGGGCCCAAGGCAGTACAATGTAAATAATGACTGAAGATGATATGTGCTGAAGGCCAGCTGAGTGGCTCCGAAAAGATGGGACAAGATTAAGCCAGGAGAAGGTCAATGTGGGCCACACAATCAAAAAAGGCTGTGGATCTTCCCAGGGGTGCAGTGACCTGGCCTTACTTTGAACCATGTATCCCTTCAGTGGCAAGGGTCATAAAAAAGCATTAGCTTTATGGCCTTGAGGCCAATGGTGTCTACCAGTGGCTCCAGCTGCAGCAGGCCTGAGAACCACTTGGAGAGCATATATAAAATACAGATTCCTGAGCCATCCTAGAGATTCTGAGCAAGGAGATCAGGAACCTGTGTTTCCACCTGAGAATCACTGGCCTAAGTAACTGTCCCACCTGAAATCGCCTCTACTTTCACGTGCCTCCTTCAAGAACCACAACCAAGTTCTCTTTTTACAAACACCTCCAGGCCTCAGTTCATTCCAGTCTCCTCTTCTTCTGCTTACCCTCCTGTGGACCCACTGCCATTCCCAGCTTGTCTCCTCCCACAAAAGCCTTCTCCACCTCCAGAAGTTCCTAGCCCTGAGTCTATTCCTAGAGCTTCAGTGGCCCTTTCTTATCTCCCCTCAATTCAAAGCAAACTGCAGATATATTCTCATCAGGGCTTGTGTTCAGGGTCAGGAAACATAATAAAACCACTCTAAGATCCAAACTGATCAAAATACCTGCTTGGGCTCGCTTAATAAGCAACCCAGACTATGTGGGAGGTGGGTGTGGAGATGGTCCCAGACTTGGCAGCTGTAAAACTGGGCAAATCTCTTAGTCAGAGCCCAGTTTTGCTATGTGTAAATAAAGACAAAATGACTGACCACCTCAGGCACTGCCACAGTGTTTCAGTTGATCCTGGTATACAACACGGTGGTATGGCACGTGATGACCTCGTCTCTGAGAAGCCATCGTATAAGGTACAAAGTCGATTTAATAACAGCTTGTCAATGAAAAAAAAACCATACACCCTGTCAAATTTATGCATCAAGTGTGAGACCCTGATGGATCCGGCTGCGCACAGTGGCTCACACCTGTAATCCCAGCACTTTGGGAGGCCGAGGCAGGCGGATCACCTGCAGATCACCTGAGGTTGGCAGTTCTAGACCAGCCTGATTAACATGAAGAAACCCTGTCTCCACTAAAAATACAAAATTAGCCAGGCGTGGTGGTGCATGCCTGTAATCCTAGCTATTCGGAGGGCTGAGGCAGGAGAATCGCTTGTACCCAAGAGGTGTAGGTTGCGGTGAGTTTCAACAAGAGCGAAACTCCATCTCAGAAACAAACAAACAAACAAAAAACCCATGTTTTCCCATGTTTCCATGGGAAACATGGAAAACTATGAGTGCTTAGCACCGAATAAAGTGTCTATGGTACGATAATCAACACTGAACATTTAAAACATAAGATACAAATGAATAAAAACTGGCCGGGCGCGGTGGCTCAAGCCTGTAATCCCAGCACTTTGGGAGGCCGAGACGGGCGGATCACGAGGTCAGGAGATCGAGACCATCCTGGCGAACACCGTGAAACCCCGTCTCTACTAAAAAATACAAAAAACTAGCCAGGCGAGGTGGCGGGCGCCTGTAGTCCCAGCTACTCGGGAGGCTGAGGCAGGAGAATGGCGTAAACCTGGGAGGCGGAGCTTGCAGTGAGCTGAGATCCGGCCACTGCACTCCAGCCCGGGCTACAGAGCAAGACTCCGTCTCAAAAAAAAAAAAAAAAAAAAAAAAAAAAAAAAAAAAAAACTGAACATCAGGGCCAGGCACAGTGGCTCACGCCTGTAATCCCAGCACTTTGGGAGGCAAAGGCGGGTGGATCACGAGGTCAGGAGATCGAGACCAACCTGGTTAACACAGAGGCGGAGCTTGCGGTGAGCCGAGATTGCATCACTGTACTCCAGCCCAGATGACAGAGTAAGACTTGGTCTCCAAAAAAAAAAAAAAAAAAAGAACATTAGGAGATCAGGGAGTCTAGAGCCACCTTACAAACTCTCCCTTCCAGTCATGGGCCAGAATGACCAGGAAGAAGCAAAGGGATGGGAGAGGGAGTTCAGGTGTGAAAGCAGAGAATGGGGTGATGAAGACCACGGCATCCATCAAGAGAGGAACAACCTAAGGATCTACAAAGAGCGATCCCATGGAGACCTCCAAATTCAGAGGGGGAGGGAAGTCTTCTGAGGGTTAAGGGAGAGCAGGTGGCACACTGTGGCCATTCACATTTCCCTACGACGAGCAGCATCCCAAGGCTGCAGGGCTGAGCCAGGCCAAGAAGCCCTGGTCATGGCCCCAGTTGCTCTGCAATCTGTTCCTCTGACTCACTTTCTTTATCTTTTTTTTTTTTCTTTTTTTTTGAGATGGAGTTTTGCTCTTTTTGCCCAGGCTGGAGTGCAATGGTGCGATCTTGGCTCACCGCAACCTCTGCCTCCTGCATTCAAGCGATTCTCCTGCCTCAGCCTCCCAAGTAGCTGGAATTACAGGCATGCACCACCACGTCTGGCTAATTTTGTATGTTTAGTAGAGATGGGGTTTCTCCATGTTGGTAAGGCTAGTCTCGAACTCCTGACCGCAAGTGATCCACCCGCCTTGGCCTCCCAAAGTGTTGGGATGACAGGCTCGAGCCACCGCACCCGGCCCCTCTGACCCACTTTCTAAGTGGTCCAATCATAGGCGAGACCAGGATGAACACCATACTTTTTAAAATTTTATTTTTAATTTTTTAAAATTAAAAACTCTTTTATTTTAGGTTCACAGGTACATGTGCAGGTTTGTTATACAGGTAAACTAGTGTTACGGGGCTTTGTTGTACAGGTTAGTTCACCACACAGACCCTAAGGCTAATATCCAATAGTTATTTTTCCTGATCCTCTCCTTCTTCCCACTCTGTACCCTCCGGTAGGCCCCAGTCTGTTGTTCCCCTCTCTGTGTCCATGTGTTCTCAATATTTAGCTCCCACTTATAAGTAAGAATATGCAGTATTTGGTTTCTGGATTACTTTGCTAAGGATAATAGCTCCCAGCTCCATCCATAATCCTACAAAGGACATGATCTCATTCTTGTTTTATGGCTGCATAGTATTCCATGGTATATATGTATCACATTTTCTTTATCTAATCTGCCATTGATAGCCATTTAGGTTGATTCCATGTCTTTGCTATTGTGAATAGTGCTGCAATGAACATTCACGTGCATATGTCTTTATGGTAGAATGATTTATATTCCTTTGGGCATACACCCAGTAATGAGATTGCTAGGTTGCATGGTAGTTCTGCTTTTAGCTCTCTGGGGAATCGCCCCACTGCTTTCCATAATGGCTGAACTAATTCACACTCCCACCAACAGTGTATAAGTGTTCCCTTTTCTCTATAACCTCACCAGCATCTGTTATTTTTTGACTTTTTTTTTAATAGCCATTCTGACTGGCTAACACCATTCTTGGGGGACTTTCTCTAAAGTGACTGTTCAAGTGGAAGTAGGAAGCTGTCGACAACCAAAGGGTGACCTCTCTCCAGCTTCCTATAGGACCAGATGTTCTCCCAGCTCAGTGGACACAGACCCCAGGAAAGAGCCTGGCCATGGCTTCACTGTGAGGGGTGAGAATGAGGGAAACTGGCTCCTGGGGCAGTGATTTCCACAAACCAAATGAAAGTTACAGACGCTAAGAGGGTCCACCTTACCAGTAATCAAAGACACATAAGTTCAAATCATTCTTCTGTTAATGGACTGCAGAGATTTATAATACCTCGTGCTGGTGATGTGAGAAAAGCGGTCATTCGCATTCACTGTTGATAGGAGTGTAAACTGTTGCAATTTTGATTGAGGGCAATTTGACAATATTTATCAACATTATTTTAACACGCATGCTCTTTGGCCCAGCAATTCCACTTTTAGGGAACATTTTAAGGAAATAAGCTAAAGAATACATATAGGCACATACAGAAGGTTGTTGGATCACTGCTCTAATAGCACCACACCCAACACATATTAGGTATTCCATAAATATTGAATTCAGGAATCAATAAGATCACAAACTGGAAGCCATCTAAATGTCTATCAATAGGAGACAAGTTAAATAAATTAAGGAACTTCTACATTATGGAATTATTGTACAGTTATTGAAAAGGATGAGGTGAAATGGCTGCCTGGAGTTGGGGGATGAGAGAGACTGACTGCAAAGAGACATGAGGGAGCTTTCTGGAATAATGGAAATATTCTATATCATGATTGTGGTGATGGTTCCAAATGTGCACTGAACAAGGATGTGCTTTACTGTTTGTAAATTATACTTCAAACAAAATGGCTGGTTTTTAAAAATGGATGAGGATGTGCCATTCTCATTAACATGAAAAGTTGTCTGTAACGTAACAGGAAATAAACAAGCAGGTTACAAGATGACATATGTTTGACAATCCCTATGCACAGAAAATATGTGTGAGACAGGATCTGGAATGAGACTTTTCCTGTTGTCCTAGAGTTTTGTAGATGTCCTAAAGATAAGGACAAAGGTGGTAAGAGCTCACGCTTGTTAAAGAGAGATGCCAGACCATCTCTATTTGGAACACACTGATGATGGTCAAGGTGGTCCAGCAACCCCCACTCCTGATGGGGGCAGGAGAGAATGCTAGAGATTGACTAGTGAGGAGAGGGAGGGGAGGGGAGGGAAGAAAAGAAGGGGAGGGACAGGATGGTGTCTCTGAAGGAGATTCGTAGGAGTAAAGACTGAGAGCATTTCCATTCCCTGAGGATGAGGGAGGGGTGCAAACCTTTTCCCTCAAGCTAGGTGAGGCTGTGTGCAGCATGGGAGTCTGGCATCTGCCTCTGGGTAAGCTACGGAGCCTCATCAGCCCAGCACACTACGAGACTGCGGAGGAATAGGGAGCAGGATCTTAGACAAGCTTCGTGTGTGTCTCCTGGAGCTTGGGGACGTGCGTAAGCAGAAGAACCCATGCCAGACTCCCAGGCTGGCTGGCACAGTGGGCGATGGCAGGGCGAGGAGAGAGGGCTGCAGTGGGTACAAGCTGCCTGTAACCGCGAGGCTAAGCAAGGATGTGGTGTTAGTTCTTAGTGAAAACTAAACTCATTAATTTAAACAGAGAATAAATTTTTAAAGAACACTGAATGCGGGGGGCAGGGCAGGGGAGCAAGAAAGCCAGGTATGGAAAGTCGGGAACACCAAGCATCTGCTGAGCACTGCTCCAGTAAAAACATCACTGTTGTCACTGCCTGACACCAACATCTCTCTCCAAATCCGAGGGCACACAGCTTCATCTGGTTGGCAGAGGTCACATAGCTGCATCCTGGCTGCACACGGGTAGACGGACTAAATGTGGGAATTTCCCCAAATATAGAAGGGACATTCAAATGATGCAGGATGGCCACAAATATGAAAAGTGCCCTGTCTAGTTAAGGCCTTCCTACAGGCCAAGTGAATAACTGGGCATATTGACAGGCCCCCACCCAAGAAGGTGGCCTCCTGGGCCAGGGGAGTCCCAGAGACACGGTGCCAAAAGTGAGAAATGAAAGCAGCCCCAAGAAGTTAGGCAGAATGTCCAGTGGAATGGGGCATGCAACCCCCTCCCCAGGGGCATTGGGAGTGGGCAGGACGCAGGCGCTGGGTTTCTAGGGAACTTACAAAAGCACCTTTCAGGAGCCAGAGAGCAGACAGCGTGGGGCCACAGCAGAAGAGCTGGTCTGTCAGTGGGATGAGAGGCCAAAGTTTTGATTTAGATGGGATGTTTTAACATCTGAAAATGAACCTAAGTCCTGAAAGTGACTAGAAAAGCTAAGACATCTTCCCAAGTTCACATCAGGTGATGGGAAAGGGAAGGAGACAGAATATGTTGGAAGAAAGCAGCAACTTGACAGTTCCCTGTCAATTCCCAACCATCTAAACTGTCTGGATGGCTAGATCCTAGGTAATTAACAGCAGTTAAAATTAGGGAAGTGGCATTCTTGAGGGGAGCTCTCAGTAGTTTTTGTTTATGAGCGTGCTTTATGTTAAAAAGACAAGGGATATTTCTTTTTTAAAAAAATAAAGATGGGGTCTCACTGTGTTGCCCAGGCTGGTCTCAAACTCCTGGGCTCAAGCAATCTTCCTGCCTTAGTTTCCCAAAGTGCTGGGATTATTGGCGTGAGCCACTGTGCCTGGCCAACAAGGGATATTTCTATTAAAAAATCTAAACATGATGAACCTTGAACACATTACGGTGAGTGAAAGCCAGACACAAAAGGCCACATATTGTGTGATTCCATTTATAAGAAATAGAATGGATGAAAAAGTAGATTAGTGGTTGACAGGGACTGGTGGGAGAGAGTGACTTTAATGCGGTTTCCTTGTGGGTGATGAAAATGTTGTGGAACTAAATAGTAGTAATGATTGCACAACACTGTGGATGTGCTAAATGTCATAACAGTAAATTTCATGTGCATTTTACCACAATTTAAAAAAACAAAGAAAAAAACCAACTATAAAAAATCTAGATATATTGGCAAGGAAAGATGTCCACTATACAATACTACTTGAAAAAGTAGGTTCTAAAAGTATGTTATCTTTTATAAAAGCAAAACAAAACAATATAGTGTGATGTATATAGAAAGATATCTGAGTTTTTTGTTTTTGTTTTTGAGACAGGGTCTCGCTCTAACACCCAGGCTGAAGTGCAGTGTGTAATCTTGGCTCACTGCAGCCTCCACCTCCTGGCTAAAGTGATCCTCCTGCCTCAGCCTCCCGAGTAGGTGGAACCTCAGGCATGTACCACAACACCCAGCCAATTTTTGTACTTTTTGTAGAGATGAGGTTTTGCCATGTTTCCCAGGCTAGTCTCAAACTCCTGAGCTCAGGCCATCCACCTGTCTTGGCCTCTCAAAGTGCTGGGATTATAGGCATGAGCCACTGTGCCTGGCCTATAAAAAGATACCTGAAAGGACAGACAGACCCTGAGTGTCAACAGCAGTTATTTAATGGATGGTGGGATTACAACTATTTATATCTTTCTACACTGTCTAATTTTCCTTTATAATGAACTACAACTATTTTTAATTAAAAATGTAGATAAGGTGAAAATTGCTAAGTATCTAAGAGAAGTACTGACAAAGGGCCATGGGAGTGCAGAGGCAGAACAGACAGCTTCCAACTGTCTGGGTTCTTGTAACTGCCTTGAAGCAGCCTCTTGATGGGTGTTCTTACTGCTGGGCATCTTGCTACAGGCACATCCTATACGCTGCCACCTGGTGACTCTTCCAAAGCGCAGTGTGATCTGTTCATTCTCTGACTCAAACCCACAGAGGTTCCCACTGCCTGCTGAACACTGTCTCAATTCCTTGGCCAGGAATTCAGAGCCTTCCACTATTTGGCCCCAGCCTTTTAAGCCATTCCTTATCCTTCTTCCTACACTGTGCTCCAGCCACCTATCTGTTCCCAGTGCATGTGCACACACAGTTTTTCACCTCTCTGCCTCTGCTTATGGAATTCTCTCTGCTTGGAACGTATTTCTTTCTTTCTTTTTTTTTGGAGACAGAGTCTCGCTCTATCACCAGGCTGGAGTGCAGTGGCGTGATCTCGGCTCACTGCAATCTCTGCCTACCAGGTTCAAGCAATGCTCCTGCCCCAGCCTCCCGAGTAGCTGGGACTATAGGCGCCTGCCACCCCACTCAGCTAATTTTTGTATTTTTAGTAGAGATGGGTTTTACCATGTTGACCAGGCTGGTCTCAATCTCTTGATGTCGTGATCCGTCTGCCTTGGGCTCCCAAAGTGCTGGGTTTACAAGCGTTAGCCACCACGCCTAGCCCGGAACATATTTCATAGGAGTGGGTAGGAGTCCCACTCCTACCTGGTCCTCCAATCCAAACTTTCAGACCTGGTGTCACTGCTTCCACTTGAGGCCAGTGGGAAGGGCTGGATTTCCTCTCTCTCCCGCCCACTTCAACTGTACCTCTCCCAGACTATGAATCATAGTTTACCTTGTGTTATGGTGGTTTATGTTCACATACCATCTACTCTAGACTGTAAGCTCCTTAAGGTCAGGGCTCATAATCAGAAATTAAGAAAGAAATCTCTCAGGCACATTTTTATCTGCCAAATTTAGTTTAGTGGCTTTTCAAAGGCAGAGAAATAATGCAAGGCCCTCAGATGGCCCCTTGAGTGTGCTTCCTGCATTCAAAAAGTCTCAATAATCCATCAGACTCAAAGGACAGCTCTCGACGAGTCAATGCTGTGCTGGGGACAGCTGGGTGGAGGTGTCATCTGCAGCAGATGTGTAAGGTCACCTTTGTGCCTAAGGAAAAACGTGGCTGAGCAATTGTCTAGCAACTGATCTTCTCTTGGAATTTGGTAGCACATTACAAAAATTAATAGACTTTATTTTTTATGGAAATTTTAGGTTCATAGAAAACTTGAGCAGAAAGTACAAAGCATTACCGTAGATACCCTTCCCCACCCTCTACAGTTTCCCCTATTTTTAACATGTTGCGTTTGTTTGTTAAAACCGATGAACCAATATTGATACATTATTATTAATTAAAGTCCATAGTTTATATTAGGGGTCACTCTGTGTTGTTTACTTCTATGAGTTTTGACAGATCCATAATGTCACGTGTTCACCATCAGAGTATCATACAGAACAGTAGAGGTATAGTCCTAAATATCCCCTGGTCCACCTATTCATTCCTCCCTCCCTCCTCCTGAATACCTGGCAATCACTGACCTTTTTTCTGTCTCTGTAGCTTTGCCTTTTTCAGAAGGTCAGATAGGTGGAATCATACAGTATGTAGCCTTCTAAGATTGGCTTCTTTCACTTAAAATGAAAAATAGGCATTTAAGGTTTCTCTATATCACTTCATAGCTCGATGGCTCATGTCTTTTTGTTCCTGATCAATATTGCATTGTATGGATGTATTACAGTTTGCTTACCCATTCATCTATGGAAGAACATGTTGGTAACTTCCAGTTTTTGGCAATTATGAATAAAGCTGCTATAAACATCATGTGCAGGATTTTGTGCAGTCATCAATTTCAATACATTTGGGTAAATACCAAGAAGTGTAATTACTAGGTCATATGGTAAGAGTATGTTCAGATTTGTAAGAAACTGCCAAGTGTTGGCCAGGCACGGTGGCGGACGCCTGTAATCCCAACACTTTGGGAGGCCGAGGTGGGTGGATCACCTGAGGTCAAGAGTTGGACACCAGCCTGCCCAACATGGGGAAACCCCATCTCTACTAAAAATACAAAAATTAGCTGGGCGTGGTGGCGGGTGCCTGTAATCCCAGCTACCTGGGAGGCTAAGGCTGAGGCAGGAGAATCACTTTATTGTGGTAAGAACATTTAAGATCTATTGGCTTAGAATAGTGTTTACTAGAGGAGGGGAAAGATAAGCAGGAGGGTAGCCAAAGGTTGGCTAACAGGTTAACAGACACAAGAGTACATGGCTGGGCCGGGCACGGTGGCTCATGCCTATAATCCCAGCACTTTGGGAGGCCGAGGTGGATCACCTGAGGTCAGGAGTTCAAGACCAGCCTGACCAACATGCTGAAATCTCGTCTCTACTAAAAATACAAAAAGTAGCTGGGCGTTGTGGTGCACACCTGTAATCCCAGCTACTCAGGAGGCTGAAACAGGAGAATCGCTTGAACCCAAGAGGCGGAGGTTGCAGTGAGCTGAGACCGTGCCATTGCACTCCAGCCTGGGCAAGAAAAGCAAAACTCCATCTAAAAAAAAAAAAAGAAAGAAAGAAACTGAGAAAGTGTGTCTTCCAAAGAGGCTGTTCCATTTTGCATTCCCACCAGCAGTGAATGAGAGTTCCTGTTGCTCCACATTCTCACCAGCATCTTTGGTGTTCTGGATTTTAACCATTCTAACAGGGGTGTAATAGTATCCCATTGTTGTTTTAATTTGCATTTCCTTGTTGATATGATGCTGAAGATCTTTTCATATGCTTATTTGACATCTGTATATTTTCCTTGGTGAAGTGTCTGTTCAGATTTTTTGCTCACTTTTTAATTGTACTGTTGGTCTTACGTTGAGTTTTAAGAATTCCTTATATATTTTGGACATAATTCCTTTATCAGATGTGTGTTTTGCAAATATTTTCTCCCAGACTGTGGCTTGTCTTTTCATCATATTCTTTTCCTACCTTTGGAAAAATAAGCACCACAGCAGGCAGATACACCTGGATGATCTTTGACCTCCAGCATCTACTGGGCCACATTGTTTGGCAGTCCGTGTCTATGGGCTTGAGCTTGGCTTTGTGTCTGCTCTGAACAGAACCCAACTTATTAACATCTAAAGCAGGGGTGTCCAATCTTTTGGCTTCCGTAGGCCACACATAAAATACACTAATGCTAAAGGTAGCTGATGAGCTTAAGAAAAAAATCACAACAAAGTCTCATAATGTTTTAAGAAAGTTTATATGAATTTGTGTTGGGCCACATTCAAAGCTGTCCTGGGCTGCGTGAGACCCGTGGGATATAGGTTGGACAAGCTTGATCTAAAGAAAAACTGACTTTTGGCTGGGTGCGGTGGCTTACGCCTGTAATCCCAGCACTTTGGGAGGCCAAGGTGGGTGGATCACAAGGTCAGGAGTTCAAGACCAGCCTGGCCAACATAGTGAAACCCCGTCTCTACTAAAGATACCAAAAAAAAAAAAATTAGCTGGGTGTGGTGGCGTGCACCTCTAATCCCAGATTCTTGGGAGGCTGAGGCAGGAGAATCGCTTGAACCCAGGAGGCAGAGGTTGTAGTGAGCCGAGATTGCGCCATTGCACTCCAGCCTGGGCAACAGTGTAAGACTCCATCTCAAAAAAAAAAAAAAAAAAAAAAAAAAAAAGAAAAGTTGACTTTTAACTCAAATAGAAAAACCTAGCCAGGCATCGTGGCTCACACCTGTAATCCCAGCACTTTAGGAGGGCAAGGTGGGAAGATCGCTTGAGGCCAGGAGTTCAAGACCAACCTGGGCAAAACAGTGAAACCTCGTCTCCACAAAAAATTTTAAAAATTAGCCAGGCTCCCGCTTCAGCCCAGCAGCTGAGGCTGCAGTGAGTCATGATTACACCACTGTACTCCAGCCTGGGCAACAGAGCAAGATCCTGTCTCAAAAAAAAAAGACAGAAAGAAAAAAGAAAAGCCTGTCGTTGCCACTTTTTAAATTTATTTGAGTCAGGGTCTCACTCTGTCACCCACGCTGGAGTGCAGGGGCAGGATTATGGCTCATGGAGCCTCATACTCTTGGCCTCAAGCGATCCTCCTGCCTCAGCCTCCCATGTTGTTGGGACGCCAGGCACGAGCCACTGTACCTGGCTATTGCCACTTTTGAAGTGTGCCAGAAAGTGTGTAACCGTTGCCGAGCACGTGGAGTCTTTAAAAATGTTTAAGTATCACTGCTATGTCTTTTTTGGCCTTTCTTTGTGCATTTATTCAACAAATCCTAGAGCCTTGGGAGGAACCTGGTGTTGGGTCTGGCTCCTTGCTTGAAAATGGCCCCACTGCCTCTTTCTCATGCCCTGGGCACCACATAACGAGGTGAGCCAGCAGCCTTCCCTCTCAATCCATGGACTGAGTTCAGAACAACTCTACCCAACCCTGTGGACAGCTTGCCAACTCCTGCACTCTGTTTCCACTTCCAGCCTCACCTTGCACTTCAGGTCTGCTACCTGCTGAGGTCTTTCTGGTTTCAACTTGGGGCTCATTCCACTGTGCCTCTGATCCCAGGAACATCTGATACAAAGACCTCAGGTGACCCTGTCCCAGGTAATGTGCTTTCCACAGCTCATGTGGCCTCTCGAGTGGGACCAAAAGGAGATACACAGGAGAGTAAGATACAGCCTTGCTTCCAACAGTCTAGTTGGAAGAAGAAGATATTAAAGTAGTGTATGATGAGTGCCAAAAATTTCTACAGATAGTAAACACAGTTAGTGCCATAGTTATTACTTAGGAGACTTGTACCCTGAATTTAATTAATCTCTCCCCACACTTAAGTTTTCTCACCTCTAACAAAAGGCTGACAAGGATGTAACATTGTGTAAAGGGAAGGTTTTCACATGGAAACATGAGCCTGGATACCCAGGAAGAATCAAAGATGGCCTCGCCTTCTACTACATCAATGCTACGCTGCTACCCTGTCTAGCTGTCTCTCTCCTCTAGGTTCCCAGGTGCACAGGCCCCCAGTTCAGTGGACCAGGCCCTTCACAAACAAGTCCTCTGTATTTCTTGAGTTTTTAGATCCTTGCTTTTCAAAGTGTGGTCCCAGGTCTAGCAGCAGCACTGGCATCACCTGGGGGCTCATTAGAAATGCAAATCCTCAGACCCCATCCCAGGCCCAGTGAATCAGGAGTCTGTAGCTTAACAGGATCCGCAGGAGATTTATAAGACATTACAGTTTGAAAAGTGCTGGGATGAATGATCTTTAAATTCCCTTTCAGTTCTAAGCTTCTACAATCTATGACATTTCTTGTGACCCTGTCTGGAGGAGACTGCTGGGAGTTCCCTGGAAGGCTGCTGACTGGCTGGGCGCTAAGCAAGCCCGAGGGTGCCTCAGCAACCAGGCTCCAATGCCAGGCATCCAGGCATGGCAGGCAGCCACTGGCTGCAGGTTAGCATGACCCTCTTGGAGATTCGTGCTGCCCTCCTGCCAGGGAAATGGCTCAAGTTGTCACGACAGAGCATGACCCTGAGATAGAAACTGGGGGTGGTGTCCATGTGCAATGAGCTTTGCTTGTTTGTGCAGGCTTCACTTGGAGCCTCACGTAGCCAGGCTCAGCTGCTCTGCCACCCTTTAGGCTGCTGGGTAGCCAGAGAAAGGAGAGGAGGGGAATGAAAAAGGACGATGTATGGCAAGTTCTGAGGTTGCGGACAGAGGGAAGAGGGCACCTGCTAAAATGTTTCCCCCAAAGCAAAGAAAGCTTCAGATGCTGAACTCCTGTGTTTCTTGGGATGACAGAAGGATATGGAATAAGAGTAGGAACCAGCAATGTGGGTTCTAGTGCAGACTTCCTCCTTTTGAGTGATCTAGACAAGTCTCTTTCCCTTTCTGGATCTCAATTTCCACATCTGTAATGTGAGACCAGATTAATTCATTCAAATACTATATTTGAGCCCCTGAGACATGGCTGACACATGACTAGGTGCTGGGAACACAAGTGATATTTATGGAGCTGACACGTTGAATAATTTTCTAAAGAATCTTCCAGGGCTCGAATATTCTATTTTAAGGACAGGCTCTGGACTCAGAGTTGGGTTCAAATCTGAGCTTTATAACTTACTTACTAGTTGGGTGCAAGAAAGCTCTTTTTTTTTTTTTTTTTTTTTTTTTTTTTTTGAGACGGAGTCTCACGCTTTTGCCCAGGCTGGAGTGCAGTGGCGCGATCTCGGCTCACTGCAAGCTCCGCCTCCCGGGTTCCCGCCATTCTCCTGCCTCAGCCTCCTGAGTAGCTGGGACTACAGGCGCCCGCCACCGCGCCCAGCTAATTTTTTGTATTTTTAGTAGAGACGGGGTTTCACCGTGGTCTCGATCTCCTGACCTTGTGATCCGCCCGCCTCGGCCTCCCAAAGTGCTGGGATTACAGGCTTGAGCCACCGCGCCCGGCCTATGCAAGAAAGCTCTTAACTCTCAGTTTGCTCGTATGGAAAATGGGCATAACAGTTTCTATCATAAGGGTGCTATGAGGATTAGAAAGTAAGTGTAAAGCACCTCATGGGAAGTACTAAATGCAGTCACTTATTAGACATTTACCATGTGCCCTGTGTGAGTGACATACTCTGGTATGAGGGCAACTAGCCACGCCTGGCTGCTGAGCATTTGAAATGCGGCTAGCTCACCTGAAATGTGCTGTGCATGTAAAATACACACTGGAAACTGAAAACCTTGTATGAATGAAAGAATGCAAAATATCTCATTGATAATATTTTCTATTGATTACATGTTGAAATAATACTCTGGATATATTGATTAAATAAAAGATATTAAAATTAATTTTACCTGTTTCTTTTCACTTTTTAAAATGTGCTAACTAGAAAATTTTTAATGGCATACATGGTTTACGTTATATTTCCATGGGACAGAGATGGTCTAGAATAAACGAAAGCATACTCTACTGTCCTTGTACTCTGTGAGTTTACATGTGGTTGGGAAGATAATATCCACCATCAACTCATACCCAAGAGAGCCCAGTAGAGAGCAGGACTTGGAAGAAGTAGGAAAGAACACAGGCCGGGCGCGGTGGCTCACGCCTGTAATCCCAGCACTTTGGGAGGCCGAGGCGGGCGGATCACAAGGTCAGGAGATCGAGACCATCCTGGCTAACACTGTGAAACCCCGTCTCTACTAAAAATGCAAAAAATTAGCCGGGCGAGGCGGCGGGCGCCTGTAGTCCCAGCTACTTGGGAGGCTGAGGCAGGAGAATGGCGTGAACCCGGGAGGCGGAGCTTGCAGTGAGCCGAGATCGCGCCACTGCACTCCAGCCTGGGCGACTAAGCGAAAATCAAAAAAAAAAAAAAAAAAAAAAAAAAAAAAAAGAACACAACATGGGACTATGGTTAATAGCAATAGATGGTATACTCGAAAATTACTAGAGTTTAAGTGTTCTCAACACACAAACAAAAAATAAATATGTGAGGTAATGCATATGATAACTAGCTTGATCTAGCCATTCCACAATGTATACATGTTTCAAAGCATCATGTTGTAGGCCGGCCATGATGGCTCATGCCTGTAATCCCAGCACTTTGGGAAGCCAAGGCAGGAGGATCGCTTGAAGCCAGGAGTTTGAGAACAGCCTGGGCAACATAGTGAGACTCTATCTCTATGAAAATAAAAATAAAATAATTAGCCAAGTGTGATGGCAAGCACTGAAGTCCCAGCTACTTGGGAGGCTGAGGCAGGAGGATCGCTTGAGTTCAGGAGTTTGAGGCTGCAGTGAGCCGTGACTGCGCCACTGCACTCTAGCTCTGGGTGACAGAACAAGACCCTGTCTCTAAAAAACCAAAACCCCCAAAACCAAAACACAAAACAAATTAAAAACACACATTATGTTGTATACTATAAATATATATAATTTTTATTTGTCAATTTTAAAAAGAGTAGAAAGGATGGGGGAAATCAGATGGGTTGGGGGTGGTTAAGTCAGTCAGTTGTGAATGACATGGGTAGGGAGAGGGCACGCCCAGTGGGATGTACCAGACTGTGAGCTCCTTCAGTGGGGATCTTTGATTCTCCCACCATGCCTTGCATGTGGCAGGTACCTGATGAGTACTTATTCTTTTTGCAGGGGCTGGGGGATGGCAGGCAGAGGGGAACACAGAAACAGTGCAGAGGGAGGATGAACACAGAGGGCTTGCTTGTGAAAAGCCTGATCCCACTAAACTGGGGGCCTGTGTACCTGGGAACCCGGAGAGAGAGGTTGGTTAGACAGGGTGGCAGTTTAGCATGGATGCAGTAGAATGTGAGGCCACTTTTGATCTTTCCTGGATATCCGGGCTAATGTTTCCATGTGAAAACCTTCCCTGTACACAATGTTACTGTAATAAAACTGGCCATTGACAAATCTGCTGGAACCTGTACATAGGAGGGAACGCTCTCTATAATGTACATATCTTGGCAGGCCTAACCACCTACTCTAGCACATCCATTCATCTCTCATCCATTCAAACATTTCCTGAGACCCTACCTGGTACCCAGATCCCACACCAGGTATGGGGGCTATGGAGATAATGGAGACATCATCCCTGCCATCTCTTTGAGCAGCGGTTGGCAAATCACGGCCCACAAGCCACAATCAGCCCACTGCCTGTTTTTGTAAGCAGTGTTTCATTGGAACACAGCCATGCTCAATCGTTTATATACTGTCAGACTGCTTTTGTCCTACAATGGCAGATTGAATAGTGTGACAGAGACCATGTGTCCCAGAAAACCTAAACTATTCACTATTTAGCCATTTACAGAAGTTTTCTAATCCCTGCCTTAGAGTAACAGACATGTCAGCAAATAATGACAAAGCGACATGATCAGCATTTGAGAAAGGGACGAGCAAAGTATGGAGACATCAGGCAGTTGAAAGGGAGGAGGTTCCAGGGAAGCCTCAGAGGTGGATCCCAGGCTGTGCCTTGGAGAACCATGGTTTGTGGGGCTGACAAGGGGGTAGTGAAGTGGAATGAAACTTTCTTTTTCTGTCCTTTTTTTTTTTTTTTTTGAGATGGAACCTCGCTCTGTCGCTCAGGCTGGAGTACAGTGGCGCGAATTCTGCTCACTGCAACCCACGCCTCCCGGGTTCAAGCGATTCTCCTGTCTCAGCCTCCTGAGTAGCTCGGATTGCAGCCGTGCTAATATATATATATATATATTTTGTATTTTCAATAGAGACGGGGTTTCACCATGTTAGCCAGGATGGTCTCTATCTCCTGACCCTGTGATCCACCCGCCTCGGCCTCCCAAAGTGCTGGGATTACAGGTGTGAGCCACCGCACCTGGCCCCCAACTTCAAAATGCTCACGTTTCTCCATCCATTGCCCTGGAAAACTCACCGCATCTCAAGACATATCACCACGCCCAGATAATTTTTGTATTTTTAGTAAAGACGGTGTTTCACCTGTTGGTCAGGCTGGTCTTAAACTATATTCTATTTTAAGGACAGGCTCTGGACCTGACCTTGTGATCCACCTGCCTCAGCCTCCCAAAGTGCTGGGATTACATGCATGAGCCACCGCGCCTGGCTGAAACTTTCAGGAAGAAAAGATTGCATAAGTGAGTACGCAGAGGTAAAACAGTGAATTCTGGAAGTTGGTTCTGGCAGGAACACAAACTTCAATCAGGCCTGTGGGACAGCCCAGCAATGCCACTGCCATCCCCTAATCCCACCAATCTCCCTCTTTCCTAGATGACTACTTTACACCTTCTCCTCTCTCCTCACACATCCAATGCCCCTGTTCACACTCTGAGCCGATGACCTCCTCATTCCCCTGGGAAATTGAGGCAATCACAAGCAAACCTCCACATGCTCCCCCATCACAGCCTCCCTCTTATCTGCAGCGTGGTCATTGACTCTGCCTCCCCTCTGCCCTATGGGTGAGTTCTCTGTATTCCAGCCAAGTACCACTCTGCTGCTTGGGGATTAGATCCCATCTACCTTTCCCTCTCAAGGACATAGGTCTCTCAATTGTCCCTCTTCACTCCTTGAATCATCAATTTTATTTATTATTTGGTTATTTTTGAGATGGGGTCTTGCTATATCACCCAGGCTGATCTTGAACTCCTGGGTTCAAGTGATCCTCCCACCTCAGCCTCCTGAGTAGCTGGGACCACAGGCACGTGCCACCACATCTGGCTAATTTTTTTTTTTTTTTTTTTTTTTTTGTATTTTTAGTAGAGACGGGGTTTCACCGTGTTAGCCAGGATGGGCTCTATCTACTGACCTTGTGATCCACCTGCCTCGGCCTCCCAAAGTGCTGGGATTACAGGTGTGAGCCACCACACCCGGCCCCCAACTTCTAAATGCTCACGTTTCTCCATCCATTGCCCTGGAAATCTCACCGAATCTCAAGACATATCAGCACTGTCCAGCAGGGTTTTCTGGGATGATGGAAATGTTCTATGTCTGCACAGTCCAATAGGCTAGCCCCTGCTCATATGTGGCTATGGAGCACTTGAAATGTGGCTAGTGGGACTGTGGGACTGAATTTTAAGTTTTATTTAGTTTTAATTCATTTTGAATTTAAAGAACCATACGTGGCTACTGGCTACCACATTGGAGAGTGCAGGTCTATTTGCCGATGACTCCCAAATATACCGTTTTTTTTTGAGACAGAGTCTCGCTCTTTCACCAGGCTGGAGTGCAGTGTCATGATCTCGGCTCACTGCAAGCTCCGCCTCCTGGGTTCACGCCATTCTCCTGCCTCACCCTCCCGAGTAGCTGGGACTACAGCTGCTGCCACCATGCCCAGCTAATTTTTTGTATTTTAAGTAGAGACGGGGTTTCACCGTGTTAGCCAGGATGGTCTCGATCTCCTGACCTTGTGATCTGCCCGCCTCGGCCTCCCAAAGTGCTGGGATTACAGGCATAAGCCACCGCGCCCAGCATTTTTAAATTTAATTTAATTTTTTTTTTTTTTTTTTTTTTTGAGATGGAGTCTCGCTCTGTTGCCAGGCTGCAGTGCAGTGGCATAATCTTGACTCACTGCAACCTCCGCCTCCCAGGTTCAAGTTATTCTCCTGCCTCAGCCTCCTGAGTAGCTGGGATTACAGGCACATGTCACTGTGCCTGGCTAATTTTTGTATTTTTAGTAAGACAGAGTTTTGTCATGTTGTCCAGGCTGGTCTCGAACTGCTGACCTCAGATCACCCACCGTGGCTTCCCAAAGTACTAGGATAATAGGCATGAGCCACTGCACCCGGCCTGAGTCCATTTTTCCAACATGCCCAGCACACTCCCTTCTCTGGGACCTTTTTCCACCTGGAATGCTCTTCTCTCAGGTGTTCATGGCTTACATTCTCTCATCTCCTTCACATCTTCAGGTCAGCCTCCCCTGACCACTCTAATTAAATAGCAGCCACCCCTGCCCATATTCCCTATCTCCCAGTTTTATTTTTCTTCAGAACATGTCTCACCATCTCTGTCATTTTTATGATAATTATTTATGATCTTCCCCACTAGAATGTAAGTTACTTGAAAGCAGGGATTTCATTTCAAGACAATTGTCTTTGTAGCACCAAGAACAACAGGTGCTCAAGAAATAGTTTCTGAATGAATGAGGTATAAGTGAGGAAGAGTATAAGAAGGTAGAGAGGATGGAGAGGTAGATGGCTCATGAAGACACTAGGGGACATAATGTTAGGGGCCTGGATATGGGCAGATGAAGAATTGCTGCAGGTTGCCCAGTCACCTAACCCTCCAGCCCCGGTGGCTTCTCCCAGTACTGTTGGCCTCCCACAGCCTCCATCTGTATGCAGTAGGAGGAAGGCACACCCCTAATTCCAGTTAGGGAAGCTGCTCTTTGCCATGCATAGCTGGAGTGGTTGCCAAGTGCCCCGTCCAATGGAGGGCAGTCCTTGAAGCATATCAAGCCACCTCCAAGCACCTGCATCCACCCCCAACCTGTGTCGGTAACTGGTCGGGCATGGGGAAATGACCTGCCTGCAGGGTGCTCTCCCTCTGCTCTAGCTGTGAGAGGGGAGTGCGGTCTGAAGGTGATAAAGGAGGTGGGAGCGCTGTAACCCCTCTTTGTGGGTCTGAGGCTGAAATCCTAGGAGCAATAGGATTGCATTTTCCAGATACTGACATTTTTCAGTTGTGGAGTTAGAGCATTTGCCTACTAGAAGAATCCTTGGATATGATGCAGGAACTAGTCCGACTATATCACGTCATAGGTAAAGAAGCCAAAGCCCAGAGTGGTGACCTTCCCAAAGTCTCCCAATGAGTCAGAGCCTGCACCAGTTCTGGAACCTGTGTCTACCTCCTGTATCTCTTCAGGACAGGGCACTACCTGGATAACAGTGTCCTCTGGATGATTTATCTCGGCCCATCTTTCAGACCAATCCTGGTGTTCTCAACAAACTGCTTATTGCAGAGTCCTTTCTTCCGTTGGGCTTTAACCTCTGTGCCTGTAAATACAGTTCTGGTCGTGATCCTTACTCAGATGATGGAAATTAGAAGACTACTGTAGTTGTCATGGCAACTCTGAAGCTCCTTTGCACCAGGTACTTCAGCTACTTGACATCCCTCAACAAGATGGTTAGCTGAGTTCCAGCTCTGTTGCTGACTGCCATGTGATCCTGGGAAAGTCACTAATTCATCCATCCATTCACCCAGCCATCATCTACTGACATCCAAAAAAAATCTGTGCCAGCTTGCAACATTACTTGCAAGGACCACCATTAAAAGCTCAAAACCAGGTACAGGTAGAAATATAGAGAGAATATAGAAAAAACAAAACAAAACAAAACAAAAAAACAAGGTAAGCATTAAACACATATTGCTTTGGTGATGAGGAAAAACTACCTAAAAACCTAAGCTGATACAACTCCTACAATTGAACAGGAAATTTAGTTGTAGGCTTTCGAGTATTTTTCTTTTTTTTCTTTTTTTTTTTTTGAGACAGAGTCTTGCTCTGTCGCCCAGGCTGGAGTGCAGTGGCCGGATCTCAGCTCACTGCAAGCTCCGCCTCCCAGGTTTACGCCATTCTCCTGCCTCAGCCTCCCAAGCAGCTAGGACTACAGGCGCCCGCCACCTCGCCCGGCTAGGTTTTTGGATTTTTTAGTAGAGACGGGGTTTCACCGTGTTAGCCAGGATGGTCTCGATCTGACATCGTGATCTGCCTGTCTTGGCTTCCCAAAGTGCTGGGATTACAGGCCTGAGCCACCGTGCCTGGCCTCAAGTATTTTTCATTCCCTGGCCTCAGTTTCCTCACCTGTATTATAAAAATGATGGGGCTGAACATAATGCTCTATGATCCATTTCAGTCTTGATATTCTGTGATTCTGTCTTTACAGGTGGATGGGGCAGAGTGTCCACTCTACACTTCTTTCTTTTTCCATTTCCTTCCTTCCCAGGGGCAGTGAAATGACTGACACATGGATATACCTAAGCCGTGTCTTCCGAGTTCCCTGAATTGAAGGAAATGGATACAGTCTGGCATTAGCAAAATCCACTCATCCAGCTCATTCAACATTGACCAAACACCTACCACAGGCAGGGCATGGCGCCAAGGCTATGGAGATATGCCAGGAAAATCTGACAAAGACTGTCCTCAAGACATTTTCAAGAGCACCTATAGTAAAGTCAGAAGCAGTGGGTTTTAAGGAGAGGAGAAATCAAATTCCATGGGAGCTCAGAGGATGGAGAACCCATTTTTTAGTGAGGGAATTAGAGAAGCTTTTGGAGGAAACTTTTTAACAAGGCCTTGAAGGAGGGATAGGATTTTTAAATTATGAAAGTAATCCATGTACATAGTAATAACAATTCAAATGGTTCAGGAGTATATAAAATAACAGAAAATATAAGTTTTTCTCCCAGTCTCCCATCTCTAGTCCGACCTGCAGAGGAAACCACCTCGGGTTACTTTTACAATTCACTTGTCTTACTACATCAATTTGGGTGAGTATCTCCTGCGCTCTAGAATGTCCTATGAGGCAGTGATATGTTTAGCTCTGTGTCGCCACCCAAATGTCATCTCAACTTGTAATCCCCATGTGTTGAGGGAGGGACCTGGTGGGAGGTGATTGGATCATGGGGGTGGATTTCCCCCTTGCTGTTCTCATGATAGTGAGTGAGTTCTATCATGAATTCTGATCGGTTTAAATTTGTACAGCACTTTCTCTCTCTCTCCCTCCCTTCTCTCTCTCTCTCTCTCTCTCTGCTTTGTGGTGGTAAGATGTGCTTGCTTCCCCTTTGTCTTCCACCATGATTGTAAGTTTCCTGAGGCCTGCGAGCCATGATTCCTGTTAAGCCTGCTGAATTGTGAGTCAATTAAACCTCTTTTCTTTATACATTACCCAGTCTCAGGTATGAATAGTTCTTTACAGCACTGTGAAAATGGACTAATACATGCTGTTGGCACCCAAATACGTCTCCCTGCCTTTCCCATGAAGGCAGAACAGCAGAGCACACCTGTACACTCTGGGGCCTGACAACCAGGGTGCCAATCTCAAGGCTTCCATTTTCCAGCTCCATAACTCTGGGCAGGCTACTTCACCTCTTCACACCTCAGTTTGCTTACTTGGAAAATGGGTTTAAAAATAGCACCTTTTCCAAGCAAGGATTGTTCGCAAGATGGCCAAATAGGAACAGCTCCTGTCTGCAGCTCCCAGCGAGGTCGATGCAGAAGGCGGGTGATTTCTGCATTTCCAACTGAGGTACATGGTTTATCTCACTGGGACTCGCTGGACAGTGGGTGCAGCCCACGGACAGCGAGCCAAAGCAGGGTGGGGCACTGCCTCACCTGGGAAGCACAAGGGATCAGGAAATTTTCTCCCCTACCCAAGGGAGGCTGTGAGGGACTGAGCCTAAGGAACTCTGGCACAGATCCTGAGCTTGTCCCACAGTCTTTGCAACCTGCAAACCAGGAGATTCCCTCCCGTGCCTTTCCCAGCAGGGCCCTGGGTTTCCAGCACAAAACTGGGTGGCCATTTGGGCAGACACCGAACTAGCTGCAGTTCTTTTTTTCCATACTCCAGTGGCGCCTGGAACACCAGTGAGATAGAACCGTTCACCCCCCTTGAAAGGTGTACTGAAGGCCGGGCGCGGTGGCTCAAGCCTGTAATCCCAGCACTTTGGGAGGCCGAGGCGGGCGGATCACAAGGTCAGGAGATCGAGACCACAGTGAAACCCCGTCTCTACTAAAAATACAAAAAATTAGCCGGGCGCAGTGGCGGGCGCCTGTAGTCCTAGCTACTCAGGAGGCTGAGGCAGGAGAATGGCGTGAACCCAGGAGGCGGAGCTTGCAGTGAGCCGAGATCGCGCCACTGCACTCCAGCCTGGGCAACAGCGTGAGACTCCGTCTCAAAAAAAAAAAAAAAAAAAAAAAAAAAAAAAGAAAGGTGTACTGAAGCCAGGGAGTCAAGTAATCTAGCTTGGCGGGTCCCACCACCACGGAGCCCAGCAAAGTAAGATCCACTGGCTTGAAATTCCGGCTGCCAGCACAGCAGCAGTCTGAGATCGACCAGGGACGCTCTAGCTTGGTGGGGGGAGGGGCGTCCACCATTACTAAGGCTTGAGTAGGCGGTTTTACACGCACAGTGTAAACAAAGCTGCTGGGAAGTTTGAACTGGGCGGAGTCCACTGCAGTTCAACAAGGCTGTTGTGGCCAGACTACCAGATTTCTCTTCTCTAGGCAGGACATCTCTGAAAAAAAGGCAGCAGCCCCATTCAGGGACTTATAGATAGAATCCCCGTCTCCCAGGGACAGAGCACCTGGGGAAAGGGGCGGCTGTGGGCGCAGCTTCAGCAGACTTAAACGCCCCTGCCTGACAGCTCTGAAGAGAGCAGCAGATCTCCCAGCACAGCGTTCAAGCTTTGCTAAGGGTCAGACTGCCTCCTCAAGTGGGTCCCTGATCCCCGTGTATCCTGACTGGAAGACACCTCCCAGTAGGGGCCAACAGACACCTCATACAGGACAACTCTGGCTGGCATCTGGCAGGTGCCCCTCTGGGATGAGGCTTCCAGGGGAAAGATCAGGAGCAATTTTGCTGTTCTGCAGCCTCCACTGGTGATACCCAGGCAAACAGGGTCGGGAGTGAACCTCCAGCAAACTCTAGCAGACCGGCAGCAGAGGGGCCAGACCGTTAGAAGGAAAATTAACAAACAGAAAGGAATGGCACATCCACTCAAAGACCCCATCTGAAGGTCACCAACATCAAAGACCAAGGGTAGATAAATCCACAAAAAAGGGGAGAAACCAGCAGAAAAAGGCTGAAAATTCCAAAAACCAAAACGCCTCTTCTCTTCCAAAGGATCACAACTCCCCGCCAGCAAGGGAACAAAACTGGACAGAGAATGAGTTTGATGAATTGACAGAAGTAGACTTCAGAAGGTGGGTAATAACAAACTCCTCTGAGCTAAAGGAGCATGTTCTAACCCAATGCAAGGAAGCTAAGAACCTTGAAAAAAGGTTAGACGAATTCATAACTAGAATAAACAGTATAGAGAAGAACATAAATGACCTGATGGAGCTGAAAAACACAGCACAAGAACTTCATGAAGCATACACAAGTTTCAACAGCTCAATCGATCAAGCAGAAGAAAGGATATCAGTGATTGAAGATCAACTTAATGAAATAAAGAGAGAAGACAAGATTAGAGAAAAAAGATATAAAAAGGAACGACAAAGCCTCCAAGAAATATGAAACTATGTGAAAAGACCAAATCTACATTTGATTGGTGTACCTGAAAGTGATGAGGAGAATGGAACCAAGTTGGAAAACACTCTTTAGGATATTATCCAGGAGAACTTCCCCAACCTAGCAAGACAGGCCAACATTCAAATTCAGGAAATACAGAGAACACCACAAAGATACTCCTCAAGAAGAGCAACCCCAAGACACATAATCAGATTCACCAAGGTTGAAATGAAGGAAAGAATGTCAAGGGCAGCCAGAAAGGTAGGGTTACCCACAAAGGGAAGCCCATCAGACTAACAGCAGATCTCTCTACAGAAACTCTACAAGCCAGAAGAGAGTGGGGGCCAATATTCAACATTCTTAAAGAAAAGAATTTTCAACCCAGAATTTCATATCCAGCCAAACTAAGCTTCATAAGCAAAGGAGAAATAAAATCCTTGACAGACAAGCGAATGCTGAGAGATTTGGTCACCATCAGGCCTGCCTTAGAGCTCCTGAAGGAAGCACTAAGCATGGAAAAGAACAACCAGTACCAGCCACAGCAAAAAATACCAAATTGTAAAGCACGTCGACACTATGAAGAAACTGCATCAACTAACGGACAAAATAACCAGCTAGCATTATAATGACAGGATCAAATTCACACATAACAATATTAACCTTAAATGTAAACAGGCTAAATGCCCCAATTAAAAGACACAGACTGGAAAACTGGATAAAAAGTCAAGACCCATCTCACGTGCAAAGACACACATAGGCTCAAAATAAAGGGATGGAGGAATATTTACCAAGCAAATGGAAAGCAAAAAAAGAAAAAAAAAAAAAAAAAAAGAAGCAGGAGTTGCAATCCTAATCTCTGATAAAAGACTTTAAACAAAGACAAAAAGAGACAAAAAAGGTCATTACATACTGGTAAAGGGATCAATGCAGCAAGAAGAGCTAACTATCCAAAATATATATGCACCCAATACAGGAGCACCCAGATTCATAAAGCAAATTCTTAGAGACCTACAAAGAGACTTAGACTTCCACACAATAATAGTGGGACTTTAACACCTACCTGTCAATATTAGATAAGTAAGACAGAAAATTAACAAGGATATTCAGGACTTGAACTTAGCTCTGGACCAGGTGGACCTAATAGGCATCTACAGAACTCTCCACCCCAAATCAACAGAATATATATTCTTCTCACTACCACATCACACTTATTATAAAATTGACCACATAATTGGAAGTAAAACACTCCTCAGCAAATGGAAAAGAATGGAAATCATAACAAACAGTCTCTCAGACCACAGTGCAATCAAATTAGAACTTAAGAAACGCACTCAAAACCGCACAACTACATGGAAGCTGAACAACCTGCTCCTGAATGACGTCTGGGTAAATAATGAAATTAAGGCAGAAGTAAAGATGTCATTTGAAACCAATGAGAATGAAAACACAATGTTTCAGAATATCTGGGACACATTTAAAGCAGTGTGTAGAGGGAGATTTATAGCACTAAACGCCCACAAGAGAAAGCAGGAAAGATCTAAAATCGACACCCTAACATCAAAAGTAAAAGAATTAGAGAAGGAAGAGCAAACAAATTCAAAATCAAGAAATAACTAAGATTAGAGCAGAACTGAAGGAGATAGAGACAACAAAAACCCTTCAAAAAATCAATGAATCCAGGAGCTGGTGTTTTGAAAAGAATAACAAAATAGATAGACTGCTAGCCAGACTAATAAAGAAGAAAAGAAAGAATCAAATAGATGCAATAAAAAATGATAAACGGGATATCACCACTGACCCACAGAAATACAAACTACCATCAGAGAATACTATAAACACCTCTACGCAAATAAACTAGAAAATCTAGAAGAAATGGATAAATTCCTGGACACATACACCCTCTCAAGTCTGAACCAGGAAGAAGCCGAACCCCTGAATACACCAATAACAACTTCTGAAATTGAGGCAGCAATTAATAGCCTACCAACCAAAAAAAAGCCCAGGACCAGATGGATTCACAGCCGAATTCTACCAGAGGTACAAAGAGGAGCTGGTACCATTCCTTCTGAAACTATTCCAAACAATAGAAAAAGAGGGAATCCTCCCTAACTCATTTTATGAGGCCAGCATCATCCTGATACCAAAACCTGGGAAAGACACAACAAAAAAAGCAAATTTCAGGCCAATATCCCTGACAAAAATTGATGCAAAAATCCTCAATAAAATACTGGCAAACCAAATCCAGCAGCACATCAAAAAGCTTATCCACCACGATCAAGTCGGCTTCATCCCTGGGATGCAAGGTTGGCTCAACATACAGAAATCAATAAATGTAATCCATCACATAAACGGAGCCAATGACAAAAACCACATGATTATCTCAATAGATGCAGAAAAGGCCTTTGACAAAATTCAACAGCCCTTCATGCTAAAAACTATGAATAAACTAGGTTTTGATGGAACGTATCTCAAAATAATAAGAGCTATTTATGACAAACCCACAGCCAATATAATACCAAATGAGCAAAAACTGGAAGCATTCCCTTTGAAAACCAGCACAAGACAAGGATGCCCTCTCTCACCACTCCTGTTCAACGTAGTATTGGAAGTTATGGTCAAGGCAATCAGGCAAGAGAAAGAAATAAAGCGTATTCAAAGAGGAAGAGAGGCAGTCAAATTATCTCTGTTTGCAGATGACATGACTATATATTTAGAAAACCCTGTCATCTTAGCCCAGAAACTCCTTAAGCTGATAAGCAACTTCAGCAAAGTCTCAGGATACAAAATCAATGTGCAAAAATCACAAGCATTTCTATACACCAATAACAGACAAACACAGCCAAGTCGTGAGTGTGAACTCCCAATCACAATTGCTAAAAGAGAATAAAATACCTAGGAATACAACTTACAAGGGATGTGAAGGACCTCTTCAAGGAGAACTACAAACCACTGCTCAAGGAAATAAGAGAGGACACAAACAAATGGAAAAACATTCCATGCTCATGGACAGGAAGAATTAATATCATAAAAATGGCTATACTGCTGAAAGTAATTTATAGATTCAATGCTATCCCCATCAAGCTATCACTGACTTTCTTCACACAATTGGAAAAAACTACTTTAAAAATCATACGGAACCAAAAAAGAGACTGCATAGCGAAGACAATCCTGGGCAAGAAGAACAAAGCTAGAGGCATCACACCACCTGACTTCAAACTACACTATAAGGCTACAGTAACAAAAATGGCATGGTACTGGTACCAAAACAGATATATAGACCAATGGAACAGAACAGCGGCCTCAGAAATAACACCACACATCTACAACCATCTGATCTTTGACAAAGCTGACACAAACAAGCAATGGGGAAAAGATTCCCTGTTTATTCAATGGTATTGGGAAAACTGGCTAGCCATCTGCAGAAAACTGAAACTGGACCCCTTCCTTACACCTCACAGAAAAATCAACTCAAGATGGATCAAAGACTTAAACATAAGACCTAGGACCATAAAAATCCTAGAAGAAAATCTGGGCAATACCAAGTAGGACATAGGTAATGGCAAAGGCTTCATGTCTAAAACACCAAGCACAATGGCAACAAAAGCCAAAATTGACAAATGGTATCTAATTAAATTAAAGAGCTTCTGCACAGCAAAAGAAACTATCATCAGAGTGAACAGGCAACCTACAGAATGGAAGAAAATTTTTGCAATCTATCCATCTGACAAAGGGCTAACATACAGAACCTACAAAGAACTTAAACAAATTTACAAGAAAAAAAACAAGCAACCCCATTAAAAAGTGGGCAAAGGATATGAACAAAAGACATTTATGCAGCCAACAGACATATGAAAAAATGCTCATCATCACTGGTCGTTAGAGAAATGCAAATCAAAACCACAATGAGATACCATCGCCCGCCAGTTAGAATGGCGATCATTAAAAAGTCAGGAAACAACAGATGCTGAAGAGGATGTAGAGAAATAGGAATGCTTTTACGCTGTTGGTGGGAGTGTAAATTAGTTCAACCATTGTGGAAGACAGTGTGGCGATTCCTCAAGGATCTAGAACTAGAAATACCATTTGACCCAGCAATCCCATTACGGGGTATATACCCAAAGGATTATAAATCATGCTACCATAAAGACACATGCACACATATGTTTATTACGGCACTATTCACAATAGCAAAGACTTGGAACCAACCCAAATGTCCATCAATGATAGACTGAATTAAGAAAATGTGTCACATATACACCATGGAATACTATGCAGCCATAAAAAAGGATGAGTTCATGTCCTTTGCAGGGACATGGATGAAGCTGGAAACCATCATTCTCAGCAAACTAACACGAGAAGAGAAAACCAAACACTGCATGTTCTCACTCATAAGTGGGAGTTGAACAATGAGAACACTTGGACACAGGGTGGGGAACATCACCCCGGGGCCTGTTGGGGCATGGGGGGTTAGGGGAGGGATAACATTAGGAGAAATACTTAATGTAGGTGACAGGTTGATGGGTGCAGCAAACTAACATGGCACGTGTTTACCTATGTAATTAAAACTTCACATTCCGCACATGTATCCCAGAACTTAAAGTATAATAATAAAAAAAGAATATATAAATAAATAAATAAAAATAGCACCTGGCTGGGTGTGGTGGTTTACGCCTGCAATCCCAGCACTTTGGGAGGCCGAGGCAGGCAGATCACAAGGTCAAGAGTTCGAGACCAGCCTGACCAATATGGTGAAACGCTGTCTCTACTAAAAATACAAAAATTAGTTAGGTGTGGTGGTGCATGCCTGTAATCCCAGCTACTCAGGAGGATGAGGCAGGATAACCGCTTGAACCCGGGAGGCAGAGGTTGCAGTGAGTCAAGAGCGTGCCACTACACTCCAGCCTGGGTGACAGAGCGAGACTCAGTCTCAAAAAAAAAAAAAAAGCACCTAACCAACCTAACCATAGCATTGCCATGAATTCAATAATCCATAAAAGGCTTAGAATAGTGACTAGAACATAGTATAGATTCAGTGACTATTAGCTATATTATTTATTTATTTATTTATTTAGAGATGGAGTCTTGCTCTATTGCCCTGGCTGGAGTACAGTGGCACAGTCTCGGCTCACTGCAATCTCTGCCCCCCGGGTTCAAGCAATTCTCCTGCCTCAGCCTCCAGAGTAGCTGGGATTACAGGCACCTACCACCAAGCCCAGCTAATTTTTGTATTCTTAGTACAGGGTTTTGCCATGTTGGCCAGGCTGATCTCAAACTCCTGACCTCAGCTGATCTGCCCGCCTTGGCCTCCCAAAATGCTGTAATTACAGGCATGAGCCACCACGCCCGGCTATTAGATTATTAATATCCTTCTCAAAATTCCAACTTTGATTAGCTGTACCAATATTTTGTTACATGTCGAGCTTTAAATAATTTGTGTTCTGTTCTGAAACTATACAAAGTTGAGCATGCTTTGGGAAATTGCTCTTAAACTGAATCTAAAACATGAAGACCAATAAGCAGCATTGATACTATAATTACAGTATATTCACTGCAGAATCAGGTAGTGTGGTTAAATCAGAACAGAAAGGGATAAAGTACTATTTCATTATATCCATGTCGCTGGATGGAGAAAGTTCAGGTATATAGATTTCTTTTTTTCTTATACTCCATCATACTGCTCAACATGATACTATATTTTAGCCTGTTTCATATTTGATCCATGACTTTTGCCATAGGTTTTTCTTTTCTTGCTGGAGTGCAGTGGTATAGTCAGTGCTCACCGCAGCCTTGACCTCCTGGGTTCAAGCCATCCTCCTGCCTCAGCCTCCAGAGTAGTTGGGATCATAGGGACGTGCCACCATGCCAGGATAATTTTTGTATTTTTTGTAGAGACAGGGTTTCACTATGTTGCCCAGGCTGGTCTTGAACTCCTGGGCTCAAGTGATCCTCCTGCCTCAGCTTCCCAAAGTGCTGGGATTACAGGTGTGAGCCACTGCGCCCAGCCTCCATATGTTTTTCTTTATCCTTCTGAGGTTTCACATTGCCTACTTCTTATAGAAAGTAGAAACAGGAAGCAGAAATAAAATGTTTTCTTCATTTTATGATAGATTATCAAGATCCCCAAATTTTCTGTTAATTGATAATTTTTGTTTTGTTTTGTTTGAGATGGGGTTTCACTCTGTCATCCAGGCTGGAGTGCAGTGGTGCGATTATGTCTCACTGCAGCCTCAAACTCCTGGGCTCCAGATATCCTCCCACCTCAGCCTCCCAAAGTGCTGGGATTACAAGCATGAGCCACCACTCCTGGCCCTTAAACTGTCAATTTAAGACACATTATTCTGTGGATCTGCTGCATAACTGTCATCCTGGCCTAGCTCCATTTTTTTCTGAGGTCCCATGTCTTCCTCTTTGTTGAGTTCCTTTTATTTTTGCTGGAGTACACCCTCAGGTAATTTTTTTCAGTAAAATTATATAGAAAATTCTTCTGAGTCTTTACATGTCTGAAAGCAATTTGGTTTGCATCATGCCTTCTCCAATTTTTTTCCTCTTACTTCAACACTATGGCTTTCACTACCTTCCAATAAAAATGATCTTGATATGTTAGCCAGGATCTCCTAATTACCAAACCCAGTGGACATTATTTTCTCTTTTATTTTTAGTTGACATATAATTGTACATATGTATAGGATACACAGTGATATTTTGATACATGTATATGATGTGTGATGATTAAACCAGGGCAATTAGCATATCCATCACTGACACATATATCATTTCTTTGTGTTGTGAATATTAAAATACTGTCTTACAGCTTTTGGAAAATATACAATAAATTACTGTTAACCATATTTACCCACCAGTACTATAGAATACTAGAACTTATTCCATCCATGTAGCTATATCTGTTAGAAAACCTCTCCCTGTCCTACCCTCTTCCTCATGCTTCCCAGCTTCTAATAGTCACAATTTTAATCTCTCTACTTCTATGAGCTAAAATTGTTTTAGCTCCCATACCCAATAGACACTTTTAACCTACCCATTTATTATAGAATTTGACACTGTTGATAACCCTCTGATTCTTAAAACTTCAATTCCCTTGGTTCTTGGGACACTGAATCCTTTGCTGTTTTCCTCTCTTTTTGTTTCCTTTGAGGTTCTGCATCCTTTTCCCAACCTTTTTTTCTTTATCTCCTTTTTTTTTTTTTGAGACAGTCTTTCTCTGTCACCCAGGCTGGAGTGCAGTGGTATGGTATCGGCTCACTGCAATCTCCACCTCCCAGGTTCAAGTGATCCTCCTGCCTCAGCCTCCTGAGCAGCTGGGATTACAGGTGTGCACCACCATGCCTGGCTAATTTTTGTATTTTTAGTAGAGCCAGGGTTTCGTCATGTTGGCCAGGCTGGTCTTGAACTCCTGGCCTCAAGCAATCTACCCACCTCAGCCTCCCAAAGTGCTGGGACTATAGGAGTGAGCCACCATGCCTGGCCCTCTTCCCAACTTTTGAATACTGATAATTCTGATGTCCCATCTCTACCCACTGATGGTCTCTCTCATAAATGGGCTTTCTGAAATAGCTCATCTAGCACTATGATTTCAGCCACCAACTATCTAATGACACAAAGCACTAAATGTCACACACAAATTTCAAAATTATTCAGTCCAAATCTTAATTGATTATCTTACCTCCATCCAAAGGCTGTTTCCATGCTTGTGGTTTTTATTTTGTCTTGTGAAGTTACCATCCACCCAAATCTTCCCAGTTAAGAGCCATGGAGTCATCCTCAATCTTTCCCTCTTTTATAGCCCGCAGCCAGTTGCCAAATCCTCTCAAATCTCTCAGAAATGTCTCTGAAGTTTCACCATCTTCTCTATTCTCACTGCTACCCTAATTCAGATCCTCATTATTTCTCACTTGGATTACTGAAACAACTCTCAACTGGCCCCTCTGCCCTCGCCTCTGCCCTCACCTCTGCCCTCACCTCTCCTGTCAGTCCATCCTTCATTCAGTTAGTGATTGTCCCAAAACAAAACATGCATGACCACATCTTTTCCCTATTTAAGACCCTAGCTACCTCCCTCCTGCTCATAGAATGTTTAAACTTATTAGTATCATACACAACCTTTTGCAATTTCTCTCTCCCCATTTCCATTTCCAGCCCTCCCTCTCACCCTTCAACCCCACAAATTCTACAATTCAGCTATTAAGAAAACTTCTGGGCCAGGCGCGGTGGCTCATGCCTGTAATCCCAACACTTTGGGAGACCGAGGCGGGCAGATCACGAGGTCAGGAGATTGAGACCATCCTGTCTAATACAGTGAAACCCCGTCTCTACTAAAAATACAAAAAAATTAGCCAGGCGTGGTGGCAGGCGCCTGTAGTCTCAGCTACTTGGGAGGCTGAGGCAGGAGAATGGCATGAACCTGGGAGGTGGAGCTTGCAGTGAGCGGAGATCGCACCACTGCACTCCAGCCTGGGCAACAGAGCGAGACTCCCTCTCAAAAAATAAATTAATAAATAAATTAATTAATTAAAAAAAGAAACTTCTGAAGATCACTGCCCCTGCTCACACCCTGTAATACTTCCTCTTGAAGACTCTATACTTTTCTTTTTCCTCTTTTTTTTTTTTTTTTTTTGAGACAGAGTCTTGCTCTGTTGCCCAGGCTGGAGTGCGGTGGCACGATCTCGGCTCATTGCAACCTCTGCCTCCCGGGTTCAAACGATTCTCATGCCTCAGCTACCCGAATAGCTGGAATAACAGGCATGTGCCACCATGCCTGGCTAATTTTTGTATTTTTAGTAGAGATGGGGTTTCACCATGTTGGTCAGGCTGGTCTTGAACTCCTGACTACAAGTGATCCACCCGCCTTGGCCTACCAAAGTGCTGGGATTACAGGCATAAACCACCATGCCCAGTCTTTTTTTTCTTTTTTCTTTTTTTTTTTTTTTTTGAGACAGAGTCTTGCTCTGTCACCCAGGCTGGAATGCAGTGGTGTGATCTCGGCTCACTGCAAGCTCCGCCTCCCAGGTTCACGCCATTCTCCTGCCTCAGCCTCACGAGTAGCTGGGACTACAGGTGCCCGCCACCATGCCTGGCTAATTTTTTGTATTTTTAGTAGAGACGGGGTTTCACTGCGTTAGCCAGGATGGTCTCGATCTCCTGACCTCGTGATCCACCCATCTCGGCCTCCCAAAGTGCTGGGATTACAGGCATGAGCCACCGTGCCCAACCACATTTTTTTCTTTTTTCTTTTTTTTTCTTTTCAATAGAGACAAGGTCTCCCTATGTTGCCCAGGCTGATATCGAACTCCTGGGCTCAAGGGATCCTCCTGCCTTGCCCTCCAAAGTGCTAGGATTGTAGGTGTGAGCCACTAGGCCTGGCTGATGCTTTTCTATTTACTGTTTCTTTCCTAACTTCTTCAGGCCCAGCTGCTCCCTGTACACTCCCAGAGTACCCTGCTAATAACGTTTCATCACACTGTTTTACTGCCATCTATTTTCATCTTCCTCTATGGCTATGCCATCAACCCCTTAAAAGCTGGGCTTATGTTTTACTTATTGGTATCATGGGCACCTAGCATAGGTCTAACCACTAGAAGACACTTCAGTAGATGTTGAGGAAGAAAAGAGGATAGGACTTTGGGGAAAGATTATGTTCAGGAGGCAGGAAGAAGAGCCATGCTGAGGGTGCTTTGAGGGTAACAAAGACCCTGTAGTCACAAAGGCCTAGGAGAAAATTTCAAGAACCTGTTTGATGGTTGCAGAGAGGTTGTAAGAGATGAGGTGGTGAATAGATCACTGGATCTGGAGACTTGGAAATCTCTGCGCACCTTCAGGAAAAGACATTCCAGTAGCCTGAGAAAGCAGCTGCTGAGATTTGAGGGGGGCTTAGGAGAGAGGGAGTGGTGAGGGAGCAGTTCTTTTTGACTTGACTTCCACAGCATTTGACATCAGCCCCTCACATTTGTTTCATCACTTTTCCCTTCTTTGGCTTCTGTGATGTGACATTTTAAGGTCTCCTAGGATTCCTTCAAGGGCTGTGTGTTCCCTACTGCCCTTTAAATGTCAAGGTTTCCAGGTTCTGTTTTTAGCTCTTGTCTCTGCTTAATCCATACACGCTCCCATTCATGATTATTTCAATGATGCCTACCTCCTGATGACTCTAGGTCCTTATCTCCAGCCCAGGACTCTCCCAGAGTCTCAGACCCACAGCTGTTAGTTCTGTCCAGTGGACCTGTAGATGCCCAGATGTGCAACAACCTCAATATTTTTGAAACTCATATCCTTCACCAAAAATCTCCCCCTAAAACCTGTGTCCCAATTTTCACCAAATATACCTATACTACCAAAGGGTATAACACCAAATTTTCTTAACCCTTTCCTCTTCTCTAATCACTTAAGCCTTATCAATTCTGTCATCTCAATCTAGAAATTCATCCCCTTTCTCCATCCCCACTGCCACTGCTTAAATTCTAGCCTTAAAAATTTTCAGCTGCATTATTATAATCTCCCCATGTCCAGTCTCAATCCCCTCTTTCAGCCTTCTCCATACCACTTCCAAAGAAGTCTTTTTTCTCTAGTACTTTAAAAAAATGATGCACAATTTATATACAATACACGCATTTTAAGTGTACAGTTTGATGGATTTGAAAATAACCACCAACCCTGTCAAGATGAGGCAGGAGAAGAGAGACTGGAGGCAGGGAACCTAAGGCCAATACATGCTGACTTCCTAGAACTAAATCAAAAGGAAAGCCCCAACTTTCCATGCCCAGGTAACAGAAGGACCAGAAGGTACTCCCTTTGCAACACGCCCCCCCACCCCCACAACCTGCTCCCTTTTTCTGCATGGCAGATGAAAAATTGGAAGTACCTCTGAATGTTCCCCTCCTACAACCAATCAGGCTGGTTGTGGGCCAAGTCTTCATTTGCATAGGAGTATAACTTTGTTACTTAACTTTAACCTTTGATTGGTTGCTTTCTGCAACAAATCAGACCTTTGCATAGGCTGTAACTTTGTAACTTCACTTCAGCCTCTGATTAGTCCCCTCCCACAACCAATCAGACTGATCATGGGCCACTACTTCATTTACATACATACATGATTACAGCAAGTAATCAATGGGAAACCTCTAGAGGGTATTTAAACCCCAGAAAATTCTGTAACCAGGCCCTTGGGCCCCTTGCTCGGGCTGCTCCCAGCCTGTGGAGTGTACTTTCATTTTTAACAAATCTCTGCTTTTGTTGCTTCATTCTTTCCTTGCTTTGTTTATGCATTTTGTCCAATTCTTTGTTCAAGACACCAAGAACCCGAACATCCTCCACCAGTAACAAAGATATAAAACATTTCCATCACCGAAGAAAGTTCTCTAGGGACTTTGCAGTTAAGCCTCTGACACCCAGAGGCAACTGCTGTCCTGATTTCTATCACCATTGCTTAGCATTGCCTGTTCTTAGACTGTTTACACATGGGATCCTATGGCATGGATTATTCTGTGCCTGGATTCTTCAGCTCAACGTAATGTCTGAGATCCATCTAGGTTACTGCATTTATGAGTAGTTTGCTGTTTTATAGTGCTGAGTAGTATCCAACTGTATGGGTATCCCATAGTTTGTTTTTTCCACCTGTTGATGAAAAATTCGATCATTTCCAATTTGGCTCTTATAAAAAATTTGTTATGGACAGTTTTTTTTTTTTTTGAAATGGAGTTTCGCTCTCATTGCCCAGGCTAGAGTGCAATGGCACGATCTCAGCTCAATGCAACCTCCACCTCCCAGTTTCAATCAATTCTCCTGCCTCAGCCTCCCAAGTAGCTGGAACTAAAGGTGCGTGCCACCACACCCAACTAATTTTTTGTATTTTTAGTAGAGATGGGGTTTCATCATGTTGGCCAGACTGGTGTCAAACTCCTGACCTCAGGTGATCTGCCTGCCTTGGCCTCCCAAAGTGCTGGGATTACAGGTGTAAGCCACCGTGCCCGGCCTGTGGGCATTTTTGTATGTCTTTTTTGGCATATATTTTCAATTCTTTTAGTTAAATACCTAGGAGTAGAATTGCCAGTTTGTAGGGTAGGTGTATGTTTAACTTTATAAGAGACTGCCAAACACTTTCCAAAGTGGCTATACCATTTTATAACACCACCAGCCATGTGTGAGAGTTTCTGTTGCCTAAAGAGTTCTTTTGAAAATGCAAATCTGGGTCAGGCACGGTGGCTTATGCCTGTAATCCCAGCACTTTGGGAGGCCGAGACAGGTGGATCACCTGAGGTCAAGAGTTCAACACCAGCCTGACCAACATGGTAAAACCCTGTCTCTACTAAAAATAAAAAAAATTAGCCAGGTGTTGTGGTGAATGCCCGTAGTCCCAGCTACTCGGGAGGCTGAGGCACGAGAATAGCTTGAACCTGGGAGGTGGAGGTTGCAGTGAGCTGAGATCACGCCACTGCACTCCAGCCTGGGTGACAGAGTGAGACTCTGTCTCAAAAAAAAAAAGAAAAAGAAAATGCAAATCTGATCATACTATTTCCCTACTTAAAAACTCATCTCTGGGCCGGGTGCAGTGGCTCACGCTTGTAATTCCAGCACTTTGGGAGGCCGAGGCAGGCAGATCATGAGGTCAGGAGCTGGAGACCAGCTTGGCCAATATGGTGAAACGCCATCTCTACTAAAAATACAAAAAATTAGCCGGGCGTGGTGGCATGCACCTGTAGTCCCAGCTGCTTGGGAGGCTGAGGCAGAAGAATTGCTTGAACCTGGGAGGCGGAGGTTGCAGTGAACCAAGATCGTGCCACTGCACTCCAGTCTGGGCGACAGAGTGAGACTCCGTCTCAAAAAAAAAAAAAAAAAAAAAAAAAAAAAACACTTCATCTCTGGCTCTTAAATATGTCCAAATTCCACCAGAAATAGACAAGGTCCTTCATGACCTGTGTCCCAGTTGCCCAAACTCATCTCTTGCTATTTCTCTATATGTTCCCTTCATGCCTGTCATGCTGACCTCACTTAGTTCCCTTAATTCATGAAGTCTTTTCACATCTTTGTATAAACCTTCCTGCTGCCAGAATGCCATTTTCTTCCTTATTTGCCTAGCTAATGCCTACTCATCCTTTCTTTTTCTTTTCTTTTATTTTTCTTTTTGAGACAGGGTCTTGTTCTGTTGCCCAGGCTGGAGAGCAGTGGTGCAATCTCAGCTCATTGCAGCCTCTAACTCCCAGGCTCAAGCAATCCTCCCACCTCAGCCTCCTGAATAGTTGGGACTACAGGTATGTACCACCACACCTAGTTTTTTTGATTTTTCATAAAGATAGGGTCTCACTATGTTGCCCAGGCTGGTCTTGAACTCCTGGGCTCTGGTGATCCACTTGCCTCAGACAACCCAACACTTTGGTGTCATTCCCGTAATGAGCGACCACATGCCTGGCTGCTCATCTTTTCGGAGTGTTACTGATTACATCACTCCCCACCCCAAGTTAACTGCTACAATGTGTGCTCCCATAACATACAGAGCCTGACCTCATCCTAATACTCTGCTCAAAGCATTATAATACATTATTTCCTTCTCTCTACCTGACCAACTCTTGGAATACTCTTTTCCCTCCCTCCTTTCCTTCTACCACTGTTTGATGATGGCCCATGCTGGACAGATGCTATGTTGGGTGATGTACACAGGATGGTGAATTAAAACAGTCACGGCTCCTGCTCCCATGAGAGTGTAGGCAGTAGGGCAGAAAAGACAATCAAGTAATTACACTCACACATGGAGAATTAGAAACTGAGTTAACTGTTCTGAAGAAAGGAAGTGATGAGTCTACCAGCACACAAAAGGAGAATCTGGCCTAGATGGTATGGGGGTGAGGGCATGGAAGGCCTCCTTGAAGAAATAATGTTTGAAATGAGAGCTAAAGGAGATGCAGGAATTAAGTGGGTGAAGTATGTTTCCTCCCTATGGTGGAAGTGAATTTGGGACTGTTCGAGAAACAGCAATTAAGCCGGTGAGCCTGAAGAAAAAAGACTGATGGGCCTCACCTGAGGGATGAGTGCCAGGCAAGCGCCAGACTAGAAGCTGCTAAGAATTTGGTCGTTACCTTGCTCGAGACCAAGGAGCAGGAAAACTGGTGTTAATAGTATTAGCCTTACTTTCAGTGAGCTGAGATTGTGCCACTGCACTCCAGCCTGGGCGACAGAGCAAGACTCCATCTCAAAGAAAAAAAAAAAAATAGTATCAGCACCTCTGACGGCTCCCCATTGCTTGTCATTGCACCTAGCACGTGACCATTGATCTAGTTTGGATGTTTGTCATCTCCAACTCTCATCCCCAGTGTTGGAGGTGGGAACTAGTGGGAGGTGCTTGAGTCACGGGGGTGGATCCCTCATGAATGGCTAGGTCCCCTCCCCATGGTAACGAGTGAGTTCTTGCTCTATTAGTTCATGCCACAGCTGGTTGTTTAAAGAGCCTGGTGGCTCTCTTGCTCCTTCTTTCACCATGTGCCAGGCTTGCCTCCCCTTCACCTTCTGCCGTGAGTAAAGGCATCCTATCAGAGGTGTTACTGATTATTTCACATCTGCACCACCCCCCCAGCCTGAGTTAATTGCTGCAATTCTGTGCTCCAATAACATACAGGGCCTGACTCCATCATAATACCCTGTTGAAAGCATTATAATATATTATTTTCTTCTCTCTACCTGACCAACTCTTGGAATACATTTTCCCTTCTTCCCTCACTTCTACCACTGTTAATGAGTGAAAACCTTTACTGAAAACCTCACCAGAAGCCAAGCAGATACCAGTGCCATCCAGAACCATGAGCCAAAGAAACTTATTTTCTTTATAAACTGTCCAGTCTCAGGGATTCCCTTATAGCAATGCAAAATGGATGAAAACAGTCATACATAACATACATTTGTTGAATTAATAAAGTTTGGAAGTGTTCAAGAAATTTGACATCTAAAGGAAAAAGGGACTCTATGTATTTTGAGCAGGCTACAGGGTTGTGGGAAGAGTGTTTTTAAGCAAAGACATGACTTGAGTTTGTTCAGGCAATACAGCCAATAGAGGATGAAGAGATGAAGCATGGAAACACAGTTCTGACATAGGTGGGGGGGATGGAATTGAGAATACAAAGATCATTAGTTTTGAAAAGGAAGAATGACTCTTCCTTTGAGGTAAGAGAAAAGGGTGGGAAAATAGGGAAAGCTCTAGAGGAAAAAACACTACTGTTGGGAGAAGCATTGTTACAGTCATGTGGTCCAGGGGGCATTTTCCTGAATCTGCATGATGCCATCAGATAGGGACTGTTTTCCAGCTGTACCATGGATTGTCCCCATGATCATGGTGGGCAGATTTGCAGTGTGGTGACCATGTAACTGGTAGTGTTGGAAGCTTTCTCATATATTCACCATCTCACCAAATTTTCACAACAACCTCAAAGTATACAGACCCAATTTACAGACATGGACACTCAGGTTCAGGGAGGTGAAGAACCTTGCCCAGGTCTACACTGTCAGTGAGTGTCTGACCTGGAACTAGAACCTAGGTCCAACGGACTCAACCACAAGGAGCCAGGGCAACTTGGGAGCCTATTCATTTGATTCCCTTCTTATTGGCTTTAGATGTTTTGCTTCAGTATGGCTGAAACATCATCATTAGCGAGCCTAGGCACAGTGCAAGGTGATACAGGCAGTTTTTGCCTTAAGGGTGGGTTTAATTTTCATAATGTGACCTCCAGGGTTTCCTATGAATAAACTAAAAAATAAGGCAGTTTGGGGATGCAGAAGGTAAATACTCTGGCAGAGAACACATTATCCTCTTACTGGAAAGGGAAGGATAAGAAAGGAATACTGGAGTGCATCACAGGTTAAGCTAACTAAAGATGAGGTCAATGACTTGTCCATAGTCAATAGCATGGGAGAAAAGTAACATGGAGACATGCCTTCTTGTGACCTTTTTTTTTTGACTCCATCTCAAAAAAAAAAAAAAAAATAGTATCAGCACCCCTGAGTGCCAAGATGACAATAACCTGAGTGGTAACCAGAGAGAGTGATTATAGGTGAGGCAGCTGTTAGAAGAAAAATCTATCTCAGTAGAGAAAGGGGCCTTCGGAATCATCCCCAGGGTGCTGGGTACGGTGGTTCATGCCCATAATCCCAGCACTTTGGGAGGCTAGATGGAAGGGTCATTTGAAGCCAAGGGTTGGAGACCAGCCTGGGCAACAAAATGAGACCTCATCTCTACAAATTAAAAAAAAAAAAATTAGCTGGGCACAGTGGCGCACGCCTATAGTCCTAGCTACTCTGAGGCTGAGCTGCGAGGATTGCTTGAGCCCAGGAGTTTGAGGCTGCAGTGAACTATCATCATGCCATTTCACTCTAGCTTCAGTGGCAGAGCAAGACCCTGTGTCCTAAAAAAAAAAAAAAAAAAAAAAAAAAAAAAAAAAAAAGAAAAAAATCCATGGAGTGTCCATGGAGAGTTACAAAGCTGTGAGGGCCCTGGGCCAGGAGACAGGTGGCCGCTCCAGCAAAGAACAGCAGGTGATATGGGAACTAGCTCCATCTGCAGAAAGCAGTCTGCTGAAATAATCCTAATGAGAGGAGGGCAGGAGGGCTCGATGGACAGGTAGTTGTTCCCAGTTTGAAATGGTGCCTTCGGCAGGGCACAGTGGCTCATGCCTGTAATCCCAACACTTTGGGAGGCTGAGGCAGGTGGATCACGAGGTCGGGAGTTCAAGACCAGCCTGACTAACATGGTGAAACCCCATCTCTACTAAAAATGCAAAAATTAGCCAGGCATGGTGGTGCACACCTGTATTCCCAGCTACTCAGGAGGCTGCGGCAGGAGAATCGCTTCACCCTGGAGGCAGAGGTTGCAGTGAGCCAAGATCGTGCCACTGCACTCCAGCCTGGGTGACAGAGAGAGACTGTCTCACAACAAAACAAAACAAAAAAAGAAATGGTGCCTTTAGGATTTATTTTTTATTTTTTTTGAGACAGGGTCTCGCTCTCTTACCCAGGCTGGAGTGCAGTGGCACGATCTCAGCTCACTGCATCCTCCCACCTCAGCCTCCTGGGTAGCTGGGATTACAGGCACCTGCCACCATGCCTGGCTAATTTTTGTATTTTTAGTAGAGACGGGGTTTCACCACATTGGCCAGGCTGGTCTCAAACTCCTGACCTCAAGTGATTTGCCTGCCTTGGCCTCCCAAAGTGCTGGGACTATAAGTGTGAGCAACCACACCCGGTCTAAGGATCTTAAAAGGAAACATCACTGTTAAGTCATTGCTGACACAAATAAGGTGGCCTCTCAATTACTGCCAAGCTTTATGCTATCTTATAGCTCTTGCACTTACAAATTGAGGTCTATTTAGTCTGTGCTGTTGTTGACCTCATATTTACTTACCATAATCAAGATTTGCTCTAGTCTTAGCATCTTTTCCAGACTTATGACCTATAGTGGGTTGACTCATGTCCCCCTGCACTGCCCACCCCCCACCGCCCTAATTCATGTCTACCTAAAACCTCAGAATGTGATTTTTTTTTTTTTTGAGACGGAGTCTCGCTCTGTCCCAGGCTGGAGTGCAGTGGCATGATCTCGGCTCACAACAAGCTCTGCCTCCCGGATTCACTTAGCCTCCCGAGTAGCTGGGACTAAAGGCACACGCCACCAGGCCTGGCTAATTTTTGTATTTTTAGTAGAGATGGAGTTTCACCATGTTGGCCAGGCTGGTCTTGAACTCCTGACCTTGTGATCTGCCCGCCTCAGCCTCCCAAAGTGCTGGGATTACGGGCGTGAGCCACCACGCCTGGTCAGAATGTGATCTTATTTAAAAATAGCATCTTTACAGAGGTAATTAGTTGAGGTCATACTAGATTAGGGTGGGCGCTAAATCCAACGACAAGTATCCTTATAAGGAAGAAGAGTAACACGGAGACCTGCCTTCCTGTGACTTTTTTTTTTTTTTTTTTCTTTGAGATGTAGTCTTGCTGTGTTGCCCAGGCTGGAGTGAGATGCCATGATCTCAGCTCACAGCAACCTCTGCCTCTGGGATTCAAGTGATTCTCCAACCTTAGCCTCCCAAGTAGCTGGGACTACAGGGGTGTGCCACCATGCCCAGCTAATTTTTGTATTTTTAGTAGAGATGGCTTTTTACCATGTTGGCCACGCTGGTCTCAAACTCCTGGCCTCAAGTGATCCGCCCACTTAGGCCTCCCAGAGTGCTGGGATTATAGGCGTGAGCCACCAAGCACATCCCCTGTGACCTTCTGAGCTCAGAATATGAATGCCAAGATGGCAATAACCTGGGTGGTACCCAGAGTGATTATGGGTGGGGCAGAGAAGAGAGGGCCTCGGGAAGACAGAGACAGAGATTGGATTTATGCTGCCACAGTCAAGGAATTTGGCTTTGTTGGAAAAGGAAGACTTTTCCCCCAGAGCCTATGGAGGGAGTGCGTCCCTGTCAGCACCTTGATATTGGACTTCTGTCCTCCAGAACTGTGAGAGAGTAAACTTCCATTGTTTTAAGCCACACAGTTTGTGGTAGTGTTTTAACACAGCAGCCACAGGAAACTCACACAGGAGTTGAGGTTGTTCTTCCCTCTAGGGAAGGAACTCTCCAGCCCTGGCAGTTCCTCAGTTCACCCTCATAGGTAAATGCCCAGAAAAAAACTGCTGAATAAACACATTTCCCAGATTTTGAATTGAGGGAGAAGTGTGATGTCCCTTGAGGTAGCACAGAGAGATCAATGGTGACATTAGATAGTATCTGGAAGACCCAAAGGCTGTGTATCAATTTTCATTGTGTGGCTTTAGCTTGGCAAATAGTTACTAAGTGTCAGGATGTGGCCTCAAGTTTTGTCAGACTCAAGGTTGAGTCAAACTTAGCATGATTAGGTAGGTTGTGCTAATCAGACTCACAAGAAATAAAAATCAAGCTGAAAATGTATTCATCTGTATGTGTGTGAGAAAGAGAGGAGGCTTTTATTCCAGTATTGAAAATGCTCATATTCACTGCCAGGGCCCCGGGTCAGAACACTTGGAAGCTGCTCCGTGACTGTAAGTCGCATGGAATCAAAGCAAAGAGGCAGGGCACCTTAAGGGGATCTATCCAGACCACGGGGAAGCCCAGTGACCCCTCCAGGACCACAACAAAGCTTTTGTCTCCACCACCACAAAATTCAGGCCTGACAGAGTCGGTGACATTCGCTGCAAATCTGTAGTTCTCTGGCTTCTCTTCTCTGTGTTCTCAGGTCAATTGCCCCTCTTCCACCCACACAGTTTTTCTCTAAACAGGATGTTAAACAAATGGATACTAAATGACAATTGTGTTCTGGACTTCCCTCCCTTACAAAGAAGGTCACCTTGGCTAAAGTATTGGGTTCTTTCAAATCCACATTTACCATGTGTTTACTCCCATAAGAATGAATACCATCTGTATTAGTTTCTTTTGGCTGCTAAAACAAATCACCAAAAACTTAGTGGCTTCAAACAATAGAAACTTATTCTCTCACAGTTTTGGAGGCCAGAGGTCCAAAATCAAGGTGTCGTGAGGGCCTACCTCCAAGGCTTGTAGGGGAGAATCCACTCCTTTCTTCTTCCAGCTTCTGGTCACTCTAGGAACTCCTCGGTTTGTGGCTTCATCATTCCAGTCTCTGTATCCACGGTCACGTTGCTGCCACAATTTCTTCTGAAGCTAATCTTCCTCTGCCTCTCTCCTATAAGGACACTTGTGATTGTATTTACGGCCCATCTGATAATCCAGAATTATCTTATCTCAAGATCCTTAACTTAAGCTCATCTGCAAAGACCCCCTTTCCAGATAAGGTAACATTCACAGGTTCCAGGGATTTCTGTGGATATCTTGTACAGGACCAGCTTTTGACTTACCACACCACCATTTGTGGATTTTGAGGACTGGGATTGTATGCGTGTTGATATGTCTTCAATGTCTCACACATGAATGAAAATAAATAGGCAAATTAAGGCAAGCTTATTTCCAAATTCAAAGGCACCTCACCATCACTACGCATAATCGACATCCTTCTAAAAGGTTATCTGAGGGCCAGGCATGGTGGCTCACATCTAATCCCAGCACTTTGGGAGGCTGAGGTGGATGGATCACTTTGAGCTCAGGAGTTCAAGACCAGCCTTGACAACGTGGCGAAAGCCTGTCTCTATAAAAAATACAAAAATTAGCCAGGTGTGGTGGCATGTGCCTATAGCCGCAGCTACTTGGGAGGCTGAGGCTGGAGAATCACTTGAGCCCATGAAGCAGAGGTTGCAGCGAGCCAAGACTGTGCCACTGCACTCCAGCCTGGGTGACAGAGTGAGGCCTTGTCTCAAAAAAAAAAAAAGGTTATTCAGAGTTTTTATATCATAAGTCCCCTCAATACATGACTGGATTTCATGTGTGCATGGTTAAAAATGAATTACTTCTGGCAATGAATCCATCTTTTCCAAAAGATGGATGAAAAAAAAATCCATCTTTTCAGGCCAGCCTATTATAAATTGTAATCACAATCAGCATCATCTTTAAATATGCTATCAAATACTCTTGCATAATTATCTTTTGCCCTACCTGTTCAAATCTTTTCCTTTTGAAGCCCACTTAATGCCCGACCTTCCCAGGAACCATTCATAACCGTTCCTTACCCTCCACACCTGCTCATGATCTTGCCTAACTATGAGGTCTTCTTGCTCTGCCTGTGGGTATCATTTCTGCCTAGGAATTGGTAAACTCTTCCTGAGTGGGATTTTCTTTCTCAAATAAGACTCGACGATGTAATATAGCATATTGTTGGAATTTTGTTAAATTGTTGGTTTATGAATGTAAAGGGACCGCGTGAATATTTAAGCATAGGCCAGAGCCCACATCAACAATACTGTTGTTTATTCTCAGGCAGGAAAGAAGCACCCATTGCTTGAGGGTCCAAGAGAAGGAGTGTATTTATATTGGGTTAATGTATTTAGAAAGTTAGATGTCTGTCTCCTGGAAGATGAGATATTTAACATTCAGTTAGAAGAGAAAGTTTTCTTATATAACCGATAACTAGAAAGATAATCAAGAAGCAGGAGAGGTGATTTGCTATCAAGAAATAAGGCACAGATCTTCAGGATGGAATGTTAGAAGGCTTGAGGAGCTGCCTTCTTGGCCAGGCACAGTGGCTAATGCCTGTAATCCCAACACTTTGGGAGCCCTAGACAGGAGGATCACTTGAGCCAAGGAGTTTGAGACCAGCTTGGGCAACAGAGTGAAACCCTGTTTCTACAGTAAAATGAAAAAATTAGCCAGGCATGGTGGTGTGTACCTGTGGTCCTAGCTACTCGGGAGGCTGAGGGAGGATTGCTTGGTCCTGGAAGATGGAGGCTGCAGCAGTGAGGCATGACTGTGCCACTGCACTCCAGCCTGGGACACGGAGAAAAGCCGTGTCTCAAAAGGGGAACAAACAAACAAACAAACAAACAAAAAACTGCCTTCTCTTCATTCTCCTCCAGAATGTGGTGAATAATTTGTGTAGACAAAATACAGCCCCAATTTAAAAATGTATATGATAGATGAGAAAAGAATCCTAAGAATCCCGAGACTCAGATCTGACACTCCTATATATCTAAGTCTCGGACTCCTAACCTATTTTAAAAGCAAGGGCTGTGGTGTGATTCATTTTGGTTACTCTCTGTGCCTAGAAGTGTGAAGCACGTAGAAAGTGTCTGATAAATGTCTGCTGAATTAATGAAGCAACAAAATGAGAGAGAATTGTCTGATTGAGGAGACCCCAACATGTCATATCATTAAGTAGACACAGACCCTGGTGTCTGAAGCTTCATCTCAAACATAAGCTATGACCTTCATATTGACAAGTAAAACATGCAACCTCCTAGGTGCATTAGACACAACCTATCACTTACAGCTCCTTGAAACACTATTTTGCCTGGCTTTCAGGAGACCACACCATTTGGTTTTCCTCTCCTTTCATTGAATGCTCCTTCTCAATTTCCTCCTCTGGGTCTTCCTCCTCCTCTTGACCTCTAACTGTTGCTATGCCCCAGGGCTCATTACTCAGCCCCTTTCTCTTCTCCATCTACCTTCTCTCCCAGGGCCTAGGTGAGCTCATTCAATGTCATGGCTCAAAATGTCATCCACATACCCTGGCTCTAAAATTTCTGTCTCCAGCCCCATATTCTCCCCTGACATCAGACTTGCATATCCAACTGTCTACTTGACATCTTCAATTAGATGTCTCACAGATTGTAAAATGTAGCATGATTGAAACAGAACTCTTTATTTTCCCCTACTTAAAATCTGCTCCTCCTCCATCTCCACTGGAATAAATGGCAATTTTATCCCTCCAATTGTTCAGGCCAAAAACCTTGAAGTTAATCTTGACTTCTTTCTTTCTCTCTCACCCCACAACCAATCCATCAGCAAATCCTATCAGCTCCACTTTCAAAATATATCCAGAGTCCAACCCCATGCCCCACACTGACATCACCCTGGTTCAAGCTACCCCATCTCTTACCTGGGTTACTGAAACAGCTCCCTAAGTGCCTTCCTGTCTCCTCCTCTCCCCATGTGGTCTACCTCCACATCGCAGTCAAGTGACTCTTCTCAATCTCAGTCATGCCGCTCCTCTGCTGTCAATACTCCAAAAGTGTCTCAGTAAATTTTATGAAATTCAAATCATCACCATGGTGTACAAGGCCCTAAATTCTCCCTTTCCAGTTTATTTCCTATCCCCTCAATCTCGACATTCTCATTCCACAGGCCTCTTTGCTGTCCTCAGCAAAGAGGACATATAATACATTAAAACATATTATAAAATACAATATTATATAAGTATTAATTTGAGATGTCAATATCATAAAGTGGGGATAGGGCAAAGCTGTAAAGGAGTAGAGTTTTTGTGTTTAATGGGTACAATTTTGACTTTGCAAGGTGAAAAGAATTCCAGACGTGGATGGTGGTGACGACTGCACAAATCCATATACTTAACAACACTGAACCATACATTTTAAAATGGTTAAAACTGTAAATTGCATGTTATGTGTACTTCACCACAATTAAAAATGAAAAATAAAACATCATTCATATACAGATATGTGCATATGAATAACCAGTCTGAAAGGACAGGCACAAAAGGTGAATAATAATTATCTATGGGTAGTAAGATTATAGACGACTTTTTTTCCTTAATGCAAAAAAGCATTTCTAATTTATGCATTATGTGAATTATGTAATTTATGTGTGACTTTCATGTATTCCTTATACAATAAAAACACATGAAAAGCTGTGTATAAAACTTACACCTAGTGTGGCAATAGTATTCGACTACAAACAAAATCTGAAAATAAAACATGTGGCCTCAAACTACAGGCCTCAAACGTTCCATTGAGTGTGGTCAATTTCAATGGACTCATCTCCACAGGAACTGGACAAGAGGCCAGGAGAGTTCAGGTTTTCAAATGCAGACTCAGGTGGAAATGCGGATGTTAACTGTCTGACACAGGCCAATCATGCCACTCATGAACAAGCTCTTGCAAAATTCTGAATATTTCTACAATGTGTCATTTGATAGTGTGGTGTCTTTTGACACAGACCAAGCTACAAAGCTGCCTACGGTGTATAATTAAGGGTTTCAGATATACTAAGGTTTTCTTCTGCCAAATGCCATTCATCTATGCTTGACTCTTCCAACAAATATAACCGAAGTACAATTTGTAAAGCCAGCTCACTGTGTGAATTATTTTGTCCTGCTGTTTTAAGGAACTGCACTGTGTACAGAAGTAGAGAAATTTGGCCGGGCGTGGTGGCTCATGCCTGTAATACCAGCTGTTTGGGAAGCCAAGATGGGTGGATCACTTGAAGCCAGGAGTTTGAGACCAGCCTGGCCAACATGATGAAACCCCATCTCTACTAAAAATACAAAAATTAGCCAGGCATGGTGGCAGGTACCTGTAATCCCAGCTACTCAGGAGGCTGAGGCAGAAGAATCACTTGAACCTGGGAGGAAGAGGTTGCAGTGAGCCGAGATCACACCACTGCACTCCAGCCTGGGCGACGGAGCGAGACTTAGTCTCAAAAAAAAAAAAAAAAAAAAAAAAAAAAAAGGCTGGGCAAGGTGGCCCAAGCCTGTAATCCCAGCACTTTGGGAGGCTGAGGCAGGTGGATCACCTGAGGTCAAGAGTTTGAGACCAGCCTGAACAACATGGTGAAACCCCATCTCTACTAAAAATTCAAAATTAGCTGGGCGTGGTGGTGCATGCCTGTAATCCCAGCTACTTGGGAGGCTGAGGGAGGAGAATCACTTGAACCTGGGAGGCAGAGATTGCAGTGAGCAAGGTCGTACCATTGCACTCCAGCCTGGGCAACAAGAGTGAAATTCCATCTCAAAAAAAAAAAAAAAAAAAAAAAAAGAAGGCTGGACGTGGTGGCTCACGCCTATAATCCCAGCACTTTGAGAGGCTGAGGCAGGTGGATCACAAGGTAAGAAGTTTGAGACCAGCCTGGCCAACATGGTGAAACCCTGTCTCTACTAAAAACACAAATACAAAAATCAGCCAGGCATGGTGGTGCGTGCCTGTAATCCCAGCTACTCAGGAGGCTGAGGCAGGAGGATAGCTTGAACCCGGGAGGCAGAGGTTGCAGTAAGCCGAGATCGTGCCACTGCACTCCAGCCTGGCGACAGAGCAAGACTCCGTCTCAAAAAAAAGAAAGAACAAAAAGTAGAGAAATTATTCTGGGATACCCAAACCATAGAGCCCAATCCCATCACTGGACAGAAGAGGATGCCAGGACCCAGAAAAGTGAAGTGACTTAGTGACTTGTCCAGAGGCTCACTCCTAGTTTGTGAAAAAGGTGGAACTAGACTCAGGAAGTCCTGAGGCCTTAGTCCAGTGCTGCTGCTGCTTTTTTTTTTTTTTTTTTTTTGACAGAGATTTTGCTCTTCTTGCCCAGGCTGGAGTGCAATGGTGCAATCTCAGCTCACCACAACCTCTACCTCCCAGGTTCAAGCAATTCTCCTCCCTCAGCCTCCCAAGTAGCTGGGATTACAGGAATGCACCACCATGCCCAGCTAATTTTGTATTTTTAGTAGAGATGGGGTTTCTCCGTGTTGGTCAGGCTGGTCTTGAACTCCTGACCTAAGGTGATCCGCCCACCTCGGCCTCCCAAAGTGCTGGGATTACAGGTGTGAGCCACCATGCCCGGCTGGTCCAGTGCTTCTTTTCAAAACTTGGAATGTCATATTTGGAAAAGGAGAGTAACTAGTAAGTATCTGAATGTGATTACAACTGGAAATACATTTATTTCACTCCAACCTTTGTCTTCAAACTGGCCCTGCTGGCTCTCTCTTCCCTGCCCCTTGATGATAACTTTGACAGATTTCATAGCTTTCTGGTTACTCACAATTTCAAGAACCTCAATTAAGGTTAATTTTCAGGTGTTTTTCTAAAAAAAAAAAAAAAAAAAAAAGCCGAATCTGGTCTAAATCAAATCTTTAACTTGACACACAGTTCAAAGCTCCTCCCCCTGCCCTGGATGAGACTGAGCACAGCTTGAGGTCTTGCAGTGGGGAAGGGGAGGAAGCCTGCTCTTTCTCTCCTCCTCCCTGTCCCCCACTGCTTCTTGCTTTCCAGGGTCAGTGGTGGGCCTGGGGTGGGGGTGGTGGGGGGGCCAAAGAGTAGAGTAAAGGGGCAAAAGTCTTCACACTTGATTGCAGCTCTCCCTTGGCTGACAGCATTCTCTGGGTTGCAAGTGTCCAAATGCTGAATGTTTCATGGGACGCAGCTATGGTTTTTCAAGAGGTCTTACGAGAATCTCCACCGGGTCTCAGTTAGGGGCACCAAATGGAGACGTGCTCTTGGAGCCCTCACTCCTGGCTGGGAAGAAACAGCCCTCTCCCGCCCACACTGGAAGAAGTAAGGACAAACGATGGTACTTTCCCTCACACTCTGCCCAGTGACTCAACTCTCCTTGAATGCCTCATCTTTCCTTCACACAGGCTGTAGGTGGGTAATGGCGGCCAGAACAGTTCACCAGTCTTTCTATAGATCTTGTGGGGTTGTGCCCAGCTCTTCCTCTTCAGAAGGCAGGAATACTTACCACCTAGCATCTTCACAAACTATCCCATTTGACATCCCGTGACAGGAATCCTGAATGTTGTCTGCAGGGAGGAGGTACTTCTTTTTTTTTTTTTTTTTTTTGAGATGGAGTCTTGCTCTGTCACCCAGGCTGGAGTGCAGTGGCGCCATCTCGGCTCACTGCAAGTTCTGCCTCCCAGGTTCACGCCATTCTCCTGCCTCGGCATCCCAAGTAGCTGGGACTGCAGGCGCCCGCCACCACTCCCGGCTAGTATTTGTGTTTTTAGTAGAGATGGGGTTTCACTGCGTTAGCCAGGATGGTCTCAATCTCCTGACCTCGTGATCCGCCCGCCTTGGCCTCCCAAAGTGCTGGGATTACAGGCGGGAGCCACCGCACCTGGCCGGCATTTCTTAATTTTGTAAAGCCTTGGCACTACACAAAGAGGAAGCAGCTGCTGGAAGTTCCTGGGGGAGCAAGGGATCTACCCAGGAACTTCTGGAAAAAAGAGGGGCTGCCTCCCAAGACAACCCCCTTTATCATACGGAGCGTCAAGGAGCCTAAGGAAAAGACTGAAAGTTGCTGCTTTCCTGGGACCAACCAGACTGGGTGTGTCAGGATAAGACAAACTCCTGAGACTGTCCTTCACCGACTATGTGGCACTGACTGAGCCCTTTCCTGTTTCTGGGCCTCAGGCTCCACATCTGTAAAATAGTGGGAAGGTAAATATTTGTCATTTTTGGTGGCCTAGCATTGGAGGACTCTCTGTATTTGGAGGAACATCAAGATAGGTGGCTGGCAAGGTCCCCTCTTCCCCATTACAGAAGCCCAAGAGGGAGGGGACATACTGTCTCTCTCCCTACCCTTGCCATGTAGTTATAGCATGGAAATGTGACCTGGGCTCAGCCAAGAACTTTGAATCCTTAATAAGAATGGAAAAGCCTAGCTGTGGTGGAATAAGTTCCAGAGGTATGGCAATGTTGACTGGGAGTGGGTAGCCCAGAGTACTAAAGTAGTGCCCAGGGCTCTTAAGCTGTGCCTAGCCACACTTACTTTCTGAGCTGGCTCTCTAAGACTTTATGACTCTGCAGAAGTGCCCATGTTCTTCTGTCATAAACATGCTTGGCTCACAGCTCCCATTTCAATTCCTTTCTTCCTTGTCACCCTCTATTCTAGAGGCCAGAAAGCAAAATAGTTGCATTTCCAGACTCCTTAGCATTCAGAGGTAGTCATGTGATACAGTTCTGATGAATAAAATAAAGAAATAAGTCCCTTCTCCAATATGAAGGCAAAACCTGGAAGGAAAAAGGCTTTCATGCTTCATCTTCATCCTTCCTCCTTCTTCCTAACTGGAACACAGATGAAATGCCTGGAGGTGAAGCAGCCATCCATGACCATGAACAAAATGCTAAATAGAACCTCAGCCTCTGATGACAGCCCTGAGCAGCTGGACAAGCCTTGGATTCCTGCCTCTAGACTTATTACACAAGGAAAATAAGACATTCACCTATTTAAGCCACTGTTTTTCAGATTTTCTTACTCCCAGATAAACACATTCCTTCCTGATCTACTTCAATATTATGACTATTCAATAAATGCAATAAAGGTTGCATAATACTCAATAAATGCAAAAAAAAGTTGATCTGAGAATGGTATTTACAATTGTATAATTTTTTTTTTTTTTTGAGACGGAGTCTCGCTCTGTCGCCCAGGCTGGGGTACAGTGGCCAGATCTCAGCTCACTGCAAGCTCTGCCTCCCGGGTTCCCGCCATTCTCCTGCCTCAGCCTCCCGAGTAGCTGGGACCACAGGCGCCGCCACCTCGCCCGGCTAATTTTTTTTGTGTGTTTTTAGTAGAGACGGGGTTTCGCCGTGTTAGCCAGGATGGTCTCGATCTCCTGACCTTGTGATCCGCCCGTCTCGGCCTCCCAAAGTGCTGGGATTACAGGCTTGAGCCACCGCGCCCGGCCTACGATTGTATAATATTTTATAGCTTATAAATTGTCATTACTGCTGAAGTTCCTCAGGGTAGGTTTTTTTGTTTTTTTTTTTTCCTTTCCTTATTTTTTTTATTTTTTTTATTTTTTGAGACGGAGCCTCACTCTGCTGCCCAGGTTGGAGTGCAGTGGCATGATCTTGGCTCACTGCAAACTCCACCTCTCGGGTTCAAGCAATTCTCCTGCCTCTGCCTCCCGAGTAGCTGTGACTATAGGCATGTGCCACCATGCCCCGCTAATTTTTTGTATTTAGTAGAGATGGGGTTTCACCATGTTGACCAGGCTGATCTCAAATTCCTGACCTCAGATAATCCACCTGCCTTGGCTGGCCAAAATGCTGGGATTACAGGTGTGAGCCACCACGCCCAGCCCACCGGGTATGTTTCTGTTGCTTAACACCAGAGACTCTGGCTGGTACCTTGAGCTCTTAAGGTGTCCTCCAGCTCTGATAGTCTGTCCTTTTTAAGAGGAACATTCTTCTTACTATGCAAACTCATATCAACCTCAGCTTTTACAACTCAACCAAAGAGAAGAGCAATCATCTCGCTTGAGGTGGTTCATCACCAAACTAGGCCCTATCTCCTCCTGCCTTCTCTGTCCTTTGATCTATTTCCTACAGCCAACAGCCAACCCACCCATGAGTCGACCTAGCCTAGTGTGACCTCACAGAGCTACGTACTTGACTAGACTTACAATTTCCAGAGGCAGATAGATTCTTGCCAACTAGGCCGAATCTGAGTTGAGTATGACGTGTTTGTAAAATATTTTGTAGTTTGGAAACTTAAACTATCTTTTTTCTACTATGTCACTGATCCTTGCAACAATCCTGAGATAAACAGGGCAAGCATAAGGACCCTGATGCTCACAGAAGTGATGTGCTGTAGGATCTAGAGATGATAAATAAGAGGATCATATGACTGGAGAAAGTGTGGGAAGGAGAATGTACACTGGGCTAGGAGTCAGGAAGCATAAGTGCTACGTTCCAGCCCTGCCACTCATTAGTAGCTTAACCTCTTGCAAGTCTACCTGTCTGGACCTGGTTTCTTCATCTGTACAACAAGGATGTTAGATGTATTAGTTAGTGCAGGCTGCCATAACAGAATATCATCGATTGGGTGGCTTAAACAACAGAAAGTTATTTTGTTACGGTTCTGGAGGCTGGAAGTCCTAGATCAGGATGCCAGCATGGTCAAGTTCTGGTAAGGGCTCTCTTCCTGGCTTGCAGACAGCCACATTCTCACTGTGTCCTCACATGGAAGCAGGAGAGAGAGATATGTATCTTTCTTCCTCTTTTTATAAGGGTACAGTACTATCAGATTAGGAACCCACCCTTACGACATCATTTATCCTTTATTATCTCATAAAGACCCTATCTCCTGGTAAGTCACATTGTGGGTCAGGACTAAGTCACATTGGGGGTTAGGACTTCAACATATATATTTTTTTGGAGGGGATACAACTCTAGACCTGAGACCTTTAGGAGTAAGAAGATGGTCTGCATTTCTGTAATTTGTTTACATCTCCTTATGACATAACCTACAACTGCTTATAGACTCTAAATTTTCCTTCTCTGTGTAATTTCAAACCCAAATTTACCTTTCAGGTATATTATAACCCAATCTTCATCTTCATTTGACCCAAACTATCTTAGTTCTGTATTCTACAAACTAGAAAGATGCTGAGTTTTCTGTATTGATCCTATGGAGAATGGTTCTCAAATGGGGGTGACTTTGTGCCCCAGGGGACATGTGGCAATTTCTGGAGACATTTTTGGTTGTCACCACTGAGGCTGGGGGGTAGTCGTGGTAGTATCAGTGGCATCTAGTGGGTAAGGGTCAGGGATGCTGCTAAATATCCTACAATGCACAGGACAGCCCCTGCAACAAAGAATTACCTGGCCCCATGTGTCAACAGTGTTGAAGTTGAGAAACTCTGCTACAGAATCTGAAGATGCAAAGCATATGGTCCTTCGTGGCTTCCAGGGTTGTGGGGTGGGAAGCTGTTATACTGGCAGCACAGCTCTGGCACTCTTCATGACCCCAGGGACACACACAGCAGATGCCGATGAAAACTTAGGCTGTCTTTGCCAGGCCAACTCACAACGCCAATAAAGGGGTTAATTTTTTTTTTTTTTTTTTTTTTAAGTAGGCAGCCCTTCCTTTGATTTTCATCCAGCTTCAATGTCCTCTTCACCAGGGCAGGAAGGAGAAAGCAAGCAGGACTAGAACACAGTGGCTCAGGAGCAGGCCTACAGAAAGGTCTGAAGGGTTGATAGATTTGCTACTCACAGCTTTACAGCTCATTTTATTCTGAGAGTAGAGTGTATAGAAAAAAACTTATAAACACTTCTTAACAATTCTAACAGCTTTATAGGTTGGTAGGATTTCAAGCTACTTTTTAAAAGCATTAAATTATTCCCTGTGCTCCCATTAATTCAATTATTTCTATATATCCCTCCTAGTTCCAAAAAGGTTCTGACATGGGTAACTCTCCCTGTGGTGTTGACTTAATTATCCCAAATCAAGCTTACATGAGCTCCAGGACTGATCAATACAGGTTTCAATTTAGGAGGAAAAAGGATTTTGGAAGGGCCAAGTAAAACTATAATGTTTTGGCAGTTAAAAGATATGAGTTAAATTCCCACTATGTGTAAAGTTATAGTGCTAAATGCTGAGGAAGACATTTTTTAAAAGTATAAATCACAGCTGGTGTCCTTAAGTAATTCATACTCTGTCTGAGAGAGATAGGCTCCATGCCCAAGGGAGGCTGTCTTCTGTTACAAAGCAGGCTGTGCTTGGTGGTTTCTGGGCAGGGGCCGCCCTCGGCATTCTTCCCTCCTCTGGCCAGGGAAGGAGGGGCAGAATAGGAAGAGGTGAGGGTGGTTGAGTGGGGAGTGCAAAGGGACAAAGCCTCAGAAGTGGACACATACTGGGGACGGTCTGAGGTATAAGCAAACTAAATGAGAGCTGGATCTTAGAGGTCCTGTTGGCCAGAGGGAGGCATTAGGGTTTTATCCTGAAGTTACAGTCATCTACACAGGAAGTTATATGATTAAAAAAATAGCATTTGTTGGGTGCTTACCCTTTACTAAGCATACTATTTAATCCTCTGCCATAGCTATTCTTCTCCCCATTTTACCGATGAGGACACTGAGGTACGAGGGTTAAATCACCTACTCAAAGCTACTCTTGCAAGTACCAGAGCCAGGATTCACATCATAGGCAGAGCCCACACTCTTAACCACTTCAGACTGCCTCTTGATAGAACAGGAAGGATGACAGCAGAGGAGAGACTAGATAGACACGGACACCGCTAGGAAGGAGCTGCCGACAGACAGCATTTCAAGGAGTAGAGGAAGTCAATGGGGTCAGATGTTGCTGAGCCATCATGAACGAAATCTGAGAAACAGCCATTGGATTTATATTAGGCAATCACCGGTGACCTTTAAGAGTTCTGTTTCAGTAGAGGGGTGGGGGCAGGAGCTCCTTGCAGAGCATCAAGAAAGGGAGTGATAGTAGATAGAACCTTGTGTAGAAACTGACAATGAAAAGACAGGGAGAGATGGGAGAGAAATTTCCAAGCTTTTCTTTTGAGACTATCTCCCAAAACAATGAAACCTTTTATTTATTGAGGAATTGCAATATATTTCACTTTGTTCTTTTGTTTTGATGGGCAAAGCTAACAAATTTTAGGAGTCATAGTTAAAGGAGAATTAGCAAGTGTCATAGAACTTGTTTTTTAAAAGTCCTGCATCAAATTCAGGTAAAATACAAAGATTTGACTATTTCAAAGGAAACTGTCATGGGCAGAAGGTTAATTGGCCTTATGCATTGTATTGGCTGGACAAAATGGCAATTGTATAACCAGGGTGGGATAGTGTGAGATAATCATAGATAAAATAACTTGCTTCAGACCTGTTTTGAGGCAAGGGAAAGAAGCTGAAGCACTGCATGTGTTATGGCTTGACAGTGAAATCTGGAGAACAGCTGCCTGGACTTCCAAAAACCTGGGCTGCAAAGGGCAAAAATACTTATTAAAATTCCTTGTTTTAATGAGTTCTGGGAATAGGAGTTATCAGCCTCTGTCCTAGCTACTAAGTAGTTTCTATTACAAATCAAAAGCAGTTTTAGGGGGGCTGTGTTTTTTGAAGGGGAAATCCTCTCCTGGCGGGTAATTCAGACTGCCTAGGGCAGCAATTAGAGCCATCCGGGAGGAAGAGAGGAGGCCTCTCCGAGGCTGAAGAGCAGTTTCTCCCAGGCTTCCGAAAACCATGAACGCCCTTTAGCATCCCAGTGTAGTCCATTCTAAAGTGTTCTACAGATGAATCAGTCCCCAAAGTGCCTATGATTTTGCTGCAGCTCAAAAACTACTGCAAACAATAGATGCATGAAAGACATATGTAGAGTCCTTCCTGGGACTGCTTATGCCAAAGAGATCTCAGGCTGTGATGCTTCTCAGACACATTGGGTAAGTGCTTTGGCAATGAACTCTCAGACCCTGGCTCAAACAGGGATGACACCAACAGGTATTTAATGTTTAAAAAATGCAACAGGCTAATAATGCAGGCACTGCAAGGATTTACCTGTCTGTGTGAAAAGCCAGTAGGAATGACCATAGATTCCTTTTCCTTTCTAGTGACTCAGGCCACTGGGACAGTTGATGGTTGGCTGAAGGAATCCAGAGTCTCCTTTGGAAGTTCTTCAAAAACATTATGCATCCCCATTACAGGGGAACCCATGCAGATTTCTTCTCCATCCCAGGCCATCTCCCCACATACCATTTGCTGCCTCATCACACATCCCAACCCTCAGGTGACTTTTTTCCCATCTTTACAGGTTCCTCTCTCCCCAACACCAGCTCAAGAGTAAGCCAGATCTTTCCCGATTCTTCTCCACTTTCTTGTTTTTCCCCCAAACAATACATAAAGTTTTTGCATTTTAGAGGTTTCACTGCTCACTACAGAGAACAGTAAGGACTAACAAAAACAAAAAGTGTGGGAAGCTGGAAAGATTCAAGGATGCCATAGTGATTTGTTGGTTCTTTTTTTACAGTACCAGAGTTGGAGGAGTGAACAAAATAGACAGAACCCCTGCCCTTTGGAGCATTAATTCCATGGGGGAGATGGGCAATAAACTTAACAACTAATTAATATAGTATGCTAGAAGGTGCTATGAATAAAAGCAAGACAGGGAGAAGGAATAGGATGCTGTGGGAGTGGGGATACTTTTAAAGGAGTGGTTAGACTTTGAGCAAAGCTGAAATGAGGTGAGGGACCATGAAGACACCTGTGGGAAGAGTATTCCAGGGAAGAAAACCATTAGTGCTAAGGGCCTGGGGGCAGGAGGAACAGCAAAGAAGCCAGTGTGGATGGACCAGAATAGGACGGGAGGCCAGAGAACTATGGGGCAGAGAGTGCTTCATCCTGCAGTCAGAGTGCAAAAGGGAATGAGTCCAGAGTTTGAGCTATGCTGACCTGAGCTCAGATGTCAGCTCTGCCCCTTAGGTCATTTACCTTGGGCTCCCCCATTCTTATATATAAACAGTTGACCATAAAGGGTGGTCACTGCAATATGGGATGTGAAACTTCCTATCACAGGACACAGCACATGACATGTTCCTACCCACCAAACATCAGCTCCTCTCCTCTTCCCCTGGTTTACAGGGCTCCTCTCATCTAGCTCCCAATGCAATTGAGTAAAAGATGTCTAAAAGTATGCCATTCAAGGGCTTCCAAGAGGTCCAAGTGCAAGAAAACAAACTGCAAAACAGTATACATCTATGTATTGTTGGAAAACAGGAATATTTTAGTTTCTGCATTCAAATATCTGGAGGAATCCACACCAAACTGTTAGTGGTGGTCAGTGCTGAAGGGTAAGATTACCAAAAAGTTGGACTACTGAGCTTCTACCTTCTATATTTCTGTAATGTTTGAACATTTTACAATGAGCACATATTACACTGGCAAGCAGAAATCACAATATAGGCTTGTGCTGGTGCAGGAGAATTGACCTCCTGGTCCTGAGTAACCTCCATCCCACCCTGCACCCAAGCCCACCTGGTGTGATCCAACTCTTACATCTTCTCTATGGGGAAACTGAGTGCAAAAAGGGCCAAAGGGAGCCTTAGGTTCTTAGATGACACCTGGACCACAGGAGAAGGTCCTGGGATAGGTATGCTTGGTTAACATGTGAACTCCCACTGGGTCTGTTTGAAAGATGATGGAAAGTGAACCACTTTCTAAAGAAAATGAAAACCCTTACTATGGCTGCCAAGCAGAGAAAGAGAGACTGATGAAAATCAAGTATTTCAAAGTAATCTGGAAACTTCTTTTGTGATTCAAGATTGTCAACAACTGAAAAAAAATCTCATTTTAAAGAATACTAAATTAAGAAATACTTTAAGAAAAAACACATTTCACAATGAAGTAGCTTACAAGGTCGATCAAGGAAAAACAAATATCCCAGTTCTTAGTGTCTTATTCAACAATGTACTAAAATACTCATTATAATCAGTCACCACAAGACATGTGAGTTTCATAGCTTGGAAAACTTTTCTCCCACTCTCCCAAACAACTCTCATGAAGGGAATTAAAAAAAATAATGCTTAAGCGTTAAAAGTTTCCTATATGACTTCCCCAGTTTAAATATATGTTTCAAGAGAAAAAAAAAAAGTAGTCCAGAAACATTTTTACATTTCCTGAATTGGCCTTTGCACGATAAAGCCTTCTCAGCTCTGCATTAAATGAAATCCTGCTTGAATGGAAGACAGCAGACTAGTCAGTTTCTCAAACTCTTCAATCATGAGATTCCCAACTGAGGAAGATAGTGATGCTCCCCATAGGAAAATTCATTTCCTCCCCAGAAATCAAGTAGCACCTCTGGTTTTCTGCTTCTTGCCCAGTAACATCAGGACTCCTCTTGAGTTTATCTGATCATAGACTGGAAATCCCCAAGACAGAAAGATCCTGTCTCAGCATTTCTGTAAACACCAGGGAATGTGCTCTTCCTAAACTGAGTGTTTCCCAGGAGGCAAGAATGCTATGTACAAACTGCTATACTGTTTCAAAATAACACAGTGTAATGAAAATTGTAACATCATGGTACTCTAAAACCAATCACACTGACAAAGAAAAAAAGAGCTTATAGAATTAAAAGAGATAGTCATATTTTCTACTTAATATTATTCATCAATTTATAATTAAAAGTTATTATTTGCATGGGATATACTTTCCAAATAATTCCTTCTATTCACCTATACCTTTCTCACCACTATCTCAACTATGTGACCTGAGTAGAAAAGCTATTAGCCCCACTGGGTGAATTTTCACTGATGCAACTACAGCAATTTCTAAGTCCATGAGAACTGCTAGGAATGTTTAACAAAATCCAGTAATCCAATACCTGCATTATAATAATGCACTTTAAAAAATGATTAAATACACATCCATAGCTGAATGCACAGATTCCAAGAACTTTGAATGCATAATTGCTACAATCATAGAGAGACTGGATTGTGATCCATGGCTGGTATGGATTTCTTCCTCCCATTAAGGCATTCACAGGCAAGTGTGATAGACAATGTTGCTCTGATGACTGGCAGTAAGACCAGAAGACAGTGTGCAGGGCAGCAAGAAGGGTAGGGTGGGATGCAATAATGGAAAATGGGAGTGATTCATTCTATTTAATGCATATACATTTTATGAGTTTAAATCTGGAGGGAAACAACTTTTTAAACTCAACTCCTTGTGTGGGAGAATTAAATGGAAGCACATCTTGGACCCCGCTTTTTATAGGTTTAGTGCCACCTCAAAAAATTCCATACCGACCCATTGTGAAAAAATAGCTTTTCTTACTGGAAAGCCACAAAGTTGGTGTAGAATCTATGAAATGGAAAATCGGATCCAAGCTAATGTGCTCATGCATAAGCTTGATTTTAATGAAAAGGTACATGGAGCAGCCACACCTGGAGGAAAAGCCCCCTCAGGGCTCCTCACCTCCAGTATCCCCATGCGCTTGAGTTTGCATCCTTACCCTGTCCCTGACTGTGTGACCTTGGGCAAGTCAGTTAACCTTTCTAAGTCCTAGCTTGTTCATCTTCAACATGGACACAAGAGGTTTGTTATGAGGACTAAATGAGATCATACACAAATAGTTTTAGCTCAGTACCTGATACATGTGAACATTTTAGAACCGTGTCCTTCTCGTGATTAGATGTGGCACTGTGACCACATTTTAGAAGCAATTACGGTTCAGCTGTCATATCCCAACATCTTGTGATAACCATTTTCATTTTTTGCTTCTAGCTGTTACTATTCTTTTCGTCACAATATTTTAGGGTTGAGGTATTTGGGGGAGGAGGCAAGCAGTTATATACATCCCACTTTCCCCACTGTTGCTCAAAGCAAGGTGAAAAGCCAGGGAAATAAACACATGCCCTGAAGAGAAATTCAGTCTTTAGGATATGATGTGACAGGTGTACGGAACATAAACAAATCATACAATTTCAACCTCTAACATATAGGGCATCAAATCATAGGTAGGTTTTATTTTAAAAGAAACAAAAGCCAAGCAGCATTAAAGAGGATAGAAGGAACCCATATGGGCCTATTGCTAGCTCAGTATTGGTGACTGTGAAACAGGGATGGGTGAGCTAGATTATGGGGGCTTTCATGGGGTCTGACTTCCAACAGGTGGCTAGCTTTAGTAATGTTCAGATGCAAAACCGTAATGAGTTTGAGTATGTAAGTCCCAGGAATTCTGCTGAAGGCCTTTTCTCGGCCATCAAGGGAGACAATTTTCTAGGTTTAAGACTCCCTGGCAAGTTAGCAAGCAGGGAACTGCCTGCCCTAGCTTGCACCTATCCCCTGAAGGGGATTCTGGCCTGACGGTGAAAACCCACCATCCCTTCCAGACAGCCCATCCTGCCGCTGAAGCACCTCCCGACAAACCGGGAAAGCCCACTAGGAAGTGGTCACGACCAAGCAAGCCACAAATCCTCAGGGTGTGGGATTTCCACCTCTATACCACGTCTGAAAACCGAAAATAGGCGCCCGCCTGCCATACTGCAATGGGATTCCCCCCAGCAGTAACCCCCCCCTCCAGCTTGCATGTTTTATTAATAAATGCAAGATGGCACACGGAGGCAAAGAATGGGAGGTAAGGCATCTGCAGCTGGACCCGAACCAGGGCACTTTGCAAAAATAAATAAGAAGCATGTGACAAGAAGCAGGTCCCCAGGCTGGAGCTGAAGCCCTGGGCTGCCCCACGCACCCTCGCCTGGCTCCCCCGGCCAGGGGGATGAAGGTCAGCGGCAAGATCCCAGCCCCTTCCAAGCACGCATCCTGCAAACCTTGACCGGTCCCCCCACCCCCCGCCCCGACCACAGGACTCGGGCAGTGAGGCAAGGGAAGCTCCGGCCGCGGCCGGCTGCGAGGACACATACCTGCTGCCCGGGCTCGGGATTCGCTCGGCTCTGCAGCGGCGCCGGCCTCGGCTCGCGCTCCCGGGGCTCCCCTCTCCGCCCCCCCGCCCCCTCGCGGCCCTGCCGCTCCCTCCGCCCCTCCGCCCACCGCGCTCGGGGGCGCGCGCGCGGCCTCGCGCCGGCGGCTTGGCCGGGCCCGCGCCTGCGCCCTCGCCTCCCGCCGGCCGCGCGCGCGCGCGCTCCCGAGGCTGCGGAACGGTGGCGCGGCTGTCTAGGAAACCGCGGCGTCGGCGGGCAGGGGCTGGCGGCCAGAGCTGGGCAGGGGGCGGAGGCGGTGGCTCGTCCATCTCCAGGGCTGCCACGCAGAGCGCGGGCTTCGTGGCATGGGTGAGGGGGTCGCGGGGCAGGCTCGGGACCTGAGTGCGAGCGTGTGGAGAGGCGAGGGGGCCGCGAAGGGTGGGTCTGACAGGGAGGCAGGCGGGGCGCAGAAGCAACAAGTGCGGAGGCCGAGGGCGTCTCACGGGGAGGACCCCCGGGGGATTTCGTACTGCTGAGAATGGGAACCTCCCGTCGCTTTGGCGCAGCGCTTTGCAGTTTTCAGAGCACTTTCCCAGTTGCTCCATTTCATCAGCGCGGGGCGCCCGGTGAGGGAGAGGACGGCACGCAGTGCCCCCTACGCTAGGAGGCCACCGAGGGGAAAACGCGTCTCTCTGTGTGGCCGGAGTCATAGCACAGTCAGAGCCCCTTGACTCTCAGTCGGCTGCCTGCGAGAAAAATACCTGTCAGTACATTCATTTGATGGCCTCAGCTCAGGACCATTGTAGGACAGTGTTTCTCCTCTTTTTCTCTTTTTCGTTATCTGACTCTTAAAAGGGCTTTTTACACGCCCCCATCTCCTTTCCCCATGAAATTCCAGTACCACAGATACACTGTCGACCTGCGTATGTGCTGTATGTGTATCTGTGCTTGATGCATAAAGAGTAACATTGCGCCCCGTGGAGGCAGCTTCGCCCCGGTGGAGAAGCCTGTCCTGGGGCTATGGTTCCCAGTTACCCGGTGGGTTAAGCGGAGTCATTGAGCAATGTGGATGCACCCACAGATATTCTCTGTCGTTAAAAAAAAAAAAAAAAAAAGCCGTCACACGTAATGTGTACAACTCTTTCTAATTAGTGCCTGCAGGGTCTGCTGTGAATACGGCCATTTAAGCAGCTTCTAGATTCATAGTAGCTTGTTATCGTTGGTCTTCACCAATTCTTGCTAAAAATATAGCCATTTTCCTATAGGGTGTTGCCATTTTTATGTTAAAATATTTGAAAAGATGGGAAACCCTTGTTTCTGGGACACGAAGTTTCAGAATGGCTTTTGGCTCTGCAGATAGCCTTGATTTCTGATTCTTGTACCTCTTCTAAAGTGTTTTTATTTGGTTAGGTCCAGTTGGCCTTCCAGGAATGTCCTTTGTCTTTTCTTTCTGCCGTAGCTTTTTTAGAATGGACATAATGGAAATGGTAGAGTTGAAGGACATCAAAACCACCTCTTGGAATTGCCCCTGGGTCTTGAATTATACGGCAATATTTATACAGGAAGTATCTTCTTTTGGCAAACGGAAAATGTAAAATTTCTTCAGATCCTCCCTCGCCTTTCGGCATTTCCTCCTCAACTCTAATCTCTAATGGCGGAATTTCAGAGGAAGAAACACTTGGAGATGATACTTGTAGAAGCTACCTGGGTTGCCAAAGGATTTTTCTACATTTCTAGACGGAAGAAATGCGGACTAGAAAAGAGAAAGTGGAGATGGGTTAAGAAAAATTAATGGAGGATGCATGGGAGGGAAGCTATAGTTTTCTGACAGTCGGTGACAGCATTTTAACTACCTACACTTTATTTAGAAAAAGCTTTGGCATACCTTGCCCCAATTGTTATCCACTCCATTTTGCCCCTTAGTAGAACTCTACTTAAGATTTGATTGAAACTATTGAGAAGCATCCAGTTGAAACGCTAATTAACTCTGACTATGACAAGTATTTTGAAACTTGCTGAGAGAAATTTGAAGACCACTTCAAATTTCTGCCAGGAATCTTTGTATTCTAATAAAATATTTTTGAATTCGGGTTCATGCTACTTCAAGGAAACATTTTTTTCTACAATGGCTATTTATAATATAATAGCCATTGTGTTGAAAATTACATGCTAATAACGTTTACCTATGTATTTTAGGTGTTCTGGGTTTTTTCCTTTTCTGAGTAATCCGAGTTTATGGAAATTGTAGGTGCAACCATTTCATGTTGTACTGTGAAGTCAAAAATCCCAAAACATGTATAATTTGTCAACTGTATGCTGCCCCCTGGTGATGTCCTACTTCACAGCACCTCCCCAAACTAAAATCTAACTTTGATAAATTTTTTAGGGTGTTGAAAACTTAAGTGTGGACAAGACGCCATTCTGCATTCTTCAAACTGGGCCTTCTCTTGTTTTCAGATAGCCCTTGAGGCTGATCAATCTAGAGGAACTGTGAAGATCTGCCACAGATCTCACTTTCACTTGGAGCATTATTCTTGAACTTACCTGGCTTATAAGACTCACTTGGGAACACTTGCTTAAAATCAGATTCTGTGAGTCATAAATTCAGCTGATTAGAAAAAAAAAAAAAATGGATTCTGGAGCCTCCTTTCAAACCCCTTGAAATCTAATATGAGGGGGTTGGCTTGTGATTTTTATTTTTAACTGCCCCAGGTGATTCTTATTGACAGGAGAGGGTGGGGGAATCCTGGAGCTATAAATAGTACAGGTGCTGCTTCAGTACACTGCAGGTGACTAATGGGAGGGAATTTTGTGAGTAAAGGAGCTTAGTAGCAACAGGAAAGTATAAGAGTTGTAAAGCAGTGGTGGAACTGTGGGTTTAAGCTTGGTATATCACTTTCTTGCCAGACATACCTGTTTGTTTCTAACGTGGCTGTAGTTGGCATTCTATCCCATACCAAGATACCTTTTGAGGTAAGTCAGATTTTCTTTTAGTTAAAAAGACTACCTTTTCAAGAGTACCAGGATCACATAAATGGAACATTTGTACATGTATGTAGCTGCAAGATTATGGGAGGATAGAGATGATGTTGATTCTGTGAATGTCTGAAAAAGATTGATAGCAGAGTTAAAGCTTTTGTTCTCTTGGGATAGTTGCTTGTGAAAATAGAACAAATGAATCTGATGCCATGTGATTAGTGAAAATTTGAATAATGCCCAAAGTCCTTAAATTGTTAATATGATGTAAATGTTAATATTTTGAAAGCTCTTCTAAATGTTATAATCTCTCTTATTTGGAATGTACAGGTAGAAAGCCAATCTGAGTTGGTAAAAGCCTGAAAAATGGAATATATGTGACTTTGTGTGGTATTTATTTTAAATTTGAGTACATACAATAATATCTAAGTCATTTTTTATTTTTATTTTTATTTATTTATTTTTTTGAGATGGAGTTTCACTCTTGTTGCCCAGGCTGGAGTGCAATGGCATGATCTCGGCTCACCTCTGCCTCCCAGGTTCAAGTGATTCTCCTGCCCCAGCCTCCCTGAGTAGCTGGCATTACAGGCATGCACCAACACACTAAGCTAACTTTTTTTTTTTTTTTTTAAGTAGAGATGGGTGTTCTCCATGTTCGTCAGGCTGGTCTCGAACTCCTGACCTCCAGATCTCAAGTCTGCCTGCCTTGGCCTCCCAAAGGGTTGGGATTACAGGTGTGAGCCACTCCGCCCGGCCGGCCGCTAAGTTGTTTTTTTAAAAAATCCTGCTGAGATGGCTTTAGCAAAAATGATTGACTAGTGACATTCATGTGCATGCAGTCTGTGTGGATACAATACGAAACATAATACCATGGACTCAGTAGGCTCTCAATAAAAATTAATTGTAAAGTTTTCTCATAAGTAGGTTAAGAATACTTAATGCAGCAAGCCCATTCTTCAAAGAGTACTTAGAGCAGATTTTACCTTGAATGGAATACTAAGAGTGAGGCAATAAGAACAGTAGATCTTGGGTATGGACAATAGTAATTCTCATTATCTGTGAAGAATTTAAACTACAATAAACGCACTAAAAGTCTGTTTTTTATTTCCAGTAATTTTTATGTACCAGTAATTCTAAACTGTGTCAATAATAAAATAGTCCTCCATGAAAAATCTCTTATGGATCTGGATTTTAAACTATTTCTGTATATGAATTTTTTTTTTTTTTTTTTTTTTTTGAGACAGAGTCTGGCTCTGTCACCCAGGTTGGAGTGCCGTGGTGCAATCTCTGCTCACTGCAAGCTCCGCCTCCCGGGTTCACACCATCCTACTGCCTCAGCCTCTCGAGCAGCTGGGACTACAGGCGCCCACCACCACAGCTGGCTAATTTTTTGTATTTTTAGTAGAGATGGGGTTTCACCATGTTCACCAGGATGGTCTCGATCTCCTGACCTTGAGATCCACCCGCCTCGGCCTCCCAAAGTGCTGGGATTACAGGCGTGAGCCACCGCGTCCGGCCACTATACAAATTTAAACTTTAAATCACCATATTTTAATTATTTTTTAAAATAAACAGTGTTCTCTACATGGAAATTAATTTAGAGAACTCCCACTCATACAATTGTCCTTCAGTAAACATGGACTCAGTTATTGTATATATTTCCAAGTAAACTCATAAAAGTTCAGAGTAATTCAAGACTTTAGGCACAGTTCATGTTTGCAACCCTGATGGTCCATATTCCTGCATTTAAACAGTAGATTCTTTGTAAACAATGGTAGCACAGTGATTGTAAGGATGAAGAAACAGAACTTGATTACTTCAACATTGTTGTATGTGACCACTTAGAGTGTTTGTTTATAAAATTTAAGAGTGAAACATAGTGCAAACTTTGAGGTATAATATTTTTGTTTCATGGAAGTATCCTCTTGAATAATTTTTTTTGAGACAGGGCTTTGCTCTGTTGCCCAGGTTGGAGTGCAGTGGCACAATCTGGGCTCACTGTAGTCTCCGCCTCCCCGGTTCAAGAAATTCTCCTGCCTCAGCCTCCCGAGTAGCTAGAACTACAGGTGCCTGGTACCAAGCCTGGCTAATTTTTCTATTTTTTTAGTAGGGACAGGATTTCACCGTGTTGGCCAGGCTAGTCTCCAGCTCCTGACTTCAAGTGATCTACCCACCTCAGCCTCCTAAAGTGCTGGGGATTATAGGCATGAGCTACTGTGCCCGGCCCCGTCTTGAATAATTGAATTCAAATAATACATTTAACTTTGATTTTTTTCTTTTTTCATTGTTAATAGTTGCTTCAAAACTAAAAAAGACATCAAGAAAGTAAGAGGTATAATGTTATTTCGTACTGCAAACAAATCAGTATGTAGGCATGTGTTTTTTATTTTTTGAAAATGATAATTTCATTACAATTTCCTTTTTTGTACTATAATACTTACTTTATTTTCTATTGGTATATAAGTGGAGTTGAATAAAAGACAATTTCCACTGTCTCTTTCCTATTGTTTCATTTCATGATTATTACTGAAAAATAATTTTATCACATAGAGGAAGGGGTAATAAAAAAAAATGATCCCTCTGACCTGAGGTCAGGAGTTTGAGACCAGCCTGGCCAACAGGGCGAAACTCTGTCTCTACTAAAAATACAAAAATTAGCTGAGCGTGGTGGTGGGCGCCTGTAATCCCAGCTACTCAGGAGGCTGAGGCTGGAGAATAGCTTGAACCTGGGAGGCGGAGGTTGCAGTGAGCTGAGATCGTGCCACTGCACTCTAGCCTGGGCAACAAGAGCGGACCTCCATCTCAAAAAACAAACAAACAAAATGATCCCTCTGGCTAGGTGCAGTGACTCATACCTGTAATCCTAGCACTTTGGGAGGCTGAGGCGGGCAGATCGCTTGAGCTCAGGAGTTCAAGATCAGACTGGGCAACGTGGTGAAACCCCTTCTCCACCAAAAATATTTTAAAAATTAGCCAGATGTGGTGGTGTACACTTGTGGTCCCAGCTGCTTGGGAGTCTGAGGTGGGAGGAGGGCTTGAGCCTGGGAGGCAGAGGTTGCAGTAAGCCAAGATTGCACCACCGCACTCCAGCCTGGGTGACAGTGTGACACCCGTCTCAAAAAAAAAAAAAAAAAAAAAAAAAAAAATCCCTCTGGATGTCAGATGTTCTAAGTATGTTAATGGGCCCAAATGATCACCAAGTGAATGGTATTCAGTTTTTAAGTGAGTTCAGTTATGTGTTTAATATTTGGAATTTTGCATGTACTCTATGAAGACCCATTCCTTTGGCTACACAATTCATGTGCCAAAATGGAATATCAGCGAGTGCATATACATGTATTGAAAACACAAAAATGATCTACTATTCCAATTGTGGTATAATTATTTTATAATAATTAAAATTATATTAAATTTTAAATTAAAATATAATTAAAATAGTGTAGGCTATTTTAAAACCTAGCAAGTACAGGCCGGGTACAGTGGCTTATGCCTGTAATCCCAGATCACTTGAGGTCAGGAGTTTGAGACCAGCCTGGCCAACATGATGAAACCCTGTCTCCACTAAAAATACAAAAATTAGCTGGGCATGGTAGCATACGCTGGAAGTCCCAGCTACTCAGGAGACTGAGACAGGAGAATTGCTTGAACTGGGAGGTGGAGGTTGCAGTGAGCCAAGATTGTGCCACTGCACTCCTGCCTGGACGACAGAGCAAGACTCTGTCTCAATAAATAAATAAATAAATAAATAAATAAATAAATAAATAAAACCTAGCAAGTACATATCCATGTGTTTATTAAAAGAATCCTAGTACTTGCTGACATTTGTTGAATGCTTACCATATGTCAGGCACATTCTATGTGCTTTATATATACTAATTTATTTTTTCATAGCAGTCCCATTGGGGAGTTCTAGTTATTAATCTCATTTTACAGATGAAGAAACCGAGGCACAGAGGGATTAAGTAGCCTGCTCAAGATCACACAGCTAGTAAGGAACCGAGATTCAAACTTGGGGAGTCTGATTCAGAGACTTTAAATTCAACACTGGTGCCTCACTGCCTCACGTATGTACACAAAGTTGTGCCTAAATAAATTTGAGGAATCATTAAGTAGTAGGAAAAGCATTCTGGATTCCAGAGTTCCAGCTCCAGTTCATTCTGTAACTTTGAGTATGGCAAATAAATGAAAGTCTCTAATTTAGAGAGACTTGTGCTTACTCTATCTAGAAGTTCTCTAAGTTTTTTTCTAACTCTAAATTTTTATGATTCTATGATTATCTTTACATAAAGGAGAAAATTTATCTTTTTACTTTCTAACAGACTAAAAGTGAATCAGAAAAATAAAGAACCAGCATCAAATTTGAAGGTAGATAAATTTTTTATGTTTTGTAGTTACACAAAAAATTATTCTTAAACCTTTTATGTTCGTTATTTGTTTGACTACAGAAAGCCCATAAACTTCTGAAGAATTGATTGTTGCATTCTATTGACTTAAATAAAAATTTGTATTAATATATGCCACTTTGATATGATTAAGGTAATCTGAGCTATTGCCTTGATCTTAGTGCCAAATAAAGTAAAAGCTCTTTGAGAAAATTAACTTTCTAAATGGAAGATAGATCATATACTACTTTTTTTCCTCTTCTTTCCCACAAAGACTACCACCTTATTAAAATGACAAGCCATATTAGGCTTCTATCTGTGATAATACCTGTAACATTTTTTTTCTTGGGGAACACAAAACATAAAAAGTAACTTTCATAATAAAAGAAATATAATTCCTCGTCCTTCCAAAATCCGTGTTTGCATAGTATGAAGTGGCTCCTCACCACTGTCTAATCTTTTAGTAAAATTATATTTCCCTCTTAACCCAACTCCTAGCCTTTTATTTGGAAATAGTAACAGTAGTTTTTCTGGGACTTAAAAAGTTGTGAAAAGGAGAAAAATTAAACATGTCGACAAAGTGAAACTTCTGCTTCTTACTAAAAAGTCCTTTGAGGTACCACTAAGTAAAAGAAAAACATTCATATGAAATTTGCATATATATTCTACTTTCCTTCTCTTCGTGTATTACTAAAATTGTTATATAAATATTCTGTTCT